>NC_134690.1:180393594-180718594 GCF_050947455.1 Rhinoderma darwinii
AGATTGTTTTCTTGTGGCTTTATTGTACTTTATGTTCATGAAAAAAATCGGTCGATAAATTCAATATTTATTTGTAAAAAACACCCAAATTTAGAGAAATTAGCATTTTTCTAAATTTAAATGTATCTGCTTGTAAGTCAGACAGTAATACCACACAAAATAGTTACTATTTCACATATCCCATATGTCTACTTTATGTTTGCATCGTTTTTTGAACGTTCTTTTATTTTCTAGGATATTATAAGGCTTAGAACTTTCGCAGCAATTTCTCACATTTTCAAGAAAACGTCAAAAGTCTATTTTATTAGGGACCAGTTCGGTTCTAAAATGGCTTTGAGAGCCTTATATATTAGAAAGTCCCCATAAATCATCCCATTTTGAAAACTGCACCCCTCAAAGTATTCGAAACAGAATTCAGAAAGTGTTTTAACCCTTTAGGCATTTCACAGGAAGTAAAGCAATGTAGAGGTGAAATTTTAAAATTTCATTTTTTTTGCCAAAATTCATTTGTAATACATTTTTTTCTGTAAGGGCGGGTTCACACATGGCGGAATTCCACTTAAATTCCGCTGCGGACACTCCGCAGCGTTAATCCGCAGCGGAGCCGTTTCTACATTGACTTTCACTTTAATTTAGCAGTGTTCGTTTACACGATGCGTACAATTCCGCTGCGGAGCATAGGCTGCGGAGCGGAATTTGGTGTCCGCAGCATGCTCTGTCTGTTGCGGAGCAGTGGCGGACTCATGGCGGAATTTCTCCATTGACTTCAATGGAGATTCTAAGTTCCGCAATGAAGTCCGCAGCTGTCATGCACATGTCATGTGTGCTGCGGATGCGTCTTGCTTTTTTAACTTGACATTTCTTCATTCTGGCTGGACCTAGGTATTTCTAGGTCTACAGCCAGACTGAGGAAGTCAATGGGGCTCCCGTAATGACGGGAGCGTTGCTAGGAGACGTCTGTAAATAGTCACTGTCCAGGGTGCTGAAAGAGTTAAGCGATCGGCAGTAACTGTTTCTGCACCCGGGACAGTGACTACCGATCCCAATATACATGTATCTGTAAAAAAACATATAAGTTCATACTTACCGAGAACTCCCTTCGTCTGTCTCCAGTCCGGCCTCCCAGGATGACGTTTCAGTGTAAGTGACGGCTGCAGCCAATCACAGGCCAAGCACAGGCTGCAGCGGTCACATGGACTGGCGCGTCATCCAGGGAGGTCGGGCTGGATGCCGAAAGAGGGACGCGTCACCAAGACAACGGCCGGTAAGTATGAAAATCGTTTACTTTCACTAGGGAAAGTGCTGTCCCTTCTCTCTATCCTGCACTGAATAGGGAGAAGGGAAGCACTTTTCCCGCAGTCTGCAGCAGCTAGTCCGCATCAATGTACTGCACATTTTGTGCAGATCCGCTGCAGAATCTGCAACGCAGATTCTGTGCGGCATCGATGCGGACAGTTGCGGAGGAATTCCGCCATGTGTGGTCATGCCCTAACACAGAAGGTTTTACCATAAAAACGCAACTCAATGATTATTGCCCAAATTCTGCAGTTTTTAGAAATATCCCGCATGTGGCTCTAGTGTGCTAATGGACTGAAACAGCACCCTCAGAAGCAAAGGAGCACCTCCTTTTTTTTTTTCAAAAATATGTTAGGCACCATGCCAGGTTTGAAGAGGTCTTGTGGTGCGAAAACAGTCAAAACCCCCCAGAAGTGACCCCATGTTGGAAACTACACCCCTCAAGAAATTTATCTAGGGGTATAGTTAGCTTTCTGACTCCACAGTTTGTTTGCTAAATTTATTTAAACTGGTCTTTGTAGATGAAAATCTACTTTTTTTCTGAAAAAATGTAAACATTTTAAATTTTTACAAGGAATAAAGGAGAAAAAGCACCCTAACATTTGTAAAGCAATTTCTCCCGATTATGGCAATACCCCATGTGTGGTAATAAACTGCTGTTTGGACCCACAGCAGGGCACAGAAGAGAAGGAGCGTCATTTGGATTTTGGAGTGCTAATTTTGCTGGAATAGTTTTCGGTGCCATGTCGCGTTTGCAATGCACTGGAAGGACCAAAACATTGGAAACCCCCCAAAAGAGATCCCATTTTGGAAACTACACCCCTCAAGGATTTTTAAAGGGGTATATTGCTAGCATTTTGACACAGTTTTTTTTTGCAGAACTCATTGGAGTTTGTCTTTGAAGGTAAAAATCTACTTTTTTTTCCGTAGAAACATAGTAGTTTTTAATTTTTACAAGTAATAAAGGAGAAAAAGCACCCCAACATTTGAAAAGCAATTTTTCCCGTTTACAGTAATATGCCTTATGTGATAATAAACTGCTGTTTGGACCCACAGCAGGGCTTAGAAGCGACAGGGCGCTATTTGGCTTTTGGAGGTAAAATTTAGCTGGAATGGTTTTCGGGTGCCGCATGTCGCATTTGCAAAGCCCCTGAGGGACCAAAACAGTGGAAACCCCCAAAAGTTAACCGATTTGGAAACCTACACCCCTTAAGGAATCTATCTAGGGGTATAGTGAGCATTTAGACCCCACAGGTCTTTTGCAGAATTTATTAGAATTAAGCCGTGAAAGAGAATATCAACATTATTTCCACTAAAATGTTGAATGTTTTCATTTTCACAAGGGATAAAGGAGAAAAAGCACCGCAACATTTGTAAAGCAATTTCTCCCGAGTATGGCAATACCCCATATGTGGTCATAATTATAATTTTTTATTTTTTTTTAGAAATTAATTAACCCTTTCCGGACTGATCCATTTAAAGTACCATTTAATGTACTGGGAAACTGAAAATAAAATTCTTTGCAGGCCAAAATTGGAAAAAATTGCGATTCCTCCATTGTTTTTTGGGTTTCGTTTTTACAGCTTTCACAGTGCAGTAAAGAAGGCAACTTAAATTTTTACTGCGACTCAATACGATTTTGGTGATACCAAATTGATATAGTTTTTTTTTAAAATATTTTAATGTTATGTTTCACCATATTCCGAGAGGCATAACTTTTTTATTTTTTGGTCGATTGAGAGGTGTGAGGGCTTATCTTTTGCGGGACTCGCTGTAGTTTTTATTGGTACCATTTTTTTGCACACAACTTCTTGAGAACTTTTTCTGACATTTTTTTTGAGAGCTAAAGTGACCAAAAAACAGAGATTTTTGCGTTTTAAATTATTTATTTTTTACAGCGTTCACCGTGCGTGTTAAATAATGGCATATTGTAATAGTTCGGACTTTTACAGACGCAGTTATACCAATTTTGTGTATTTTTTTTTATTTTTTCCATTACTCTAGAGAAAAAAATGGGAAAATGTTTTTTTTTTGGGCTTCAAATATTTATTAAATTTTTTCACTGATAATAACTTTTAACTTTTTTTTTTTTTTTACACGTTTTATTAGTCCCCCTAGTGCACAGTGCACAGTGATCTTTAGATACTAATTTATTGCAATATATTGGCATTTTACAGGCTCCTGTAACAGCGCAATCGCTGTTCCTGTCTGATAGTCCCGGGTGTCAGCTTTACGTAATACAATAGAATAGAATAGAAATTTGCCACTGAACAGGTGAGCATTTATGTACCTCTTGCTCCTTTAAACTATTGATTCCGCTACTTGGCGCCGTGTCTTTTGCTCTTTCAGCTGTAATACAGAACTGACACCCGCAGCATATGGCGTGGGCTCAGCGCGTGAACCCGCTCCATACCTCACTCCCCCACACCACTACATGATATTAAGTTGTGGTGCCCGAAGGGGATAATGCGCAGCGGATGGTGCAAAGTGAAAATTAAAATTTTCCACTGATATGCCATTTTACCTTATAAAATGTTAATCGGGTTCTCCCGGGTGTAGCGATGCCATATCTGTAGACGTAAACTGCTGCTTGGGCACGCTGCAGGGCTCAGGAGAGAGGGAGTGGCATTTGGAGAGCAGATTTTGCTTGGCAGTTGTTCTGTTTGGGGTTTTACTGGTATTTCAGTTTATAATGTAGGGGCATATGTAAGCTGGGCAGAGTACATCAGGGTATAATAAGAGGGTATAATAATGAGATAAATAAATAATAATCCACAGATGTGTGGCCGGTGTCGCACTGATAAATGGTGCCCAATCTTATCCGCTTTTGGAACACCCTGCATATTTTGCGTCGCCATATTCTGAGAGACAGAATTTTTTTCTTTTTTCACCACCGGAGCTGTGTGAGAGCTTATTTGTTTCGGTACAATCTTTAGTTTTCATTGGTACCATTCTGGGGTACACGCGATTTACATGCGTGATCACTTTTTATTAAATTTTTTGGCAAGCAAGTTGACCAAAAACCATCAATCCTGACCATGGTTTTTTAATCTTTTTTTCACGGCGTTCACCCTGGGCTATAAATTACAATTTTACTTTATTCTGCGGGTCGATACGATTACGGCGATACTATACGTATATCATTTTTTTATGTTTTGCAGCGTTTGAGAAATAAAATCACTTTTTTATAAAATAATGTATTTTTTGTGTCACAATATTCTGAGAGCCATAACTTTTTTATTTGTCAGTAAAAAAAGCTGTGTAAGGGCTTGTTTTTTGCAGGACGGATTGTAGTTTTTATTGGTACTACTTTGGAGTACATGCGACTTTTTGATCACTTTTTATTCTAGATTTTGGGAGGGGTGGTGACCAAAAAATAGGGATTGTTTTTAACTTATATTTTTTGCGGTGTTCACCGTGCGGGAAAAATAATATTATAGTTTCCTAGTTTCGGTCGTCACGAACGCGGTGATATCAAATATGTGTACTTTTTTCAACGTGTTCATTTTTTTTCCTATAATAAAAGATTTATTATTGGAAAAAAAGGAGTTTTTGTTTTTGTAACATAAAACCTCTTTATTACCTTTTTTCTTTTTGTCCCACTAGGGGACTTGAAGACTTGCCGCTCTGATCGCTGTTGGAATACATTACACTACCTATGTAGTGTAATGTATTCCAACTGTCATTGTGACCTGACAGTTACTCTGACAGGAAACCTATGAGGACCAGCCTCCAGCATGATAGGGACAGTGTTAGGGCCCATTCACACGAATGTGAATAATGTCCGTGTGGTGCGCATGGAACTCACACTCAGCACACCGACCCATTGATTTCAATGGGGCCGTTCACACATGCGTGAGTTTTCACACAGCGAGAGCCCGCTGCGTGAAACTCACTGCATGTCCTATATTGGTGCGTTTTCACGCACCTACGCGAACATTGAAGTCAATGGGTGCGTGAAAACCACGCACCGCACACGGATGCAAATCCGTGTGCGGTGCGTGATTTGCGTATCAATTCAATTGAAAATAATAATTAAAAAAGATGTGCTTTGCAAGTGCGTGAATAACGCATGCCACTCGCAACGCAACACACACGGACCAGATTCACGCGCGTTTTTCATGCGCGTGAATCTGATACACTCGTGTGAATGTAGCCTTAAATGTGTATACTCTATTGATAAATATTTGTATGTATGGTGCGACTGTTTTGTGAAACTTACTTGACGCTGCCATACAGATACTGGTAAACAACATGGTGGTCGAGTCAATTCATGGCCTATTAGACAAGGAAAGGTGATTACATGAGAAGCTGCACATCTTACTCTTTTTCTGAAGGAAATAAAGGCCCATAGGGCTTTTATTTCCGATGTGACAATTAGAGAGCAAATATACTCTCGATACTGATTTTTAAAGTGTAACTAAATGTTTGACAAACTTCTGACATCATAGTGACATGTCAGAAGTTTTGATTGGTCCGATCACTGGAACCCCACCAATCGCTAAAGTGGCACTTGTGTGAGTGCTCAGCCGCTTCGTGTCTCTTCGGATTTTTTTGGAAAGTATGTATCGGAGTAGGGGCTCATAGGGTATGTGCACACAATGAGAGGCTTTTACGTCTGAAAAGACAGACTGTTTTCAGGAGAAAACGTCTGCCTCGTTTCAGACGTAAAAGCTCCTCCTCGTATTATGCGAGGCGTCTTTGACGTTTTTAATCTTGAGCTGCTCTTCATTGACTTCAATGAAGAATGGCTCAAATTACGTTGCAAAGAAGTGTCCTGCACTTCTTTGCCGAGGCTGTCCTTTTACGCGTCGTCTTTTGTCAGCTGTCAAACGACGACACGTAAATTACAGGTCGTCTGCACAGTACGTCGGCAAACCCATTCAAATGAATGGGCAGATGTTTGCCGACGTATTGTAGCCCTATTTTCAGACGTAAAAGAAGGCATAATACGCCTCGTTTACGTCTGAAAATAGGTTGTGTGAAATCAGCCATAGACTTTCTATTAAGCCCGAACTCCGATACATTGATTTCCGGAAAAAGCCGAACAGACACAAAGCGGCTAAGCGCTTACACGAGCACTTCTGCAGCTTCGTTTTAGCGATTGGTGGGGGTCTCAGTGCTCGGACCCCAACCAATCCAAACTTCGGACATGTCAGAAGTTTGTCAAACGTTTAGTTACACTTTAAGGGTATGTGCACACGAGAACTGTCTTTTACGTCTGAAAAGACAGACTGTTTTCAGGAGAAAACAGCTGCGTCGTTTCAGACATAAAAGCTCCTCCTCGCATTATGCGAGGCGTCTTTGACACCCGTAATCTTGAGCTATTCTTCATTGACTTCAATGAAGAACGGCTCAAATTACGTTGCAAAGAAGTGTCCTGCACTTCTTTGCCGAGGCAGTCAATTTACGCGTCGTCGTTTGACAGCTGTCAAACGACGACGCGTAAATGACAGGTCGTCGGCACAGTACATCGGCAAACCCATTCAAATGAATGGGCAGATGTTTGCCGACGTATTGTAGCCCTATTTTCAGGCGTAAAACGAGGCATAATACGCCTCGTTTACGTCTGAAAATAGGTCATGTGAACCCAGGCTAACAATCACTATCGAGAATATATTTGCTCTCTAATTGTCACATAGGAAATAAAAGCCCTATGGGCCTTTATTTCCTTCAGATAAAGAGTGAGATGTGCAGTTGCTCATGTAATCCCCTTTCCTTGTCTAATAGGCCATTAATTGACTTGACCACCATGTTGTTTACCAGTATCTGTATGGCAGCGTGAAGTACGTTTTACAAACCATACAAATATTTATCAATAGAGTTTACACATTTAACATTGTCCCTATCATGTCCATACCCGATCTTTAGCATAAAATCCTGTTAGCAGATCTCTAGCGATACCTCCTACGCGCTATAGTCATAGCAACAATTATCACTAGAGAGGAATGTTTAATAACTTTCTGCCAATCACAAAAGACATTTTCACCCACTTACTATTACCATAAACAATCTTTCCAACTAGTTCTTTAACCCCTTCCCGACATTTAATGTATCCATACGTCATAGCCGGGTAGGGGAAGTATGGAACGGTCTCACATAGTGAACGCACTCCATACGATGTGGGTGTCAGCTGTATGTTACAGCCGACACTTCACAGTAACGAGCGTTAAATGCCACGGTCAATAGCGGCATTTAAATCGTTACAAAGAGGGGGCGATCCCCTCTAGCAGCTCACTGCGCCCCCTGCAATGCAATCGCGGAGTGGCGATGGTTGCTATGGCTGCCTGGGTGCCTAATAAAAGCCCCCAGATCCACCATCTTTGTGCTCCTACTAAGCCCTGACTCTGGCAGGGCTCATTAGAAGCCGGTCAGAAAGACGATATACTGCAATACATTGATATTGAAGTATATTGTGCAAGCGATCCAACGATCGCTGGTTGAAGTCCCCTTGTGGGACTAATAAAAAATAAATTAAAAATTAGTAAAATAAAGGGTTTTTTTACCCCCCTTTACCCATTTTCCCCCTAGAGCAGGGGACTCAAACTCGGCCGGGTAAGTGGGCCACATATAGAAAAAATTTGAAGTTGACGGTCCGCATTACTTTCAAATTTGATACATTACAAAATTATTGTTAATTAATTAGTTATTTGAACTACTATAACACTATATTACTATAATACTACATTACTATAACAATACTACGTTACTATAATACTACATTACTATAATAACAGCGCTAGGTTTAAACTTACTGGAAATTTCGAGATTTCTCCACGTGCTTATTTCTTATTTCAACAATCTGCAGTTTAAGTGTCGCTAAATGCAGTCCGGCAGCTCAGTTGGCAGCGTTTGGCAGACACACAAATGTCAAAATTAGGCAGCCGCTTTTTAGATCGTGCCACAGAGCCGTTTATAGATACTGCCACAGTGCCCTCTGTAGATGCTGCCACAGAGCCCTCTGTAGATGCTGCCACAGTGCCCTCTGTAGATGCTGCCACAGTGCCCTCTGTAGATGCTGCCACAGTGCCCTCTGTAGATGCTGCCACAGTGCCCTCTGTAGATGCTGCCACAGTGCCCTCTGTAGATGCTGCCACAGTGCCCTCTGTAGATGCTGCCACAGTGCCCTCTGTAGATGCTGCCACAGTGCCCTCTGTAGATGCTGCCACAGTGCCCTCTGTAGATGCTGCCACAGTGCCCTCTGTAGATGCTGCCACAGTGCCCTCTGTAGATGCTGCCACAGTGCCCTCTGTAGATGCTGCCACAGTGCCCTTTGTAGATGCTGCCACACACACCCCTTGTAGATGCTGCCACACACACCCCTTGTAGATAGTGCCACAGACACCCCCAGTAGATAGCTCCATTGGGGCTCCCTCTAGACTGGAATCCCCAGCCAGAGCGTTGCCGATGCTTTGGCCAGAAATTCCTCTGCTGGAGGAGCCCCTGATGTCACTGTTCATACACAGTGACGTGAGGGGATCCTACTGTACCGGAATCTGATGTCAGGAGCAACCCCAGAGCCGGTGTCCCAGAGCGGAGCACTAGTATAGGCTATACTCCGGAACTCTGGCGAAGCAACTGACATCAGTATCCATATATGGAGAGTGATGTCAGGGGCTTGCCCAGAGCTGGAGTCCCGGAGCAGAGCCGCTTCTAGCACCCTGCCTGGGATTCCAGCTCTGCTCCTGACATCACTGTTCATATATGGACAGAGATGTCAGGGGCAACCCCAGAGCTGGAGTCCCGGGCAGAGCGCTACTAGCACTACTACTGGGACTCCAACTGTTCTCCTGACATCACTGTCCAGTTCTGGGGAATCCCTAGACATCGCTGTCCATATGTTGACAGCGATGTCAGAGAATTCCAGAGTCCCGGAGCAGAGCCTATGCTAGAGCTTCTGCCGGAGACTCCGCTCTGGGGAAGACCCTGACAAAACTGTCCATATATGGACAGCGATGTCAGGGAATTCCACAGAGTCCCGGAACAGAACCTATACTAGCGTTCTGCCCGGGACTCAGGCTCTGGGGAAGCCCCAGACATTGCGTGTCCAGTCATGTATGCTAGCGCTCTGCCCGGGACTCCGCTCTGGGGAAGACCCTGAAATCGCGTGTCCATTCATGGACAGCGATGTCAGGGAATTCCAGAGTCCTGGAGCAGAGCCGATACTAGCGGTTTGCCCAGGACTCCGCTCTGGGGAAGACCCTGACAAAACTATCCATATATGGACAGCGATGTCGGGGATTTCCACAGAGTCCCGGAGCAGAGCCTATGCTAGCACTCTGCTTGGGACTCGGCTCTGGGGAAGGCCCTGACATCGCGTGTCCATTCATGGACAGCAATGTCAGGGATTTCACAGAGTACCGGAGCAGAGCCGATACTAGCGGCTCTGTGTCCCGCAGATGACAGCTTCAGGGGCCGCATGCGGCCCGCGTGCTTCAGACCCCTGCCCTAGAGCATAGTAAAAAATGTAATAAATAAACATAATTAGTATCTCCACCACCGTAAAAGTCTGAACTATTACAATATATCATTATTTAACCCGCACTGTGTAGGCCGTAAAAACAATTATTTGTAAACGCCAGAATCACTATTTTTTGGTCAGCTCATCTCCCATAAAAAATGGAATAAAAAGTGATCAGAACGTAGAATGAACCCCAAAATGGTATCATTAAAAGCTACAGCTTATCCCGCAAAAAATAACCCCCTCATACCACTTAATCAACGGAAAAATCAAAAACTTATGGCTCTCAGAATTTGGCGACACAAAATAAATTACATTTTTTACACTTCGTTTTTTACTTGTAAAATTAGTAAAATATAGAAATAACTATACATATTTGGTATCGTCGTAATAGTATTGACCCGCAGAATAAAGTTAACATGTTGTTTTAATTGCACAGTGAATTCCGTAAAGAATTAACGACACATACAGAGATGGAATACGGAACATACATCCCCATAGAGAATGCGAACGGGAGCCGTTCCATTCACTGCAGCATACGCCGTCTGTGTGGGAACAGCGCATGCCTGCTCCCACACAGACCACAACTAATCTCGTTCCCAGAGCGAAATCCGGCGGCATTTTCATGTGGACCTGAAGCCGCTGCCGGACAGTCAGATGACGACTTCCGGCCGCGGCTTCCGGTCATATGTTCAGTGCAACGAGGCCAAGGCGCAAGGAAGAGGAGCGTAGGCAGTAAGAACTTTGGTAGACCAGCGGAGGCGGCGGCAGGAGCAGGTAAATTATGTTCATGTGCGATCATGTCTGCTCAGCCCTGTATCTAATCCCACCATGTGCGATACTGTCGGCCGAGCCCTGTATCTAATCCCCCCATGTGCGATACTGTCGGCCGAGCCCTGTATCTAATCCCCCATGTGCGATACTTTCTGCTCATCACTGTATCTAATCCCACCGTGTGCGATACTGTCTGCATAGCCCTGTATCTAATCCCATCATGTGCGGTACAGTCTGCCTAGCCCCCTATCTAATCACATCATGTGCGATACTGTCTGCTGAGCCCTGTATCTAATCCCACCATGTGTGATACTGTCTGCTGAGCCCTGTATCTAATCCCATCATGTGCCATACTGTATGCTGAGTCCTGTATCTAATCCCATCATGTGCGATAGTCTGCCTAGCCCTGTATCTAATCCCATCATGTGAGATACTGTCTGCTGAGCCCTGTATCTAATCCCACCGTGTGTGATACTGTCTGCTGAGCCCTGTATTTAATCCCACCATGTGCAATACCGTCTGCTGAGCCCTGTATGTAATCCCATCATGTGCGATACTGTCTGCTGAGCCCTGTATCTAATCCCATCATGTGCGGTACAGTCTGCCTAGCCCCCTATCTAATCATATCATGTGCGATACTGTCTGCTGAGCCCTGTATCTAATCCCACCGTGTGTCATACTGTCTGCTGAGCCCTGTATCTAATCCCATCGTGTGCCATACTGTATGCTGAGCCCTGTATCTAATCCCATCATGTGCGATAGTCTGCCTAGCCCTGTATCTAATCCCATTATGTGCGATACTGTCTGCTGAACCCTGTATCTAATCCCACCGTGTGTGATACTGTCTGCTGAGCCCTGTATTTAATCCCACCATGTGCGATATCGTCTGCTGAGCCCTGTATGTAATCCCATCATGTGCGATACTGTCTGCTGAGCCCTGTATCTAATGCCACCGTGTGTGATACTGTCTGCTGAGCCCTGTATCTAATGCCACCGTGTGTGATACTGTCTGCTGAGCCCTGTATCTAATCCCCTCATGTGCAATACTGTATGAGGAGCCCTGTATCTAATCCCACCATGTGCGATACTGTTTGCTGAGCCCTGTATGTAATCCCATCATGTGCGATACTGTCTGCTGAGCCCTGTATCTAATCCCATCATGTGCGGTACAGTCTGCCTAGCCCCCTATCTAATCATATCATGTGCGATACTGTCTGCTGAGCCCTGTATCTAATCCCACCGTGTGTCATACTGTCTGCTGAGCCCTGTATCTAATCCCATCGTGTGCCATACTGTATGCTGAGCCCTGTATCTAATCCCATCATGTGCGATAGTCTGCCTAGCCCTGTATCTAATCCCATTATGTGCGATACTGTCTGCTGAGCCCTGTATCTAATCCCACCGTGTGTGATACTGTCTGCTGAGCCCTGTATTTAATCCCACCATGTGCGATATCGTCTGCTGAGCCCTGTATGTAATCCCATCATGTGCGATACTTTCTGCTCAGCCCTGTATCTAATCCCACCATGTGCGATACTGTCTGCTGAGCCCTGTATCTAATCCCATCATGTGTGATACTGTCGGCCGAGCCCTGTATCTAATCCCCCCATGTGCGATACTTTCTACTCAGACCTGTATCTAATCCCACCGTGTGTGATGCTGTCTGCTGAGCCCTGTATCTAATCCCATCATGTGTGATACTGTCGGCCGAGCGCTGTATCTAATCCCCCATGTGCGATACTTTCTGCTCAGCCCTGTATCTAATCCCACCATGTGCGATACTGTCTGCTGAGCCCTGTATCTAATCCCATCATGTGTGATACTGTCGGCCGAGCCCTATATCTAATCCCCCCATCTGCGATACTTTCTGCTCAGCCCTGTATCTAATCCCACCGTGTGCGATACTGTATGCTGAGCCCTGTATCGAATCCCACCATATGCGATAGTGTCTGCTGAGCCCTGTATCTAATCCCACCGTGTGCAATACTGTATGATGAGCCCTGTATCTAATCCCACTATGTGCGATACTGTCTGCTGAGCCCTGTATCTAACCCCACCATGTGCGATAGTGTCTGCTGAGCCCTGTATCTAATCCCCCCATGTGCGATACTGTCGGCCGAGCTCTGTATCTAATCCCCCTATGTGCGATACTTTCTGCTCAGCCCTGTATCTAATCCCACCATGTGTGATACTGTCTGCTGAGCCCTGTATGTAATCCCATCATGTGCGATACTGTCTGCTGAGCCCTGTATCTAATCCCATCATGTGCGATACTGTCGGCCGAGCCCTGTATCTAATCCCCCATGTGCGATACTTTCTGCTCAGCCCTGTATCTAATCCCACCATGTGCGATACTGTCTGCTGAGCCCTGTATCTAATCCCATCATGTGTGATACTGTCTGCTGAGCCCTATATCTAATCCCATCGTGTGCGATACTGTATGATGAGACCTGTATCTAATCCCATTATGTGCGATACTGTCTGCTGAGCCCTGTATCTAATCCCCCCATGTGTGATACTGTCGGCCGAGCTCTGTATCTAATCCCCCCATGTGCGATACTTTCTGCTCAGCCCTGTATCTAATCCCACCATGTGCGATACTGTCTGCTGAGCCCTGTATCTAATCCCCCCATGTGTGATACTGTCGGCCGAGCTCTGTATCTAATCCCCCCATGTGCGATACTGTCTGCTGAGCCCTGTATCTAATCCCATCATGTGTGATACTGTCTGCTGAGCCCTGTATCTAATCCCATCGTGTGCGATACTGTATGATGAGCCCTGTATCTAATCCCACTATGCGCGATACTGTCGGCCAAGCCCTGTATCTAATCCCCCCATGTGCGATACTTTCTGCTCAGCCCTATATCTAATCCCACTGTGTGCGATACTGTCTGCTGAGCCCTGTATCTAATCCCATCATGCACGGTACAGTCTGCCTAGCCCTGTATCTAATCCCATCATGTGCGATACTGTCTGCTGAGCCCTGTATCTAATCCCACCGTGTGCGATACTGTCGGCCAAGCCCTGTATCTAATCCCCCCATGTGCGATACTTTCTGCTCAGCCCTGTATCTAATCCCACTGTGTGCGATACTGTCTGCTGAGCCCTGTATCTAATCCCATCATGCACGGTACAGTCTGCCTAGCCCTGTATCTAATCCCAACATGTGCGATACTGTCTGCTGAGCCCTGTATCTAATCCCACTGTGTGCGATACTGTCTGCTGAGCCCTGTATCTAATCCCATCATGTGCCATACTGTATGCTGAGCCCCGTATCTAATCCCATCATGTGCGATAGTTTGCCTAGCCCTGTATCTAATCCCATCATGTGTGATACTGTCTGCTGAGCCCTGTATCTAATCCCCCCATGTGTGATACTGTCGGCCGAGCTCTGTATCTAATCCCCCCATGTGCGATACTTTCTGCTCAGCCCTGTATCTAATCCCACCATGTGCGATACTGTCTGCTGAGCCCTGTATCTAATCCCATCATGTGTGATACTGTCTGCTGAGCCCTGTATCTAATCCCATCGTGTGCGATACTGTATGATGAGCCCTGTATCTAATCCCACTATGCGCGATACTGTCTGTTGAGCCCTGTATCTAATACCACCATGTGCGATAGTGTCTGCTGAGCCCTGTATCTAATCCCCCCCATGTGCGATACTGTCGGCCAAGCCCTGTATCTAATCCCCCCATGTGCGATACTTTCTGCTCAGCCCTGTATCTAATCCCACTGTGTGCGATACTGTCTGCTGAGCCCTGTATCTAATCCCATCATGCACGGTACAGTCTGCCTAGCCCTGTATCTAATCCCATCATGTGCGATACTGTCTGCTGAGCCCTGTATCTAATCCCACCGTGTGCGATACTGTCGGCCAATCCCTGTATCTAATCCCCCCATGTGCGATACTTTCTGCTCAGCCCTGTATCTAATCCCACTGTGTGCGATACTGTCTGCTGAGCCCTGTATGTAATCCCATCATGCACGGTACAGTCTGCCTAGCCCTGTATCTAATCCCAACATGTGCGATACTGTCTGCTGAGCCCTGTATCTAATCCCATCATGTGCGATACTGTCTGCTGAGCCCTGTATCTAATCCCACCGTGTGCGATACTGTCGGCCAATCCCTGTATCTAATCCCCCCATGTGCGATACTTTCTGCTCAGCCCTGTATCTAATCCCACTGTGTGCGATACTGTCTGCTGAGCCCTGTATGTAATCCCATCATGCACGGTACAGTCTGCCTAGCCCTGTATCTAATCCCAACATGTGCGATACTGTCTGCTGAGCCCTGTATCTAATCCCACTGTGTGCGATACTGTCTGCTGAGCCCTGTATCTAATCCCATCATGTGCCATACTGTATGCTGAGCCCCGTATCTAATCCCATCATGTGCGATAGTTTGCCTAGCCCTGTATCTAATCCCATCATGTGCGATACTGTCTGCTGAGCCCTGTATCTAATCCCATCATGTGCGATAGTCCGCCTAGCCCTGTATCTAATCCCATCATGAGCGATACTGTCTGCTGAGCCCTGTATCTAATCCCACACTGTGTGATAGTGTCTGCTGAGCCCTGTATCTAAACCCACCATGTGCGATACCGTCTGCTGAGCCCTGTATGTAATCCCATCATGTGCGATACTGTCTGCTGAGCCCTGTATCTAATCCCGTCATGTGTGATACTGTCTGCTGAGCCCTGTATCTAATCCCACCATGTGCGATACTGTCTGCAGACTGAGAAGGACCGCGCCACTCAAGAGTGAAGAGCTTGAGGACAGCGACTGTGCATATCAGATCCAGACGACAGCGGTGGCAATAGCAAGCGGAGCGGTTTACCACGGTGTGGACGTGCAGGCCATGTTGAGCAGCAGTACCCAGGAATTTCAGAAAGTAAGTAAGACGGGTCCAAGGGAGTTCACTGAATTTTATATAATAGAAATTGTTTTAGAAATGTTCTTGTCTTTCATTCCCTGTCGCTATTCCAATCAAAATACACATAATTTGGGATAAATGACACAAATCTGCTCTCCAAAGCCATGGAGATGGTGAAACTGTCTGCCACTGCGACCATTGACTGTTTTGCAGTGATAAAGTCACAGAAGGCACTTTATTTTTCAGCCTTGGTGAACAGTCAATTCCCTGTGCCAAACAGTTACCTAGAAACTATTTGACATTTTCAAAACATAATTATTCACATGACATATATCTGCCACCAACCACAGTCCATATTTATGGGACACTTTTAGGGGGAGTTCACAAGGAGTGTTGGGATTTTTTTTTTTATGTGTAAACCGCGTCAAAAAATGCTCCATAACAAAACCTAAAAATGCCTCCCATTGATTGCAATGTGAGGCGGAGGGGTTTTCTTCCTGCAAGCGGAAAAACAGCCTCACAGTCAAAACAAGGGACATGGCCTATCTTTGTGCGTAAACGACTCTGAAGTCCCAATGACATCAATAGCCGTGGTCAACAAACGCAGGAAATAGCTGTGCAGCCAATTTGCCAAACGGAACTTTGAGGTGTATTTTCCGCCTGCCAAAAAAAACATGTGAACCCGGCCTTAGGAAACAGAACCCAACTATCGAGTCATTGGAATTAGATTGTTATACTTTCTGTAGAATGCATTTACATTTTTGGCATAGAAATAGAAATAGACCGACTGAACCAGACATGGTTATCCACGTTTTTGATTTGTCGTCTTGGGAGTGATATGTCTCAACAGTTGTGTGTATTTTTAAGTTATGGCTCCAAAGAGAAATCGGAAATCCAGTGATGAAAACCAAATGAGACGTAAAAGAATACCACCAACTTTTACCCCAGAGGAGAAAGAAAAAAGAGCCCAAGAGGTAAGACTTTGTGCAGTTGATGTCTGTGAATTGCTTCACTGTGCTGTGGGATAGCACGCTGACTCATTCATTTGTATGGGGCCACGCACACCACCATCTAGTGGTTTTACCAAAAAACCGAACCGGTACTATTCCGGTGTGTTTTTTCAGTAACTGTTTTGGTCGGTCATTCCATTCATTATGTTATGTCCTATATTTTATGTGCCTTTTCACTCACCTTGACCATTGACGTAAGTGGAGCGCACACTGTTGAACATACCTATGATGTGTGCATCAATTATTTTATTACAAAACTAATTCCTTGTTGACTGTGTGAAAATTACATGCCGCTCCAAAATCAGTGATGAAATAACGCAATGCACAGGTGGTGATTTCCATACATTTCTTACGTGATAAAATCTTTCACTTACAGTACATTTTATAGTGACACCATTGTTTCTTTTTTTAGAGAACGATATTAGATCAGGAGCTTAGGGAAAGGTGGCAAAAATTTCAAGATCCGAATCAAATTCTGTCACTACAGCCTATGAGAACAGGAGAAGAACAAAGTCCATCGGTTTCACTAAGAACTGTAGAATCGTGGTGTCAGTGTGGTAAATGTATGAATTGGCCTACTGAAGAGGAATGCGTCTGTTGTCAAGATATACGCAATGTGCTCAACAAAATGGAAGAAGATGAGCCTATGCCGTGCATTACAGAACACCCTACTTTTATTGACAGATGTCTCCACAAGGACAAACTAACCCTCTGTGAAATGTATCGATGTTTTGGTTCAACACGTCCAGCACCAATGGATAACAGGTAAGGACATTATTTTGTGACATTATTTGCTAACTATGGTCTTGTAATTTTTGCATGTTTTAACCAATGATGCGATTGTGAACATAGCCTTATGCCTGTAATATAATTTTATTTTTTTATTTGGATTTTGAGCTGGATGCATGTGGCTAATATATGTATGTCAGCCCAAATTCTCATAATGTGGTTAGTGTAAGACTAGCAGTAAATTGGGATCGTGTTACACGCTGCAATCAACCGATGTGTGTCGTCACAGCCTTTGCGAGCTCTTATGTTTGCAGATTCATGTCATAATGTCCATAATATGACCATAGTAGGGGTGACAGTATAAGATTGCCCTCTGTATAGTGTGCAAATGTGAGTGACTAAATTTTTTTATTAGCACTTTTAATCAAGAAAGTTTTAA
The DNA here is from genome assembly GCF_050947455.1 of Rhinoderma darwinii. Classification (NCBI taxonomy): domain Eukaryota; kingdom Metazoa; phylum Chordata; class Amphibia; order Anura; family Rhinodermatidae; genus Rhinoderma; species Rhinoderma darwinii. The sequence goes on from NC_134690.1 coordinate 180,411,180, forward strand.
ATCCTGTATAGGTCGTTACGGAAGGTAGCTTACAGAATGTTCACGACGTGGGTTCACGTTTACCTTGGACCAAAAAACCGGCAGACGATACCAGCATGTGCTGTCCGTAAAGTCAGAGAAATGTTTCCAGAAGAAAACCACAGATACGTTGGTTTCACACAACCCACCGACTATAATGCTTCTGAAATGGCAGATTTTTTACATTTGTTGGTTGTTTAGTTTCCTATGTTTATATTTGTAAATAAAAATTTTTTTGTTAAACACTGGTACAGATTGAGAAGATGTTGAAAATTATTTAAAATTGTTTCTTTTTTCTAACATAGTAACACAGGATAAGTATTGTACATAATAGAAAATAATATACTGCCTATAAAGTGCTAGTGTTGATTCTGAGGAAGGCAAAAAAAAACAGGTTGGCAGGGGAAATTCCTTCCCGACTCCAAATATGGCAATCAGAATAAATCCCGGAATCAACATCCAATCTTATTAAATATACACACACATAGTTTGCTTACACATTCTCCCAGTGATAGACAATATAAACAGTGTAAAATAGTTCTAAGCTAGTATGTTTATATCCCAAAATATATTATTAATATATTAATATATTTTATATTAATCACATATTATATTGTCAGCAGGATGATCCATAGTAAATGAAACATACTTCATTGTAGGTCACTTCCCACTCATTGAAATGGTGACTTTGCTTGTGTGCTTCGCTGCTCCATTGATGAGAAATGACAACTTATGTATTTTCATATCGTTGGTACAATTGTCAATTTCTCAACAATAACACATTTGATGCCAATAACACAATGAAGTTCCCTACAGGGCTGTGTGTTTACTTCATACTATGTGTGCTTGTGAAGAGCGACTAGTTTGTAAATAATTACATGTAACCGGAGACATTATATCATAAGACAGTAAAAATTACAAAACATAAGGCTTTTTCTGCAAGGCATTTTTTGAGAAGTGCAAAAACAGCATAGTTTAGTACATTAAGAACGGGATTTGTGAGCAATAACAGCAGCTGCTTTATCCGGCCGTGGTTCTGTGGCTATGTTTGGTGGTAGGGTCAATGTCCGTGTTTGCCAACTGTGTTCAATTTCCTGTTTTGCCAATTTTATGACATTGACAAACTGTAACGTCCATGGCCGCGGGTCGTCGGGTTTACTCACCCCCCGACGCCCGCAGCCATGGATCCGTGAGCGCTGGTCCCTGTCTCCTTCCCAGGAGACGCCAGCGCTCACTTCCGCTCAGTCCTGCTGTGCCCGTAGGGTGCGAGCGCTCGCTCGCGCACGGCTTTAAAGGGCCAGCGCGTGCGCAAATTAATCGTCATCATCATCAACTGCCACGATTTCCTGGTCTATAAGAAGGCCCCTGGCCTTCTAATCCTTGCCTGAGCGTTGTTAGTCTATCCCAGTCTGTCTCGCAAATGGTCCCTTAGTGTTTTCCGTTCCAGCTGTTACCCGTGCCCTGTTACCCGTTCCTGTATTCCGTATTGTTCTAGTTCCTGTGCCTACCTGCGTTGGAGTAGTGTCTTCTGCCACGTCCAGTGTCGTCTGCCACGTCCAGTGTCGTTTGCCACGTCCAGTGTCTTCTGCTTCATCGGATACTGCCCGCCACGTCTGGCGCGACCTGCTGCACCAGCCTCCATCCGTGCTGAAGCCACAGCCACCGTCCGGACTATTTCAGGTACCCAAGCGTTATTATCTGCCATTGACTTTCGTATAGACTGTGACCTGGTCAGCTGCCTCCCCGCTACGGCGGAGCGGCCTAGTGGGTCCACATACCCTGTGTCCGTGACAGTACGCTCAGGCCATGGAACCCGCTGGCCAGCCCAAGACCGCAGTCCAGAAGATTCAGACAGAGATACAGGACCTACGCACACGTCAGCATCAACTCCTTGAGGCGGTGAATTCTATCCTGGTCCGCCTGGATCTACTCGCTGTTCCACCTCCGGTTCTTCCTCCTGAAGCTGTTGCTGTGCCACTGCCTGTTGCTCCTCCTGTTTGTTCCGAATCCACAGTTCCTCTGCCTCTTCCTCCTCGCTACGACGGTGACCCCAGAGCATGTAGAGGATTTCTCAATCAATGCACGGTGCATTTTAGGCTACGGCCTCATCTCTTCCCCTCCGAGGAGGCCAAAGTGGCGTCCATTATCTCCCTCCTCGCTGGCAAGGCCCTCGCATGGGCGAACCCAATCTTGGAGCAACAAGGACCTGTATCCGCGGACCTAGCCTTGTTCCTGCAGTCCTTTCGTGCCATGTTCGAGGAGCCGGGTCGAACATCCTCTGCCGCAGCAAGCAAGAAGGCTCCACAGTAGGGGAGTATGCTATCTCCTTCCGTACCCTAGCAGCCGAGCTGGCATGGAACAATGAGGCACTGGTGGCAACCTTCTGGCAGGGACTGTCCTCTCACATCAAGGACGAACTGGCAGCCCGCGACCTTCCGTCTACCTTGGATGCCCTCATCCTGTTAGCCACCCGAGTTGATATGAGAATCCGGGAGCGCTCTCAAGAGGTTCGTCAGGAGAGCCGGGTCCACAGACCAGCACCATCAGTCCAGAGACCACTATTGTCCACTCCTAGTGCGCTACCTGAAGAACCCATGCAGGTAGACAGAGTCTGGTTATCTGAACAGGAGAAGCAGCGCAGATGCTCCTCTAGACTTTGTATGTATTGTGGCCTCAAGGGTCATTTTGTGTGCCAATGCCCACAGAAACCGGGAAACTCCAGTACCTAGGGTTGATTGGAGAGGCAACTCTAGGTGGAACGTCTCCAAACGTTAAAACCTCTTCCAGATTATCGATTCCTGTGGCCATCGTCACCGGAGAGACATCACATCCTTCCTCCGCCTATCTTGACTCTGGAGCGGCTGCTAATTTCATCCAGCAGGATCTAGTGGATCGGTTTCGACTACCCACTGTCCGTCTGGAGAGACCCCTGGCAGTTGCCTCTGTGAATGGTCTACCATTGCCTGATCCGATCATGCTCATCACAGAGCCGTTGACACTACGGGTCGGAGCTCTTCACTCAGAACAGATTCCTGGTACTCAGAACAGATTCCTGGTACTACTCAAGGCTATCAATCCTATCCTGCTGGGTCTGCCATGGCTCCGTCTACACGCCCCGACACTTGACTGGAATTCTGGAGAGGTTCTTCAATGGGGTTCCAGATGCCATAGCCATTGCCTGTCACAAGTCCGTCCTGTCATGCCCCCTCTGCCTCAGTCACTTTCCGGCCTACCTTCTCAATATGCCAGTTTTGCGGATGTCTTTTGCAAACGAGAGGCTGAGACGTTGCCTCCACATCGGAATTATGACTGTCCCATTGAACTGGTTCCCAATGCTTCTCTTCCCCGTGGACGAGTATATCCTCTCTCCTTGCCAGAGACTTTATCGATGTCAGCCTATATCAAGGAGAACTTGGAGAGGGGTTTTATTCGAAAATCTACCTCCCCGGCCGGGGCAGGCTTCTTCTTCGTTAAAAAGAGAGATGGATCTCTTCGACCCTGCATTGACTACCGTGGTCTCAATCAGATCACGGTCAAGAACAAATACCCATTGCCACTTATTTCAGAGCTCTTCGATCGCATACGAGGAGCCAAAAAATTTTCTAAGCTAGATCTGCGGGGGGCCTATAATCTAATCCGGATTCGCCGAGGTGACGAATGGAAGACGGCATTTAACACCCGCGATGGGCACTACGAATACCTAGTGATGCCCTTCGGACTGTGTAATGCTCCCGCAGTATTTCAGGAGTTCGTTAATGATATCTTCCGAGATCTCCTCTATATGTGCGTTGTAGTTTATCTCGATGATATTTTAATTTTTTCCCCAGATCTGATGACCCATCGGAGGCATGTTCGTCAAATTATTCTGCGACTAAGAGAGAATCGCTTGTATGCCAAATTGGAAAAGTGCACCTTTGAAAAGAGGTCTTTGCCCTTCCTGGGCTACGTCATCTCGGATCAAGGCCTTAAGATGGACCCTGAGAAACTAAAGTCCGTCCTGCAATGGCCACGTCCTCAAGGCCTAAGGGCCATACAACGGTTCCTGGGATTCGCCAATTTCTACCGGCAGTTTATTCCAAACTTTTCTTCTCTGACGGCTCCCATCTCTACCCTTACCAAGAAGGGTGTGAACGCCAAGGTGTGGACTCCAGAGGCAGAGTCCGCATTCATTAGCTTCAAGAAAGCCTTCACTTCAGCTTCAATCCTCCATCACCCTGACGTATGTCGGCAGTTCTCACTAGAAGTGGACGCTTCCTCTGTTGGTGCAGGTGCACTTCTGTTCCAGAGGAGCTCCAAAGGAAAGGCAGTAGTATGTGGCTACTACTCAAGACTGTTTTCTTCTGCTGAGCGCAATTATTCCATTGGAGATCGGGAGCTACTGGCTATCAAATTGGCCCTGGAGGAGTGGAGACATCTTCTAGAAGGCGCAGCTCACCCCATCCTGATCTTCACCGACCACAAGAATCTCACCTACCTTCAGTCCGCTCAAAGACTGAATCCTCGTCAAGCCAGGTGGTCGCTGTTCTTCACCCGTTTTCAATTTCTGCTCCACTACCGTCCCGCTGACAAGAATGTGAGGGCCGATGCCCTGTCCAGATCATTTGAGATGGAAGACACGGTGGAGTCCCTTCAGACTATCATAGACCCATCCTGCGTTGTCACCGCCAATCCTCTGCAGCTTAGAAATATCCCTCCAGGCAGAACTTTTGTTCGGTTGAGAGACAGAAAAATAATTCTCCGCTGGGGACACAGTTCTAAATTAGCTGGGCACGCTGGTGTCCGTAAAACCCAAGACCTGATTGCTCGTCACTTTTGGTGGCCCACGCTACCTAAAGATGTTCTGGACTTTGTCTCTGCTTGCACGGTGTGTGCCTCTAACAAAGTGACTCACTCCAAGCCTGCCGGCCTGCTTCAACCTCTGCCTGTACCCAGTGCCCCCTGGCAGCACATCGCTATGGACTTTGTCACAGACCTTCCTCTCTCAGCAGGATGCAACACCATCTGGGTGGTGGTGGACCGGTTCTCTAAGATGGCACATTTTATCCCGCTGACCGGCCTACCTTCTGCTCCCCGACTGGCGAGTCTCTTCATTCAGCACATCTTCCGCTTGCACGGCTTGCCTCTTCACATTGTCTCCGACCGGGGGCTTCAGTTTACCTCTAAGTTCTGGAGAGCCCTCTGTAAACTCCTGGATGTGAGTTTGGACTTTTCCTCTGCCTATCACCCCCAATCCAATGGGCAAGTTGAGAGGATCAACCAGATCATGGAAAATTATCTCCGCCACTTCATCTCTTCACAGCACGATAACTGGGTACAGCTTCTTCCATGGGCCGAGTTTTCATATAACAACCACACAAGTGAGTCCACCACTTCCACTCCGTTTCACATCGTGTACAGTCAACATCCCAGAGTCCCTCTTCCCGTGTCGACTTCATCTCAGGTTCCCGCTGCTGACTCTGCATATGGGGACTTCCTGCAAATCTGGCAACAGACCCGGTCCTCTATTTTGCTGGCAGTAGATCACATGAAGCGAAAGGCAGATACTAAGAGAAGAGAGCCGCCTCAGTTTCTTCCGGGGACTAAAGTCTGGCTGTCCTCTCGGAACATTCACTTGAAGGTACCCTCATACAAGTTCGCTCCCAGGTTCCTTGGTCCTTTCGAGATTCTGCTACAAATCAACCCTGTCTCCTATAAACTGCAGCTGCCTCCTACCCTCAGAATCCCTAACTCCTTCCATGTGTCCCTCCTGAAACCAGTGGTCCTGAACCGCTACAGCAAGACTTCTAGTTCCACAGTTGCTCCCAGCGGCCCTTCTGATGTATTCGAGGTAAAGGAGATCCTGGACTGCAAGAGGGTAGGAGGAAGGACTTTCTATTTGGTGGACTGGAAAGGGTTTGGTCCTGAGGAGAGGTCCTGGGAGCCAGAATTGAACCTCAGTGCTCCTGCTCTCATTAAAAAGTTCCTCTCCCGCTCTGGTCCCAAGAAGAGGGGGCGTATGAGGGGGGATACTGTAACGTCCATGGCCGCGGGCCGTCGGGTTTACTCTCCCCCCGACGCCCGCAGCCATGGATCCGTGAGCGCTGGTCCCGGTCTCCTTCCCAGGAGACGCCAGCGCTCACTTCCGCTCCGTCCTGCTTTGTCCCGTCGGGTGCGCGTGCTCGCGCACGGCCTTACAGGGCCAGCGCGCGCACAAATTAATCGTCATCATCATCAACTGCCACAATTTCCTGGTCTATAAGAAGGCCCCTGGCCTTCTAATCCTTGCCTGAGCGTTGTTAGTCTATCCCAGTCTGTCTTGCAAATGGTCCCTTAGTGTTTTCCGTTCCAGCTGTTACCCGTGCCATGTTACCCATTCCTGTATTCCGTATTGTTCTAGTTCCTGTGCCTACCTGCGTTGGAGTAGTGTCTTCTGTCACGTACAGTGTCGTCTGCCACGTCCAGTGTCGTCTGCCACGTCCAGTGTCGCCTGCCACGTCCAGTGTCGTTTGCCACGTCCAGTGTCTTCTGCCACGTCCAGTGTCTTCTGCCACGTCCAGTGTCTTCTGCTTCATCGGATACTGCCCGCCACGTCTGGCGCGACCTGCCGCACCAGCCTCCATCCGTGCTGAAGCCACAGCCACGGTCCGGACTATTTCAGGTACCCAAGCGTTACTGTCTGCCATTGATTTTCGTATAGACTGTGACCTGGTCAGCTACCTCCCCGCTACGGCGGAGAGGCCTAGTGGGTCCACATACCCTGTGTCCGTGACACAAACATAGGAAAGAGATGTGCGAAAGACATTGGTATGTAGACTTTCTTTACAGTCCATTTTTTGCATCGTTTTGAGAAAATTAAATTATACCTACAGCTACCAAGCTGATCAGACTTTGTGTTCTCTCGGTGGACTCTTGCTTGTTCCCGTTTAGTACTATAATTATGTGCCAAAATGGCAACTTACGTCCGTGCTTCCATTCCGTCAAAAGAAAAATGTATTTTTTTTGTTCGGTATTTCAGAAGAAAGCTGTGGAAGACCTCTATTTTGTCAGTATGACAGTACCGTGCCAGGTGGGGCAAGTCTTTCAATAGCTGCTTATCACTTACGATCTTTAACACCTGCTCATGGGCTGCAGATGTGTTTGACATCCAATGGTGTGTTCGTTCGCCATCAATGTCTAAAGATCTGTGATCACATTTTGTGACAATGTCACCATTGAATTCATGGACATTCTGAATATGGTGAAGTACAGAGAGCCATTTTGTACGCAGAACATCCACATTACCGGAAGCAGTACAACAACAGTACCAAAAATGATTTGTTATTGACGTGATCCAATCACCAACTTCGGAACAGCTTCTTTTTTTACTCGCAGCCTTCAGTTTTTTATGAATGGACTTGGCATAATGCCATACATCAATTTGATGTTCAATCCCAGGCTAGTCTTCACACATTTTTTTCCGTATGCCGACATGACGGTCTGTTGCAAGAACGTGCACATTTAGGCCATCAAGAAGAACACAGTCAAGACAGGTTTGAAAGGCCAATTTTTCCATAGCCACAGAAGATGTGGTTTGTGTAACCTGAACGATTTCAAAATCAACAATCTCCGTGGAACTACTGTCCCGTACTGAAAACATGATTACAGTACGGGACAGTTGTCCTGCAGAGAGGCAGGGACTCCTAGCATCGTACATAACTATGATGCTAGGAGCCCGGCTCCCTGCACTGAGTTCGGTCCGGGACTTCCGGCCGAAATACGTCCGTCCATTACGGACGTTAATGTGCTCGTGTGTACCCAGCCTTAGAATCCATCAATGTGTACACACAATATTTAGCATTATGCCCAGGGCTATCACATTGTCCGTCACCAAGGAGACACAATGCTTTTTGTTTCATTTCTTTACGAACTTCCTTTTTTTTCTTGTTTTCAGTGAATGTCAACCACAGGAAATAAAAATTTTCTTTGGTGACGAAAGTAAGTCGAATGGGAAATAAATTGAATACAAATAGATGAACAAATGTGTGACATCTTGGCATAGTTGGCACCATTAAATAAAATTGAAGCTGCAACGAGAACATTTCCAACCGGTATACGATTAAACGTGGGTTGACTTTCCCACAAAAAATCATGTCCATTGTAACATTTCCCATGTTAGATAGGTACCTTTCAGTATTTTGTCTTGGTTTTCTATTTTTTTTTACCACAGAAACCGGCGCACTGACTAAAAAGTACATCCAAAGCAGATTCAAATACCAAAAATTTCCGCTCTTTTACTAGGTCTTCATCCGGTGGTTCTGAAAACAAGTTGTTTGACAAGTTCTCAAATGACGGACTTTCATCTTGGGGTTCGTAGTCAGAATCTTTTGCATCATTTCTGCCAGTGGAAGACACAAAGCTTTCCTCTGGATCCTCCAATATACCTCGGCATGATGTTTGTCTTCTTGTGCGGGGGGTAGAAAACTTAGATGGATAGAAATGATCCAACTTCATTGTCGATTGGTTTGCAAAAACAAGTTCTTCCTCTGGAAACTGGCATCCTCTATCCGCTGTCAAGATGTGTGATTGAGTGGTTGCATCTCTTTTTCTTTTCAAAGATGTGTTGGTGGCTCTCGTTGACAATGTCCTAATTTGTGTGTTTGTTGTAGCATTCCTTTGAAAATAATTTCTGTTCACCCCAATTTTGACATGTTTCACTCCCATCACTTGGGACATTGACGTTGGTGCATCTTTTTGCATTGAGGTACCGGTAGAAACGTGTGTAATGCTGTTGGTGGATGTAGAAGCCATAGATTATTCCATGCATTGGGTTGCCAAAGAATAACTGTGTTCATGTTCTATACGTTTCTGTTTACATGGTGGAGACTCTGTTTCCTGATAAGGAAATATAGTGGGAATTGCATTTTCCTTCAGCCATCGTAGCTTTTTTTCAGACTTATGCACATAACAGTCTTGTTCAAAGTGTTTGGAACATAGTCTAAATAAATCATGTTTTTTGCCTTCCAAAATTCTTTGTGAGAGTGCATCAATATTGTCCAACGATTGTCTGGCCTGTTTGAGCAAAAATTTTATCTTTTCAATGTTGCCAGGAAAAACATGCAGTATCACTCCTGTACAGTAAGTTGCTCTATTAGACCGGCTGTCACAACCAGACACAATGCAAGATGGCATTTCTGTCAAAAAGAAAATTCCAAGATTATGGCATGAGAAAACATAATTCCTGTAATAAAGGGGGATTATCAGCAATAAAGAGATGTGATACCCACAATGAGGTATGTAGTGTGTGCAACGATATTTATAATTCAAAATGAGCTTTGTCAGTTTGTGTTTTCTATGCGCAAGATGAAAAGTAGTGTAATAATTGACCCATATCACTGCCAAGCCGTCAAACCAAAAAACAAGAAACCAAAAAAAAGTTTAGAAATGCACTTTCTCTCGCTCCCAAAAGAAGTGCAGGAGACGGCTCGTCAAAAGAAGTGCAGGAGACTTTTTGGAGGCATTTTTCATTGGCGGCATTGAAAAACAGCTCCAAAAACATCCGTAAATTATGCCGCGAAAAATGTGAGTTGTTACAAAAAACTCTGAAAATCAGGAGCTGTTTTCGCATGAAAACACATCCGAATTTTCTGACATTTTTGGTCACTGTGTGTGAACTCCCCCTAAAAGTGTCCCATAAATATGGACTGTGGTTGGTGGCAGATATATGTCATGTGGATAATTATGTTTTGAAAATGTCAAATAGTTTCTAGGTAACTGTTTGGCACAGGGAATTGACTGTTCACCAAGGCTGAAAAATAAAGGGTCTTCTGTGACATTATCACTGCAAAACAGTCAATGGTCGCAGTGCCAGACAGTTTCACCATCTCCATGGCTTTGGAGAGCAGATTTGTGTGACTTACCCAAAATTACCCAAAATGAAAGACAAGAACATTTCTAAACCAATTTCTTTTTTATTGATGAAACCCTAAGTGGCTTCCAATGTAACACATAAAATGGCTTTCATCGCAAACACAAATATATGAATTACATCCAGAACAAAAAATTATTTTGTTCTCTTGTCACAAATACATTGTACAGAAAAAAAAGCAACAGTGACGGGTAGGGACAAACACATAAAAATACAAATTGGAAGAAGAAAGCGTAAAAGACATTTAGATTGTTTAGGAGACAACATGGAAATGTGTACTGTAGTCCTTGACTCAAATCGTCCGTAGAGAAGACATTGCTGGTGAAAACACGCAGACGTCAACGGCAATCACGATGTAATTAGCAGCAGGTGAAAACATCTTGCTTCGTCTCATCATCGGACTGGACCTTTATATTGTATTTCAGAATGTTTCTGCCAATCATGTGGCATGTCAAAGTAATATTTTCTAGAGTAGAATGAAATAAATTTATAAATGGTTTTATCCCCTTCAAGCGGTGAAATATGTGCAAAATGGTAGCTTGTGAAGAATGCCATCCCTGTCTCGCCACTCTGCTTCATTTCGCTCATCTTTGTGAACTTGAAAAGTAGCAAAGCTTTACAATGGCAGACCATGGCAGGAAGTTTTTGTTTATTATGTGTTACCAAAGTGTGTTTCATGTATGTTTCTATAGATGTATTCTATAAAATTCAGTGAACTCCCTTGGACCCGTCTTACTTACTTTCTGCTGCTCAAAATGGCCTGTACGTCTTCGCCGTGGTAAACCGCTCCGCTTGCTGCTGCCGCCGCTGTCGTCTGGATCTGATGTGCACAGTCGCTGTCCTCAAGCTCTTCACTCTGACTGGCGCGGTCCTTCTCCTCCTCCTAAAAAATAAAAAAAATATTAAAATAAACCAATCAGCTAAAGATCATTTGGAGAATTGTAACACGCTGGCGTCTCTCAGCCAACTACCCCACAACAAACCCGCCACCGCTAATCACAAACCCACCTACACACCAAACAAGCCCCCGCTTCACTGCCAGCTACCTCTCACCAAACACAACACTGGTAATCCCAACACCCTCCACCACACATGCCGCCGCAACTCTCTAATCCCCCACACCAAACATGCAGACAGTTATCTTGCATCTCTCACACACACATAACCAGCAGCCACTACTAACCACCCCTCCCACCAAAAAATAGCCCAATGCTACTTTGCCCTAACCCCCGTTAGAGCGTCCGTCCAAATTTACAGTATTAAAATTATGGGAGTCCCCTTGCTGCCGCCGCTATAGTCTGTATCTCCGCTCCTCAGCCGCACTCCTCAAGGTCTTCACTCTTGACTGGCGCGGTCCTTCTCCTCCTACGAAAAATACAAATGTATATGATGCCACACAGACTGCATGTATATGATACCACACAACCTCCCTGTATATGATGCCACACAGCCTCCCTGTATATGATGCCACACAGCCTCCCTGTATATGATGCCACACAGACTGCATGTATATGATGCCACACAGACTGTATGTATATGCCACAAAGCCTCCCTGTATATGATGCCACACAGCCTCCCTGTATATGATGCCATACAGCCTCCCTCTATATGATGCCACACAGCCTCCCTCTATATGATGCCACACAGCCTCCCTGTATATGATGCCACACAGACTGCATGTATATGATGCCACACAGACTGTATGTATATGCCACAAAGCCTCCCTGTATATGATGCCACACAGCCTCTCTGTATGATGCCACACAGCCTCCCTGTATATGATGCCACAGACTGCATGTATATGATGCCACACAGACTGCATGTATATGATGCCACACAGACTGCATGTATATGATGCCACACAGCCTCCATGGATATGATGCCACACAGACTGCATTCATATGCCACATAGCCTCCATGTATATGCCACACAGCCTGCATCTATATGCCACAGCCTGCATGTATATGCCACACAGCCTGCATGTATATGCCACACAGCCTCTCTGTATATGAAGCCACACAGCCTGCATGTATATGCCACACAGCCTGCATATATATGATGCCACACAGCCTCCCTGTATATGATGCCACACAGACTGCATGTATATGCCACACAGCCTCCCTGTATATGCTGCCACACAGCCTCACTGTATATGATGCCACACAGACTCCATGTATATGCCACACAGCCTCCATGTATATGCCACACAGCCTCCGTGTATATGCCACACAGTCTCCCTGTATATGATGCCACACAGACTGCATATATATGATGCCACACAGACTGCATGTATATGATGCAACACAGACTGCATGTATATGATGCCACACAGCCTCCATGGATATGGTGCCACACAGCCTCCCTGTATATGATGCCACACAGCCTCCATTGATATGCCACGCAACCTGCATGTATATGCCACGCAGCCTGCATGTATATGCCACGCAGCCTCCATGTATATGCCACACAGCCTCCCTGTATATGAAGCCACACAGCCTCCCTGTATATGATGCCACACAGCCTCCCTGTATATGATGCCACATAGGCTCCCTGTATATGATGCCACACAGACTGCATGTATATGCCACACAGCCTCCCTGTATATGATGCCACACAGCCTCCCTGTATATGATGCCACATAGCCTCCCTGTATATGATGCCACACAGACTGCATGTATATGCCACACAGCCTCCCTGTATATGATGCCACACAGCCTCCCTGTATATGATGCCACACAGCCTCCATGGATATGCCACACAGCCTCCATGGATATGCCACACAGCCTCCATGGATATGCCACACAGCATCCATGGATATGCCACACAGCCTCCCTGTATATGATGCCACACAGCCTCCATGGATATGCCACACAGCCTCCATGGATATGCCACACAGCCTCCATGGATATGCCACACAGCCTCCATGGATATGCCACACAGCCTCCATGTATATGATGCCACACAGCCTCCCTGTATATGATGCTACACAGCCTCCCTGTATATGAAGCCACACAGCCTCCCTGTATATGAAGCCACACAGCCTCCATGGATATGCCACACAGCCTCCATGGATATGATGCCACACACCTCCCTGTATATGATGCCACACAGACTGCACGTATATGCTACACAGCCTCCCTGTAAATGATGCCACACAGCCTCCCTGTATATGAGGCCACACAGACTGCATGTATATGATGCCACACAGCCTCCCTGTATATGATGCCACACAGCCTCCCTGTATATGATGCCACATAGCCTCCCTGTATATGATGCCACACAGACTGCACGTATATGCTACACAGCCTCCCTGTAAATGATGCCACACAGCCTCCCTGTATATGATGCCACACAGCCTCCCTGTATATGATGCCACACAGCCTCCCTGTATATGATGCCACATAGCCTCCCTGTATATGATGTCACACAGACTGCATGTATATGCCACACAGACTGCATGTATATGATGCCACACAGCCTCCCTGTATATGATGCCACACAGCCTCCCTGTATATGATGCCACACAGACTGCATGTATATGCCACACAGCCTCCCTGTATATGATACCACACAGCCTCTCTGTATATGATGCCATACAGCCTCCATGGATATGCCACACAGCCTCCCTCTATATGAAGCCACACAGCCTCCCTGTATATGAAGCCACACAGCCTCCATGGATATGCCACACAGCCTCCCTGTATATGAAGCCACACAGCCTGCATGTATATGAAGCCTCCCCACGTACTGCACAAAAAGATTCATTGCGGAACAGGGGAAGTAGGGACTCCTAGCATCATATATGTCTATGTTGCCTACAGCATGATGTGCATTAGTGCCGCCGCTACTAACAACCCCATCTCCGCATTAGCCCATGACATCGTTACTTACCGTCTCCTCGTCTCGCTGGTCTCCTCGCCTCGCAGGTCTGCTCGCTGTACAACCTCCTACCACTGTGCAGTTGCTCTGAAAATGGCGGCACACAGTGTAGAAGGTTTGAATACATTCAAACCCCTCCATCTCCTGGCACTAGCCAGAAGAAGGGAGGGGGGATTGTGTGAGGACACTAGAGCGAGTGTGTCCACCACAAATTTGCAGCATAATCCAATGAGGTTGCTTTACCACATTGACCATGCTGCAATTTTTGGAATTGCTCCCTCTAGTGACCAGCACATGGAAATCTTATAAATTAGAATCGAATTTATAATATTTCCTGACTCGTGAAAAAATTTAAAAAAATTAAACAATGTGTAATCACTAAATATCAATATGTTTAACTAGAAAAAAAACAAAAACATTTTGGCATCCACAGCACGGCTGCAATAACCGGACGTCTCATGGTTCTACTGGACCAAACTTAGATCACCATAGAATTCTGCAGGAGGTCCAGGTACTGCAGAAGACAAATAAAGCTGGCCATACACGTGGGATTTCAGACAGCTGTTTTCTCAACAACTTGTTCACGTCAGGCCTCATTTACACGAGCGTAATATACGCGCGTGCGACGCGCGTGCTTTTCACGCATGTCGTACGCACCTATATTACTCTATGGGGCAGTGCAGACAATGCGTGAATTTTGCACAGCGCGAGTGCGTTGTGTAAAACTCACGACATGTTCTATAATCGTGCGTTTTTCGCACATCACGCACCCATTGAAGTCAATGGGTGCGTGAAAAACACGCATGACACACGGACGCTCCTGCATTGCATGCGCGAATTTCACGCATCACTTGTTATGTCCATGAAAAAGAGTTTATAAAGCTGGACAAAGCAAACAAAAACCAGAACTTTCCCTCCACTGAGATCTGCTGCCATGCCGCGTGGGATTGACGTCGAGCGCCTCATCACCCTGGTCCAGGGCCATGGGGCTATTTGGGACAGTCGCGCGGAGGCGTACCACGACCGCACAGTCAAGGAGGACGCCTGGGAGGAGGTAGCGAAAGAGCTTTTTGGCGAGGAGTGGGAGAGTGGCCGAACCCGGGACCGCAGTCGGTTGGGTGAGTACCATGTTTTTTCAGGCAATGCAATGTCATCCTTATTGAAGAACTGTGGCCCTGTATGTGTCTTCCGCGCATTTGCCCAATGACCTTTTGTGGAGCAGGCGCATCACCGTGTACCATGTCATTGGCAGGGCCGGGCCCCTCATTTTAGTGAGAGGGCACATTTCTTATGGCGTTATATTTTCTTTTACTCCAACAGTCCAAGATATCAAAACACGGTGGCGGAGCTGCCGGGACCAATTCCGCCGAGAAATGGGGGAAAAGGGACGCAGCGGAGATGGGGGCTCGCGTAAGCGCCCCTACATGTACACAAAACATTTGATGTTCCTGAAGGACATAATGGAGATGCGCACGTAAGAGATTCTGCTTTTGCATGTGTCTAATGTGTGTTCGCCCATGTCCTGTTTGCCATCGTGTTGTTGTGGGCATTGTTCTATATTCTGTTCTTACGCAATTTTCCCATTATAGAACCACCGACAATTTGGAGGACACAACTGAGGAGACGGACATCGGAGAGTCTCTGCCGCAACCTCCTGCTGCCCATGTCCTGCCCCTTAGCCCCGAGCTGACACCCCTGGACCCCGCCCCTGTCCAGTCTGCACGGGCCGTCGCCTCTCCGGCTGAGGAGCGCTCCGTGCGTGCCCGCACTCGCCGGCGCCGTGCTCCACAGGCCTCCGCTGGTGGCCAAGTTGATAGCCGGGTACTTGAATATCTACGCCGAGCCGCGGATGAGGACGGGAACGACTTCTTTGGGCGCAGCATAGTTCCCCTACTCCGGCTGGTCCCCATGGATCGCATGGCCCGGCTGCAAGCGTCGATCATAACCTTGATCGACGCCTCCACACCCCCCCACAATCCAAACCACTGCTTCACGGCCATAGAGCAGTGGCGCGGATTAGCCATGCCGGCCACCACGCCCCAATTGCCGGCAACATACCATCCAGCCCCCCAGATGGCACGGCCGCACCCCTATATGCGCCCTATGGCTCCCCACTTCCCTGCCCCAACGTACCACGGACAACATCAGCACCACTATGCTGGCGAGGAACAACCTCCGCAGCTCCAGGTCCAGCAAAGTGGTGCTAAAATGCTGGCGTATTCCTCCCCGGGCCACCACTACCAACACCTGTGAGTGTGTTGGTGTCGTGATAGTTGGGCGGCCAATTTGTTTTTTATTAAGGGATGGCAACTCGTCCTCTCATGTAGGTTACACCATGTTGGTGTTCTTTTGTTGCTACAATATGTATGTGTATTTTACTGACCACACCATGTTTCCGTTGTGTGAATTCCGAACACATTAAAAACATGGATGTTGATTGTTTCTATTGCGTGTTGTTTTTATTTTACACCCCTCAACACAATGTTTGACCCACATTTCTTTTGGCTATACCCTCACACACTTCTGGCCTTTGGGCCCAATGCATGCACACGTGATATGAGGTGTTAGTTAATCTCTCGGGGTTTGACATTGTTTGCAAGAGGTGCGAACGTTTGGGTGCTGTCATGGGCCCCGAAGCACACTAAGTACACTTGCAATTGGACTTGCCTAACTTTAGGCCGGCCATCATTCTATCTCCAGAAAGCATGTTGCCAAATGTCAAAAGTCCTGCTCAAACCCCGACAGATGTAAGCTCGCAACCCGCGTCAAGGGTCCTCGTGTTTTGCGAGTCCCTAACCCAACACGAACTCCAAAAACTTCTAAAAACCCTGGCCACATGTGACGTGTGTAGTGAAGCCTCCAAACAACAGACAACCCTTCAAAGGTCATCACGCCCTCACGGTGCGGCTCCTGATGGGCACTCGAAATATGCTGCCAAAGTTTCCTGCACTCGAAGGCCGGATGAGAGAGATCAGCCGAGAGGAATAACCGGGACAGTGTGGCTGCTGCATGCATGTGTTAGGATATATTCTGCATCAAAGGTAGCATCATTAATGCGGCAGAAGTTATGCAGAACGACACACGCTTGTATAACACGTGTCACATTCTGCATGGACAATTGCATTGTCGTCAGAAAGACACGCCACCTGTTCGACATAATGCCAAAGGCACATTCCACACATCGACGAGCTCGGCCTAGGCGGAGATTGAACATGCGCCGACGGTCATCCAAGCCCCTTCTTGCAAAAGGACGCATGACTTGCCTAGTCAGGGCAAACCCCTCATCCGCCACGATGACATACGGGATTGGGGGTCCGCTGGAGCCCGGGAGGATGGAAGGTTCCGGCACCGCCAGTCGATTATTCACGAGTCGCTTCCCCATTCTTGATGAACGGAATATGCGGGCATCTGCCGAGCTTCCATACGAGCCGATGTCAACAATAGTGAAACAATAATTTGTGTCCGCCAAGGCTAACAATACCATGGAAAAAAACTGCTTGTAGTTATAGTATTGCGAGCCACTGCGTGGGGGCTTTCTCACACGAATGTGTTTGCCGTCTAGGGCATCAATGCAATTTGGAAATTCACTTGCTCTAATAAATCCCTCAGAAATTCTTAGTCACTGTTCTGTCGTGGGCTGAGGCATGACCGTGGTCTTTAACCTCTGCCACAACACGACACAGGTGGATGTGACAATGAACGAAATGGTGGTCACTCCCAAAAGAAATTCAAAATGTAACGAATGATAACTATTGCCTGTGGCCAGAAATCTAGAAAACAAAGAGAAAGAAAAAGAAAGCCACAACACATGTTAGGGGGGGCTGGTAAAGCAGACAGCGTCATTGACTAAGTAATAGCAACTGCACACATACCTCAAGGTCACAAGCGGACGTTCCTCGGGCGAAATGCAGCGTCTCATGTTGGTATTCTTGTAGGTGAGACCAGAGCGAATCTGCTCAAGCAGAAGGTCAAATGTGCCCACAGACATGCGGCAGAAGGCTCTAAATTTTTCAGGATGCCGTCTTAAGTCCTCATACAGGCTATGGAAATGGCCTTTCTTCGTACGTTAGGCCACAAGTGGATGAACCCAAATGCGACATCTTACAGGCGTCTGGTGCTGCAGCATGGGTCCACGCTCCCCAAAACGACGTGAGATCATCCAGGCAAGAAGCACACGTGCCAGCGACTGAGAAGGCATAAGTGTGCCGTGCAAAGCCAATCGCAACTTCAATGGAGAAACACACACTGGGGTTTCTGCAGAGGCGGAAATAAGGTGCAAAACCTGCTTCTCCCAGCAAGCAGGGGTTGGGCCAGCTGGCCTATTTGTAGGCTGGCCTCTCATGAATCCCCTCTGCGTTTTTTACGCGCGTTGCAAACGCTGTGTAATTCAGCCACAGCCCCGCTCCTGAGTCATGATAAGTTTGCGGGGTCAGGATGATGCGATGCGGCCGGCGCTGCACTAATGAGCGGCGGCACTGAAGACAGAACATGGCGGGCACTCTACAAAACACCCCCGTGTTCTGTCCTCAGTGCCTGAACTGCCGCTCATTAGTGCAGCGCCGGCCGCACCTCCTCATGCTGACCGCGCACGCACTTCCTGTCAGGAGCGGGGCAATGGCTGTATTACACAGCCGCAGCCGCACTCTATAACGGCGGAGATCAGAGAAACCTCTCATCTCCGCCGTTATTCCCCTGAATGCTGCGATCACAGCGGACTGCAGCATTCAGCAGAAAATGAGAAGGGGGATGCCCCTGGATTGCGTCACAGGGAATTCCTGTGACGCGATCCAGGGACATACCATATATGGGCAGACAGCCCAGGGTCTATTGAAGGACCTCAGGGCTGTCTTACCATATTTCTTGTTGTTAGGGCATACTTAGGTATGTCCTAACAACTGCCTGTGTACTATACATACACAGGCTAATGTACTGGCATATATCTGATATATGTCAGTACATTAAAGTTTAAAAATAAAGTAAAAACAAAGTATTGTTAAATTTAAAAAAAATACACATTCACCTTTTTTACAATAAACATTAAAATAAGTCTCAATACATAAAATATTTTTTTTTTTTATTACTGTTGCCAAAAGTATCGAAATTGTTATCGAAATCGCAATACTAAACGAAGTATCGGTATCGAAGTCCAAATTCTGGTATCGTGACATCCCTACACGGACGTTATCCGTGTGCTGTCCGAGATTCACGCAACAGTTGCCAAAGAAATGATGAGAAAAAGAAAAACACCTCCGTCAGGCTTTTTTTTCTGATGTAAAAAACACGTGGCACTCTGATGACATACGCGCGTAAAAAAGGCAGACGCGCACCGTACATGGATGTCACACAGAACTGCAACGCAAGAAAAACGCTGCGTTTTGTACGCTCGCAAAACAGACACGTTCGTGTGAACAACGCCTTAATCTGTGGCCTGGTCTCTATTGATGGGGTGCATTTCTGGCATTTAGCAAAGAATCACTGCACCTGACAAGATGTCTGCCTTCGGTCAGCGCCTGACAAGCTTGTTTGTGTCACAAAAAAGCAGAAAATGGCCTATATCGGCCTAGTTTATGGCCAGCTTGGGGCTACTAATATAAACGTAGATAATAATGCAGGAAAATCTGCATTTAATATTGCCGGTTTTTATGTGCGTTATTTACATTTTGATGCAGAAACATTTTTATTATAAATATACGTCTCACAGGTCAGGTAACCGGTTAAAGAGGCTCTGTCACCAGATTCTCAAATCCCTATCTCCTATTGCATGTGATCGGCGCTGCAATGTAGATAACAGTAACATTTTGTTTTTTTTAAAAACGTTCATTTTTGGCCCAGTTATGAGCTATTTTATATATATATATGCAAATGAGCTTTGAAATGGACAATTGGGCGTTTTTTTTTCGTTATGTCCAACTGGACGTGTATTGTTTTTAACTGGGCGTGTTTACGTGTATGACGCTGACCAATCAATGACCAGTCAGCATCATACACTCCTCTACATTGATTTACACAGCACCGATGTGCAGCCACATAAACAGAGATTAACGTTAATCAAGTGTCCTGATAATGAATACACATGACCTCCAGCCTGGACGTCATGTGTATTCAGAATCCTGACACTTCTGTGAGATTCCCGCAATCCACGCGTAATCTCGCGAGATTACGGAGGTAAACGAGATTTCGTTTCCCTTGCTGGAAATCTCAAAGAAAAGAGTCAGAAGTGTCAGGATTCTGAATACACATGACGTCCAGGCTGGATTTCATGTGTATTCATTATCAGGACACTTGATTAACGTTAATCTCTGTATATGCGGCTGCACATCGCTGCTGTGTAAATGAATGGAGATGAGTGTATGATGCTGACTGGTCATTGATTGGTCAGCGTCATACACGTAAACACGCCCAGTTAAAAACACAATACACGCCCAGTTGGACATAACGAAAAAAAAACGCCCAATTGTCCATTTCAAAGCTCATTTGCATATATATAAAATAGCTCATAACTTGGCCAAAAATTAACGTTTAAAAAAAAAACAAAAACACGTTACTGTTATCTACATTGCAGCGCCGATCACATGCAATAGGAGATAGGCATTTGAGAATCTGGTGACAGAGCCTCTTTAAGTGCAATCAATTGAGTACAGAAGCACTTCCAACAAAAAAATAGCCGACTCCCATATATCATATGCAGAACAAGAGGACAATGAGTCACAAAGCCATAAATAAATAGAAAATAGTATAACTTTTAATATAATAAAAAAGACAAATATTACAAACATAAAAAAGAGGATCTAAAGAACATTGTCTGTACGTGGACCACACACACACACAGTAATAATACAATCCCAGGTAGATGTTCATTGGTACACACGGAACAACGTTAAATACCATGAGGTTGGAAAGGGCACCTAGTTCAGTTGTAGATACTGTAATGGTATCATATTGTTAGAGCATGATATATAATTTAAACAAGTATAAATTGTACGTAAGACCAAGTATGGAAAAGAAGAAGAGATGCTCGAAATGCCACAAGTGCATAAAATCAGGATGTCTTGTAATAGCCCCAAGTATAAGTCTATACCGACCTAGTAAAACCAGGGGGGTCCGTGTGAAAAATCTTACCCATGGAGTCAGAAGGGGTGTGGCGGTCCGCAGAGTGATTACAGCGCCCCAACGCGCGTTTTGCAAATACAGCTTCTTCAGGGGGGTATTGAAAGGTAAGTGACATGTCCAGTTTATATCCGGTATCTCGAGTGGTCAGCAGGTGTGTTACGGCGTATCGCATCCGATGGTCAACGGCGCATGTGCGGGACTCATCTGAGATCGCGAGTCCTTCAACGCCTGTCATCACACCGCTACTGCGCATCCCCAGGACGCGTCTCTAAGGGGACAGCGCACGCGCAGAGCTTGTGTATTGACGAGAAGGGGGGGAGGAGGCAAGTACTCCGTGTCACCAGCGCACGCACAACCCCAAGGGAGAGGAGAATGCTGTGAGTGTCTATCTATACTATGGAATCGTATCAAGTCATTAGTTATGTACTGAATTGAAGTCTTCACACGACCGATTTTTTGATGGCCCGGGAAACGGGGCCGTCAAAAAATGGGACATGCCCTATTTTCGTCCATTCTCCCGGCTCCCATAAAAGTCTATGTTCCGGGTAATACACAGCCATCACTCGAATGTGTTCCGAGTGACGGCCGTGTCTTCGGTAGCTCGCTATCTCCTACTCCTCCTCACAGTGTGAAGTGCATGTGAGGAGGAGGGTATTTTTTTGCTTCCTGTAGGAGCGGAATCCCCTTCTGCTCCAGGAGAAGTTCCTGACTTCACTGTCCTTATATGGACACAGTGACGTCAGGGACTTCGGAAGCAGAATCCCCGTCGCTGTGGCCGGTGTTTCCGCTCCAGAAGTCCCTGACTTCACTGTCCATATATGGACACAGTGACTTCTGAAACAGAATACCCGGCGCTGAAGCCGGTGCTTCCGCTCCAAGAGAAGTCCCTGACTTCACTGTCCATATATGGACACAGTTACGTCAGGGACTTCTGAAGCAGAATCCCCGGCGCTGTGGCCGGTGTTTCCGCTCCAGGAGAAGTCCCTGACTTCACTATCCATATGTGGACATTGAAGTCGGGGACTTCTCCTGGAACGGTGGTGCTATCTACAGAAAGGTAGGGGGGTGCTATCTACGGGGAGGAGGGGTGTGTGCTGTGTAGAACTTCCTACGGGAGGCTGTGTGGCATTACTTACAGGGGGCTGTGTGGAATTACCTACGGGGGGCTGTGTGGCATTACTTACAGAGGGCTGTGTGCCATTACCTACAGGGGGCTGTGTGCCACTACCTACAGGGGGCAGTGTGACACTACCTACAGGGGGCTGTGTGCCACTACCTACAGGGGGCTGTGTGCCACTATCTACAGGAGGCTGTGTGCCACTACCTACAGGGGGCTGTGTGGCATTACCTACAGGGGGCTGTGTGGCATTACCTACAGGGGGCTGTGTGGCACTATTTACAGGGGGGCTGTGTGGCACTACCTACAAGGGGGGCTGTGTGGCACTAGCTACAGAGGGGCTGTGGCAGTATCTACAGAGGGCAGTGTGTGGCAAAAAATGTACTAATGAAATTAATCAGTTTTTAAAACGGACAGGGAAAAAAACGATGCAAAACGGGTCAAAATCAGCCATTAAAAACGGAAACATGGCCCAAAACGGCCGAGAAAAACTGACAAAAACTGACGTCGTGTGAATAGAGCCCTAAAATACACTGTGGAAAACTGTACAATGTATGCCTTTGAGAAAAACATTCCAGAACAGAAGAAATTGAGAAATCTGTCTGAGTCGTGGAATATTTTTCCCATTGGACATTGTAGAACTGTCCACAGCGGAAATACAGGGCAAATTTGGCGTGTGTGACTGAACTCTAAGGGCTTGTCCATACGCTGCGGAATTTCCGTGTTTTTTCCGGCTGGAAAAAACGCAACAGAATACAGTAGCAGCATAGTAGATGAGATTGAAGAAATCTCATCCACATGCTGCGTAAAAATTCCGAGCAGAAATTGACCTGCGGTGCATATTTTTCGGACCGCAGCACGTCAATTCCTGCTGCGGAAAGCGGACAGAAATGGTGCGTTTATCAAACGAGATGTCACCATCTCCAAACATTGTGAAAAACGCAGCAAGATAAGCACCATTTTCTGCCGTAAAAAACGCAGGAAATGGTGCGTTTTTGCCGCAGGAGAATGTTCTGCGGCAATTCCGTTGTGTGTGGACAAGCCCTCAATCTTCCACATCGTAGATGGCAGTAGCCTGTCCATTGAATTCTATTGTAACGAAAGAAAAACAGGCGTGCCTTCCCTTCCGAGTCCTGCCGCTTCCCCAAACAGCCGTTTATAACCACATGTTGGGTATTTCCGTACTCTGGAGAAGTTGCTTTACAAATGTTGGGGTGCTTTTCCTCATTTATTTGTTGAAAAAAAAAAATTTTCTGAGGTAAAGCTACATCTTATTGGAAAATAATGTAATTTTTCATTTTCACTGCCCAATTCTAATGAAATCTATGAAACACCTGTGGGGTCAAAATGCTCACTACACCCCTAGATGAGTTCTTCAAAGGGTATAGTTTCCCAAATGGAGTCACTTTTGGGGGGTTTCCTTTGTTTTTGCACCACAAGACCTTTTCTAACCTGACATGGTGCCTGAAATATAATTTAAGAAAAGGAAGGCCCAAAAATCCACTAGGTGCTCCTTTGCTTCTGAGGCCGGTGTTTCAGTCCAGTAGCGCACTAGGGCTACATGTGGGATATTTCTAAAAACTGCATAATCAGGGCAATAAATATTCAGTTGTGTTTCTCTGCAAAAAAAAATAAAATTTACAATTTTCCCTTCCACATTGCTTTAATTCATGTGAAACGCATAAAGGGTTAAGAAACTTTCTAAATGCTGTTTTGAGTACTTTAACGGGTGCAGTTTTTAAAATGGTGTGATTTGTGGGGGTTCCTAATATATAAGGCCCTCAAAGCCACTTCAGATCTGAACTGGTCCCTAAAAAAATAGGCTTTTGAAATTTTCTTGAAAATGTGAGAAATTGCTGCTAAACTTATAAGCCTTGTAACGTCCTAAAAAAATAAAAGGATGTTCAAAAAACGATGCCAATCTAAAGTAGACATATGGGAAATGTTAACTAGTAACTATTTTGTGTGGTATAACTATCTGTCTTACAAGCAGATACATTTGAATTTAGAAAATGCTAATTTTTTGTAAATTTTCTCTAAATTTTGGTGTTTTTCACACAAAAATATTGAATATATCGACCACATTTTTTCACTAACTTAAAGTGCAATGTGTCACAAGAAAACAGTCTCAGAATCGCTTGGATAGGTAAAAGCATTCCGGAGTTATTACCACATAAAGTGACACATGTCAGATTTAAAAAATGAGGCTCTGTCATAAGGTCCACAAGTGGCTGCGTCCTTAAGGGGTTAAACAACTGAGACAAACGGAAAAAATTGGCACCGGATACGTCACCATTAAAATCAATGGTGATGGAAACCTATGGTTTCCGTTTGTTTCAGTCTGTGTCCCGTTCTGATGGGAAGCTCCGACGCAACGTCAGAACAAGACCTCACCAAATTGTTGTGCAGTTTTTCGGACGGTATGTCCACTGCGGAAAAATGCACGTAAAATTTTTTAAAAAAACGTTTCATACCTATATAGCCATGGCGATGTGTCCCTCTTCTGTCCTGCAGCCCAGCCTCCTGGGATGACGTTTCATCCCATATGACCGCTGCAGCCCTGTGATTGGCTGCAGCGGTCACATGGGATGAAACGTTATCAGTTGGCCAGCCTGGACGAAGCACAAAATTCTGGGTAAGTATAAGATTATTTTTTTTTTTCTCACTTGTGATATTTGCAGCGGAATCGCAACTTTTTTGGCGCAAAAATCTAAAACATCTATTTGTTGCGGTTTTTACCTCATTAAATTCAATGGGGAATGCCCGCAACAAGAAAGCAGCGATTTTGAAGCATAAATTGACATGCTGCGGATTTAGAAAAATGCACCTCAGGTCAATTTAAGAAAGTTTTTTCCGTGAATCTTACACAAATACAATTGAGATGCTGCGGATTAAGAAACCGCACCGCAGGTAAATTTAAGAAAGTTTTTTTTGGTTATCATTTACGCGTTTGTTCAAATCTCATTCACTCTGTTGCTACTGTATTAGGCTATGTTCACACAGAGTATTTTGATGAGTTTTTTGACGTGGAAACCGCGCCAAAAAGCTTGTCAAAAACGGCCCGAATATGCCTCCCGTCGATTTCAATGGGAGGCGGGGGCGGTTTTCTCCCACGGGCGGTAATACCGGCTCGCGGGAGAAAGAAGCGACATGCCCTACCTTCGGGCGTTTCCGCATCTGACCACCCATTGACTTCAATGGGAGGCAGAGAAAGCGTATTTCACGGCGTTTTATGCCCGCAGCGCCCAATGGCCGCGGGCAAAAAACAGCGTGCAGGCAGAGGAAAATCTGCCTCAAACTTCCAAACTGAATTTTGAGGCAGAAATTCTGCCTGCAAAATACTCCATGTCAACATAGCCTAAGGGTATGTTCACACGTAGTCAACAAAAACGTCTGAAAATCCAGAGCTGTTTTCAAGGGAAAACAGACCCTGCTTTTCAGACGTTTTTTTACCAACTCGCATTTTTCGCGGCGTTTTCACGCCGTTTTTTGAGCTGTTTTCATTGGAGTCTATGAGAAAACAGCTCCAAAAACGTCCAAAGAAGTGTCCTGCACTTCTTTTGACGAGGCTGTATTTTTACGCGTCGTCGTTTGACAGCTGTCAAACGACGACGCGTAAATCACAGGTCGTCTGCACAGTACGTCGGCAAACCCATTCAAATGAATGGGCAGATGTTTGCCGACGTATTGTAGCCTTATTTTCAGACGTAAAACGAGGCATAATACGCCTCGTATACGTCTGAAATTTGGCCGTGTGAACATACCCTAATAACTAAGGCTATGTTCACACGGAGTATTTTGCCGAGTTTTTTGACGTGGAAACCGCGTCGCAAAACTCGGCAAAAACGACCCGAAAACGCCTCCCATTCATTTCAATGGGAGGCGTCGGCGTCTTTTTCCCGCGAGCAGTAAAACTGCCTCGCGGGAAAAAGCGACATGCCCTATCTTCGGGCGCTTCCGCCTCTAACCTCCCATTGACTTCAATGGGAGGCAGAGAAAGCGTATTTCGCGCTGTTTTATGCCCGCGGCGCTCAATGGCCGCGGGCGAAAATCAGCGTGCAGGGAGAGGACTATCTGCCTCAAACTTCCAAACGGAATTTTGAGGCAGATATTCCTCCTGCAAAATACCCCGTGTGAACATAGCCTTATGCTGCAGATTTTCTGCAACTAAATCTGTTGCGGAAAATCCGCAGTATTGAATTTACCCGTAAACTTTGGCATATAAAAGCAGCGACCTGATTAATTACCATGGGTAATGTCTTTCCCTTTGTACCGGTTTTAATACATGATCTCCCCCAGCATGTGTCCTTATACTTCGTGAATTTATCTTATCTTCAGAACGCACGAGTTCTGTAATCCCTGCCAATAAAAAAGATGGAACCCAACCCCTACTACGTGTGACGTCGAAACGCTCTAAATACTGCCCCCTTACGCTCCGCCTTTCCTGCGGTGTCCACTGAACGTGCTGTGAGGCTAGTGACCCGGTTCTTCAATCGGGCGGCCTTGTCTCACAGTAAATAAATTCAGAACATGCCATATCGCCGTCTGCATGGATAGTACAGCTGCTATTTTCAGTCAGATGTCACCCAGTAGCACGGGATCTCCACCCCAGCCCCTCCCCCTCACGTGTTGCCGGTTGTCAGTAGGTGTAGATTAGGGCACAAGTGTCTCCCTCGGGTGTGAGGTAGAACCGGCACCATGCTGCTCTCCGTTGTGCTGCACACCTACTCGCTGCGCTATATGCTCCCCGCCGCTGTCATGCTGGGAACGGCACCCACCTACCTGCTGGGATGGGGATGCTGGAGGGCCCTGAGCGCCGTGCTGCCTGAAAGTTTATACCGGCGGGTGGACGACCGACTCTACAACGTCTACCAGAGCATGGTGCTCTTCTTCTTCCAGCACTACACCGGGGTGCAGGTCAGGGCGCGCTGCGTGGGGTCACACGTGTGGGCCTGGGGTGGTGGGAGATAATGTGGTCAGGTTATCAGGGCAGAGGAGGTCTCACTGGCACATGTTTTAGTGTCCACTATAATATACGAATGTGTGGTATATGTACATCTCCAGTACTTATACTGTGCACTATATACTATACATGTGATATCTGTACATCTCCAGTACTTATACTGTGCACTATATACTATACATGTGGTATATGCACATCTCCAGTACTTATACTGTGCACTATATACTATACATGTGGTATATGTACATCTCCAGTACTTATACTGTCCACTATATACTATACATGTGGTATATGTACATCTCCAGTACTTATACTGTCCACTATATACTATACATGTGATATATGTACTTATACTGTGCACTATATACCATACATGTGCTATATGTACATCTCCAGTACTTATACTGTCCACTATATACTATACATGTGATATATGTACTTATACTGTGCACTATATACCATACATGTGCTATATGTACATCTCCAGTACTTATACTGTCCACTATATACTATACATGTGGTATATGTACATCTCCAGTACTTATACTGTGCACTATATACTATACATGTGGTATATGTACATCTCCAGTACTTATACTGTGCACTATATACTATACATGTGATATATGTACTTATACTGTGCACTATATACCATACATGTGCTATATGTACATCTCCAGTACTTATACTGTGCACTATACACTATACATGTGATATATGTACATCTCCAGTACTTATACTGTGCACTATATACTATACATGTGGTATATGTACATCTCCAGTACTTATACTGTGCACTATATACTATACATGTGATATATGTACTTATACTGTGCACTATATACCATACATGTGCTATATGTACATCTCCAGTACTTAAACTGTGCACTATATACTATACATGTGGTATATGTACATCTCCAGTACTTATACTGTCCACTATATACTATACATGTGGTATATGTACATCTCCAGTACTTATACTGTGCACTATATACTATACATGTGGTATATGTACATCTCCAGTACTTATACTGTCCACTATATACTATACATGTGGTATATGTACATCTCCAGTACTTATACTGTGCACTATATACTATACATGTGGTATATGTACATCTCCAGTACTTATACTGTCCACTATATACTATACATGTGGTATATGTACATCTCCAGTACTTATACTGTCCACTATATAATATACATGTGATATATGTACTTATACTGTGCACTATATACCATGTGCTATATGTACATCTCCAGTACTTATACTGTCCACTATATACTATACATGTGATATATGTACTTATACTGTGCACTATATACCATACATGTGCTATATGTACATCTCCAGTACTTATACTGTGCACTATATACTATACATGTGATATATGTACTTATACTGTGCACTATATACCATACATGTGCTATATGTACATCTCCAGTACTTATACTGTCCACTATATACTATACATGTGATATATGTACTTAGACTGTGCACTATATACCATACATGTGCTATATGTACATCTCCAGTACTTATACTGTGCACTATATACTATACATGTGATATATGTACTTATACTGTGCACTATATACTATACATGTGATATATGTACATCTCCAGTACTTATACTGTCCACTATATACTATACATGTGGTATATGTACATCTCCAGTACTTATACTGTGCACTATATACCATACATGTGATATATGTACATCTCCAGTACTTATACTGTCCACTATATACCATACATGTGATATATGTACATCTCCAGTACTTATACTGTGCACTATATACTATACATGTGGTATCTGTACATCTCCAGTACTTATACTGTCCACTATACACTATACATGTGGTATCTGTACATCTCCAGTACTTATACTGTCCACTATATACTATACATGTGGTATCTGTACATCTCCAGTACTTATACTGTGCACTATACATGTGGTATATGTACATCTCCAGTACTTATACTGTGCACTATATACTATACATGTGGTATATGTACATCTCCAGTACTTATACTGTCCACTATATACTATACATGTGGTATATGTACATCTCCAGTACTTATACTGTCCACTATATACTATACATGTGGTATATGTACATCTCCAGTACTTATACTGTCCACTATATACTATACATGTGGTATATGTACATCTCCAGTACTTATACTGTCCACTATATACTATACATGTGGTATATGTACATCTCCAGTACTTATACTGTGCACTATATACTATACATGTGGTATATGTACATCTCCAGTACTTATACTGTCCACTATATACTATACATGTGGTATATGTACATCTCCAGTACTTATACTGTCCACTATATACTATACATGTGGTATATGTACATCTCCAGTACTTATACTGTCCACTATATACTATACATGTGGTATATGTACATCTCCAGTACTTATACTGTCCACTATATACTATACATGTGATATATGTACTTATACTGTGCACTATATACCATACATGTGCTATATGTACATCTCCAGTACTTATACTGTCCACTATATACTATACATGTGATATATGTACTTATACTGTCCACTATATACTATACATGTGGTATATGTACATCTCCAGTACTTATACTATACATGTGGTATATGTACATCTCCAGTACTTATACTGTCCACTATATACTATACATGTGATATATGTACATCTCCAGTACTTATACTGTCCACTATATACTATACATGTGCTATATGTACATCTCCAGTACTTATACTGTCCACTATATACTATACATGTGATATATGTACTTATACTGTCCACTATATACTATACATGTGGTATATGTACTTCTCCAGTACTTATACTGTGCACTATATACTATACATGTGGTATCTGTACATCTCCAGTACTTATACTGTCCACTATATACTATACATGTGGTATCTGTACATCTCCAGTACTTATACTGTCCACTATACACTATACATGTGGTATCTGTACATCTCCAGTACTTATACTGTGCACTATACACTATACATGTGATATATGTACATCTCCAGTACTTATACTGTCCACTATATACTATACATGTGGTATATGTACATCTCCAGTACTTATACTGTGCACTATATACCATACATGTGATATATGTACATCTCCAGTACTTATACTGTCCACTATATACCATACATGTGGTATATGTACATCTCCAGTACTTATACTGTCCACTATATACCATACATGTGGTATATGTACATCTCCAGTACTTATACTGTCCACTATATACTATACATGTGGTATATGTACATCTCCAGTACTTATACTGTGCACTATATACTATACATGTGGTATATGTACATCTCCAGTACTTATACTGTCCACTATATACTATACATGTGGTATATGTACATCTCCAGTACTTATACTGTCCACTATATACTATACATGTGGTATATGTACATCTCCAGTACTTATACTGTCCACTATATACTATACATGTGATATATGTACTTATACTGTGCACTATATACCATACATGTGCTATATGTACATCTCCAGTACTTATACTGTCCACTATATACTATACATGTGATATATGTACTTATACTGTCCACTATATACTATACATGTGGTATATGTACATCTCCAGTACTTATACTGTGCACTATATACTATACATGTATATGTACATCTCCAGTACTTATACTGTCCACTATATACTATACATGTGATATATGTACTTATACTGTGCACTATATACCATACATGTGCTATATGTACATCTCCAGTACTTATACTGTCCACTATATACTATACATGTGATATATGTACATCTCCAGTACTTATACTGTCCACTATATACTATACATGTGGTATATGTACATCTCCAGTACTTATACTGTCCACTATATACTATACATGTGATATATGTACTTATACTGTGCACTATATACCATACATGTGGTATATGTACATCTCCAGTACTTATACTGTCCACTATATACTATACATGTGGTATATGTACATCTCCAGTACTTATACTGTCCACTATATACTATACATGTGGTATATGTACATCTCCAGTACTTATACTGTCCACTATATACTATACATGTGATATATGTACTTATACTGTGCACTATATACCATACATGTGCTATATGTACATCTCCAGTACTTATACTGTCCACTATATACTATACATGTGATATATGTACTTATACTGTCCACTATATACTATACATGTGGTATATGTACATCTCCAGTACTTATACTGTGCACTATATACTATACATGTGGTATATGTACATCTCCAGTACTTATACTGTCCACTATATACTATACATGTGGTATATGTACATCTCCAGTACTTATACTGTCCACTATATACTATACATGTGATATATGTACTTATACTGTGCACTATATACCATACATGTGCTATATGTACATCTCCAGTACTTATACTGTGCACTATATACCATACATGTGATATATGTACATCTCCAGTACTTATACTGTCCACTATATACTATACATGTGGTATATGTACATCTCCAGTACTTATACTGTCCACTATATACTATACATGTGGTATATGTACATCTCCAGTACTTATACTGTCCACTATATACTATACATGTGATATATGTACTTATACTGTGCACTATATACCATACATGTGCTATATGTACATCTCCAGTACTTATACTGTCCACTATATACTATACATGTGGTATATGTACATCTCCAGTACTTATACTGTCCACTATATACTATACATGTGATATATGTACTTATACTGTGCACTATATACCATACATGTGCTATATGTACATCTCCAGTACTTATACTGTGCACTATATACTATACATGTGATATATGTACTTATACTGTGCACTATATACTATACATGTGATATATGTACATCTCCAGTACTTATACTGTCCACTATATACTATACATGTGGTATATGTACATCTCCAGTACTTATACTGTCCACTATATACTATACATGTGATATATGTACTTATACTGTGCACTATATACCATACATGTGCTATATGTACATCTCCAGTACTTATACTGTCCACTATATACTATACATGTGATATATGTACTTATACTGTGCACTATATACCATACATGTGCTATATGTACATCTCCAGTACTTATACTGTCCACTATATACTATACATGTGATATATGTACTTATACTGTCCACTATATACTATACATGTGGTATCTGTACATCTCCAGTACTTATACTGTGCACTATATACTATACATGTGATATATGTACTTATACTGTGCACTATATACTATACATGTGATATATGTACATCTCCAGTACTTATACTGTCCACTATATACTATACATGTGATATATGTACATCTCCAGTACTTATACTGTGCACTATATACTATACATGTGGTATCTGTACATCTCCAGTACTTATACTGTCCACTATATACTATACATGTGGTATCTGTACATCTCCAGTACTTATACTGTCCACTATATACTATACATGTGGTATCTGTACATCTCCAGTACTTATACTGTCCACTATACACTATACATGTGGTATCTGTACATCTCCAGTACTTATACTGTCCACTATACACTATACATGTGGTATCTGTACATCTCCAGTACTTATACTGTCCACTATATACTATACATGTGGTATCTGTACATCTCCAGTACTTATACTGTGCACTATACACTATACATGTGATATATGTACATCTCCAGTACTTATACTGTCCACTATATACTATACATGTGTGGTATATGTACTTATACTGTATACTATACATGTGTGATGTATGTACATCTCCAGTACTTATACTGTCCACTATATACTATACATGTGATATATGTACATCTCCAGTACTTATACTGTGCACTATATACTATACATGTGATATATGTACATCTCCAGTACTTATACTGTGCACTATATACTATACATGTGATATATGTACATCTCCAGTACTTATACTGTGCACTATATACTATCCATGTGTGGTATGTGAAGCTGCTATATGGTACTGGGTGTGTAAATGTCAGTAGTTCTGTATGTACATACGCTATAGTTGTCTGTAGTGCAGGAGTGACCTTGACTTCAGCAAGTTCCTCCATTCACGCTGCATGTCACCTTCATACATTCCATGTCAGCCATGCTTTATTCTATAGCAGTGTTTGGCATTTAGTATTGGTTCCTGTTACGTTTCACAGTTATTGCTGCATCTACTGGTCAGTTCTTGATGCAGATAATATGCATAATCACTTAAGGTGTCATCTATTAAAACTATTCTTGGGGAGATCCAAGTATCTTTGTGCGTGACTTCCTCTCATAGTCTAATAGTTCAGCCTGGAAATAATGTAATGGCTTCTGTTCTAAACGTAAGTGTGGTGCAAGTGTCAATGAGTCTTAGAAAATGTAAACTTGCCTCCGGTTGCTTGTTAGGAAGGCATTTCTTTCAGAAATAGTTTACATATATGTGTTGTGTTTAGTAAAGGTTTCAGTTTTTTTTATCGGAAACCAAAAAAAAAAAAAAAAACTTGCGATGGAAGCATTACCATTGAAATCATTAGAATGCAAACGTAAGCTTATGGTTTCTGTTTGCCTTTCTGTTCACGGAAAGGTCTGACGGAGCCCATGAACGGAAGTGTGTTGCTGATGTGAACACACCCTTAAGTCGTAATTCGTTTTTTTTCCCTAACCTATAGTTTGCAAAAAAAAAAAGTTAAAACGAGAAACAAAACGATAAAAATATTTTTAAAAAGTCTGGTACTTTATAATTCAAAAGTGCGAAAAATGGTACATGTCAGTGTTACCTTTGGCCTTGTTCACACAGTGCTGTGGCTTAGGGAAGTCTATTAGTTGCCATGTAGGCCAAGCCTTACCATATCCTGTATATTAAATGGGTTTTCCGTAACTTTGATATTAATGGCCTATACTTAGGATAGGCCATCAATATCAGATCAGTGGCGGTCTGACTTCCAACACCTCTACTGATCATCTGACTGACCGCACCGTACGTTTGGTAGTTGCTGAGCCTGGAGTTGCAGCTCCAGTCCATGCACTTGAATATGAATGTGCTGCAGTGCCAGGCACAACTGCTACAATGTGTATGGCACTGTGCCTGGTAAACAATAAATGGGACGCGGCGCTGATTGTTGAGGGTGCTGGGAGCCGGGTCCCCACCCATCTGATATTGATGGCCAAGGATAAGTAATCTATATCAATGCCCCAGAAGCCTAAAATGTTAGGCACACTGCTAATTTCTGTCCACATTGTCCTACATTTGTTAATATTGGCGTACTTTATACCAGTCAAAGTGCAGAGGGTAGTTAAAAATATTTGTCACAACTTTATAAAAAGGCACACACTACTTAATCTGGTACATTTGGAATTATTTGTCTGTTCGCATATATTTTTATGCGTGCTGTACGCACTCGTTTGCGCCACTAATTTATGGCTTTTTTTAAATCCTTGATAAAAAAAAGCCTAAAAGCATATTTACAGCTTAACCAGGCCCAGTTTTTTTTTTTTTACACGGTTAGCTCTTTTGTAGTGGGTAGACAAATGTTGCAAATTTGGCACAGTGTTTAGATGTTTTTGGCACATTCTTTCAGGAATTTTGATGCGGATTTTGACCTGCCTGCACTCTTTGCCGCGTTTCCGCGAAGCTGACTTTTTCATCCATGGCCATTTGAGCGCCGTAGGGAAAAAACACAGGGAAAATCGCTTTCTCTGCCTCCCATCAATGTCAATGGGAGGTCAAGAGATGGAAATGCCTGAAGAAAGGGCATGGTGCTTCCTTTTCCCGCAAGTTTTTTATTTATTTATTTGTGTTTTTTTTGGTGGGAATGTGGCCCAGTGACTACCTGGCTCTGGGGGTTTCTTCAGTCCAGGAGTTGCTTGTACAGCTATCTAAATACCAGCCTGTGTCTGTTGTGTGTTCGAACTACAGAAGTAGGAAATCTAGTTGTGTGTAAGCTGTGTACTATTGGCCAGATGTACCAAGACTGGCGCTTTTCTATGCCAGTCTTGGTTAGAAGTCTGTAGCAGTAACATGCACGTAATCTATTAAGAGGAGCACGCCTCCCAATAAACAAGTCGCATCTTGTGATGTCCGTTTATCTGACTTTCCAATCTGCTACAATTTACGCAGTTTTTGTGCATAAAAGTTAGTGTTGCTAAATGTTAGACAAATTTCTGACATGTCATAGTGACATGCCAGAAGTTTGGATTGGTGGGGGTCCGAGCACTGAGACCCCCACCAATCGCTAGAACGAAGCATCTGAAGAGCTCATGTGAGCGCTCAGCCGCTTCGTGTCTGTTTGGCTTTTTCCGCAAAGCCGATGTATCGGTGTATGGGCTCATAGACTTTCTATTGAGTCCGTACACCGATACATTTATTTCCGTAAAAAGCCAAACAGATACGAAGTGCCTCAGCGCTCACACGAGCTCTTCAGCTGCTTTGTTCTAGCGATTGGTGGGGGTCTCAGTGCTCGGACCTCCACAATCCAATTTTATGACATGTCAGATGTTTGTCAAACGTTTAGCTACACTTTAATAAATCTGTTGGGCTGTGGTGGCCACGCACTTTTAAAGTCCCGTCCCTTTTTTGCGCCACTAAAGTGGCGTCAAAACATTAATAAATGTATCTTCCAAATACAGAACTACAATACACATGAAACATAAACATACTCGTGTGAATGCGGAAACATAAACATACTCGTGTGAATGCGGCTTTAGATACATTTATCATTAACAGATATTTTAATAAATGAATCAGATATTTCTCAAATCAATGATCGTTCTTACAGTATTGAAAAATGTGGCTTTTATGTCGGAGAACGGAACGTTCGCTCATTTGTATTCTAGTAATTAGCAATAAAAGTACAGCCATCTCTTTACAGCTGGGAAAGTCAATCACACTTTCTTGTACTTTAGGGACAAAATTTTATCTGTTTTAATAATCCAGATAAGGGCAAGTCTCAATTGTGCATTTCAGAAGGATGCTTTCTGGTTTTTATTAACTTGTTAGTGACCGACCCATAGTGTTTTACGGCGGCCACTAAACAGGCTTTATTCCGATGCAGTAGCCTTTTTACGGCACTGCATCAGAATAAATACACAGAGCAAGGAGCCGTTAAATCTCCCTGCTCTCAGCTACCTTCTGTAGCTGAGGGCTGGGAGCTTCCCTGCTCGAACGGGCGAGATCGATATCAGTATCGATCTCGCTCGTTTAACCCTTCACATGCGGCGCTCTATACAGAGCGCCACATCTGAGTGGTTTTGGAAAGCGGGAGGGAGCTCCCTCTCACCCCACCGGCACCATGTGTGTGATCGCAGGGTGTCGGTGTCTTCTATCACAGATGGGGGGGCCTAATGAAGGCCCCCAGGTCTGCTCCAGTTAATGCCAGCTAGGCCATGCCAGAGGCAAGGCCTAGCAGATGCCTGTCTGTTGTACACGGAAAGGCCGTAATACACTGCAATACGTAACTATTGCAGTGTATTATAATAGCGATCGGACAATTGCATAGTAAAGTCCCCTAGTGAGTGCAAAAAAAAAAGAAAAAGCTCTCCTCCTACAGCTGCATCGGCGGAACAATAAAAAAGTTATGGCTCTTCAAACATGGAGACACAAAAACAAATAATTAAAAAAAAAAAAAAAAAAAGATTTTACTGTGTAAAAGTAGTAAAACATAATACATATTAATTTGGTATCTGTGCAATCTTAACCCGCTAAATAAAGTTATTGTGTTATTTACAACACACGGTAAATGGTGTCAATTTAGGACGCAAAAAAGGGTGGCGAAATTGCTTGGTCTTTTTCTATAACCCCCCCAAAAAATATTTTTTTTTAATAGTTGATTATATGTCCCTCAAAATGGTGCTATAAAAAACACAACTTGTCTCGCAAGAAACAAGACCTTCTACAGCTATGTCGACGCAAAAATAAAAAAGTTATAGTTCTTGGAATGCGACAATGAAAAAATGTAAAAAATAGCTTGGTCATTAAGGTTTAAAATAGGCTGGACACTAAGGGGTTAAAGAGGCTGTCACTAGTTTATTAATTCCCTATCTCCTAGGAACTACTGTCCCGTGCTGAAAACAAGACTACAGTGCGTGACCGTTTATCCGCAGCGAGGCAGTGACTTCTGGCTTCGTACATAACTATGATGCTAGGAGCCCGGCTCCCTGCACTGTGTTCTGTCCGGGAAATACGGCAGATATACGGACCGTGTATCACGGACCGAACACAGTCGTGTGCGTGGGCCCAAACGAATCTAATAGCCGCTATGATACTGATAACTACATTTTTTTTTTTTTTCAAAACTTTTATTATTTGCGAAGTTATGAGCACTTTTCTAAATATTCTAAAGTGGCTATAATAGCCAAATAGGGGGGGACTGTCCAATCAACATACAGCTTCTTCCCCCTTCCCTGCCCAGCAACACAGCCTGATCTTATAGTATACAGCTTCCATTCCCGACTGTGTCTTTAACTGGTGATTACCTCCGGTTGTTTCACAGCTAGAACTGCAATCCTGGTGCCATATGAAAGATTACAATCTTATCTTTCATATGCCACCAGAACCACTAGGTGGTCCACATCTTGAAATATGGCTATTTAAAGTGATCCCCCTCCACCCTCAATCCCTTAGGCCCCATGCACACGAACGTAAAAACGCCCGTAATTACGGGCCCATAGACTTCTATTGACCACGGGTACCTCTCCTTATGATTACGGGAAGGTCTATGGGGCTCCCGTAATTACGGGAGCGTTGCTAGGTGACGTCAGGGGATAGTCACTGTCCAGGGTGCTGAAAGAGTTAAACGATCGGCAGTAACTGTTTCAGCAGCCTGGCCAGTGACTTCCGATCACAATATAGATCAACGTGTAAAAAAAATATAAGTTCATACTTACCCAGAACTCCCTGCTTCTTCCTCCAGTCCGGCCTCTCCGGATGACGTTTCCGCCCGTGTGACTGCTGCAGCCGGTCACATGGACTGCCACGTCATCCAGGGAGGTCGGGCTGGATGTCGAAAGAGGGATGCGTCACCAAGACAACGGCCGGGTAAGTATGAATTTCTTTTACTACGGGAAGGGCTGCACCTTCTCTCTATCCTGTACTGATAGAGAGAAGGGGCTGCCGATTAGTGCAGTGCAATTTTGCAGCATAATCGTGCCCGTAAATACGGGTGGAATACTGGTGACACCGGACCCGTATTTACGGGCACGGGTCCGTAAATACTGGTGCAATACGGGTCGAATACGTGTGACCAAGGACCCGTATTTACGGGAAGGAAAAAATACGTTGGTGTGCATGGGGCCTTACACTGTGAATCAGCTTCATGCTGATAGGACAGCGTCTGAGGCTGTGAGGTAGCGCCACCTCAGGAGAATGGCTGGTGTTGACGCCCACTTGTCAATATATCCTCATTTGCATATTTAGGAAATAAAGCTGATAACTTTTTTTTAAATGTTTTGGGACCCAACTTTCACTAGCATTGTCAGTGTGACAGCGCCTATTAGATTAGCTAGCAGATTGGGAATTACTAAACTAGTAACAGATCCTGTAAGTGCTTCTCTGGGTTTTAACAATGGCTCTTTATGGGCATGTAAAAATTATTTCATACATATACCTTTTTTTTCATTTTGCGCCATTTCAGTCCTCTTTGTGATGTATATGTAATATAATCACTTGTAGTGTCACTTCATGGTGACCAGTTGCCTGCTGCGGTGATGATTTGGTCATAGCAACACCAATCTCCACCACTGTCACGTGGAGTTGCTGTGGATGTCTTATCATCCTATCACACTAAAGTTATAGCTTCCATTTCCCACAGTCCCCATTGGCCTTAAAGGGTTATTCCGGTCACCCCTTTTTATAATGAATGTATTCATAAATGATTTGGAGCGATTTACTATTTTACATGATAAAGTGCTTAGTACACCTTACTTTACCCCACACATACTTGTTGCCACCACAAGAGTGGCTATCTATATATGGGCCCTACTGTCCCGGAATCTGCAGCTTGCGGCCACTGCACCATGTGAAACGGGTCGGGGGTGAATCTGCCATAAATGTCCAAGTTGGGAATACCCAGAACCATTTCCCGTCGTAAACAACTTTCAGATTTTAATTTTCGTTTTTCCTCCCCACCTTCCAAAAGCCATAACGTCTTTATTTTTCCGTCTATATAGTACTATGAGGGCTATGATTTTTGCGGCACGTGTTGTAGTTTTTCGTAGCACCATTTATTTTGCCGTATAATGTACTAGGAAACGGGGACAAAATTATTTGTGGGGTAGAAAATGGAAAAAAAACAGTGATTCCTGCGTTTTTTTTGCGCGACGTTTTTACGGAATTCATTGTGCAATTAAAACAACATGTTAACTTTATTCTGTGGGTCAATACGATTATGACTATACTAAATATATATTGTTTTTTCTGTATTTTACTACTTTTACAAGTAAAAACCTACGTGTAAAAAAGAAAATGTATTTTGTGTTGCCAAATTCCGAGAGCCATAACTTTTTTATTTTTCCGTCGATTAAGTGGTATGAGGGCTTATTTTTTGCGGGATAAGCTGTAGTACCATTTTGGCGTACATGCAACGGTTTGATCACTTTTTATTTTATTTTTTTTGGGAGATTAGGTGACCAAACAATAGACATTCTGGCGTTCACAATTTGTATATATATTTTTTTTTTACGGCGTTCACCATGCGCGCTAAATAATGATATATTGTAATTGCTCAGACTTTTACGGACGCGGTGATACCAATTATGTTTATTTTATTTATTTTTTTTACTATGCCCTAGGGGGAAAAGGGTTTTGTTTTGTTAACTTTTAATTCTTTTACTTTTTTTTCACAAAAAAAAACCTAACTCATTTTTCCTTTTTTTTATTAGTCCCCCTAGGGGACTTCAACCAGCGATCGTAAGATCGCTTGCACGATATACTGCAATACTAATGTATTGCAGTATATCGTGATTCTGACAGGCATCTATTAATAGGTGTACAAAGATGGCGGATCTGGGGGTCTTCATTAGGCCCCCAGGCAGCCATAGCAACCATCACCCCGCAATGAGCTGTTAGAGGGGGTCGCCCCCCTCTTTCTAACGATTTAAATGCTGCGGTCGCCATTGACCGCAGCATTTAACGAGTTAAATCGATCGAGATGCCGCTCGTTACTCTGAAGTGTCGGCTGTAACATACAGCCGACACCAGCATTGTATGGAGCAAGTTCACTCTGTGAGCCCGCTCCATACTTCCCCCCCCCCCCCCCCCCCTACCCGGCTATGACGTAACTGTATGTCATATGTCGGGAAGGGGTTAATTATTTTTCTTTTTTTTTTCTCAACATGAGTTAACATCAGCATTGTGAAATTGCCCTTTAGTAAATAAGGTCAGTGCACTGTGGAAGTACTATGTTCCTGACTATCAGGAGATACTTGTCAAACTGTGTCACCGCCTCACTCAAAATCCCGCAAACTCAATACTTCACATCACCCCGAGAACACCACTCCCATAGTGAAGCATGGTAGTGGCAGTATCCCGATGTGGGGATGATTTTCATCAGCAGGACCTGGAAGACTGGTCAGTATTGAAGGAACACACGTAGCCCCCCCCAAATTGAGTGGCTTTTTTTTTTAATTTTTTTTTTTTACCCATAATCCACCCCACAAATATTTTTTCCCCAGTTTCCCACTACGTTATACAATACAATAAATAGTGTCATGAAAATCTACAACTCGTCCCGCAACAAAAAAGTCCTCATACGGCAATATTGATAGAAAAATAAAAAAAGTTATGGCTTTTGAACGGTGGGGAGGAAAACACTTAAGTGAAAATCTGAAAAATTGCTACGGCGGGAAAGGGTTAATTATTGCATGTGTCACAGTAAAAAATATTTTGTACCTGGGAAGTGGTAGGAATATTTGTGCTAATCAAAAGGTACAAACCCTCATAAATTAATTTTAAAGTATAACTAAACTTTCAACAAACTCCTGACGTCATAGTGACTAGGGTTGCACGATACTTCGATACTGTGCACCCTCAAACTGTTCGATACCGTTATTTCATGTATTTCCATACTAAGCTGTGCTTAGTATAGTAATACATGAATGTATGAGAGCGGGGCTGCGGCTGTGTAATACAGCCATTGCCCCTCTCCTGAGAAGTTTGCGCGTGGTCAGCATGATGTGATGCGACCAGTGCCACACTGAAGACAGAACATGGCGGGCACACTGCAAAACACCCCCATGTTCTGTCTTCGGTGCCTGCCCCGACGCTCATTAGTGCAGTGCCGGCCGCATCAGCTCATGCTGTCCGCGAGCGCACTAATTGTTAGGACAATGACAGTATTACACCGCCGCAGCCCCGCTCTATCTCCGCCACTCATCTCCACCTCATCTCTACCACTATTCCGTTGAATGCTGCGATCAAAGGGGTAAATGAGAAGGGGGTATGCCCTTTTGATCGCATCACAGGGTATCTCTATGGCGCGATCGACGGATGTACCATATATGGGCAGACAGCCCAGGGTCCATTGAAGGACTGATCATCAAAGCTGAAGAGAGAGAGCGTGCGCTTCCTCTGCTCGCTCTTGCTGTGGCACTGTCCATATCTGATTGGACAGTTTCACAGGCATAGTAACATGCCCCCTTGACTGTTCAGGGTTTTTTTTAAAATATCCGGCGCCAAATGTAACGGCTCCGATATCTAAATAACGGATGGAGGTAGAAAAAAAAGTAAAGTGCTCCAGGGTTTGGGCAGCCCTCCCCATTACATGCTGCACTCAGCTGCACATGTATGGGGAGGTGAAAGGTTCTCTTTTAACCCCCTTCCCTCTTTAGCCACTTTTGACCTTCCTGACAGAGCCTTATTTTTCAAATCTGACATGTTTCACTTTATGTGAAATAACTTCGGAATGCTTTAACCTATCCAAGCGATTCTGAGATTGTTTTCTCGTGGCACATTGGACTTTGTTACTGGCAAAATTTGCTCCATACATTCAGTATTTAAATGTGAAAAACACCAAAATTTAGCTAAAAATTAGCATTTTTTTTTTTACATTTAAATGTGTCTGCTTGTAAGACAGACAGTAATACCACACAAAACAGTCGCTAATTAACATCCCCATATGTCTACTTTAGATTGACATCGTTTTTTTGAACATCCTTTTTATTTTTCTAGGATGTTACAAGGCTTAGAACTTTAGCAGCAATTTCTCACATTTTCAAGAAAATTTCAAAAGGCTATTTTTACAGGGGCCAGTTCAGTTGTGAAGTGGCTTTGAGGGCCTTCTATATTAGAAACCTCCAAAAAGTCACCCCTCAAAGTATTCAAAACAGCATTTAGAAAGTTTCTTAACCCTTTAGACGTTTCACAGGAATTAAATCAAAGTAGAGGTGATATTTAATGGTGGTCTCTCTTGGCTCAAATACCCACAATATATCTCTCAGACCGGAGCAGGCAAAACTAAATTGGGTATGATCCAACAAATACCCTAAATGACATATATAAAGTACAGTTAAGTTTACCGCTCAGACGGTGCTGGTAACAGTCCAATATCATTCAGTATGGACACTCTCTCCCAGGAAAATGCAGTGGATAATCCGCAATCCAATGAGGGTGTGGATGGTAATTCTTATCCTTGTAGTTCCACCGAGCTCCCTATCGTCTCTCTCCACATTCAAAGAACTCCTGGTAGGAAAAGGATCTTATGTCTCTAATAGATGGAAAAAGGTAGACACATAGTGCAACAGCCTCTGAAAAAAGATTGTTCCACGCCAAATTTAATCCATACTCACAGAAGTAACCAGAAAT
Source organism: Rhinoderma darwinii (assembly GCF_050947455.1). NCBI lineage: Eukaryota > Metazoa > Chordata > Amphibia > Anura > Rhinodermatidae > Rhinoderma > Rhinoderma darwinii. Next base: position 180,454,011 of record NC_134690.1, read on the forward strand.
AAAAGCATCAAGAGAAGTCAAAATCTTTAAAATTTCTAGGCGGCACGCCAAACCCTCTCACCCTTTCGGTTTGCTCAAAAAATAAAGCAGAAAAAGAACCCGAACATTTATTAAGCAATTTCTCCCAAGTATGGCAATACCCCATATGTGGTTATAAAGTCATTTTTGGGCACACGGCAGGGCACAGAAGGGAAGGAGCGCCATTTGGCTTTCGGAGTACAGATTTTGCTGGATTGGTTTCTGGTCTCTATGTAGCATTTGCAAAACCCCTGTGGGACCAAAACAGTGGAAACCCCCCAAAAGTTACCCCATTTTGGAAACTACACTCCTCAAAGTATTCACCTAGGATTGTAGTTAGCATGTTAACCCCGCAGGTGTTTTGGATAAATTAGTGTGCACTCTATATTGCAGAGTGAAAATGGGATTTTTCAATAGATATGCCAATATGTGGTGCCGAGCTTGTGCCACCAGAACAAGACAGTTCTCTAAGGGTATGTTCACACGAGGGCGTCCGCCGTAACGGATGAAATTACGGGGATGTTTCAGCCTGAAAACATCCCCGTAATTTCAGCCATAACGGCAGGCGCTTGAACGCTGCGTCCATTACGGACGTAATTGGCGCTGCTATTCATTGGAGTCAATGAATAACGGCTCCAATTGCGGCCAAAGAAGTGACAGGTCACTGCTTTGACGCGGGCGTCTATTTACGCGCCGTCATTTGACAGCGGCGCGTAAATTACGCCTCGTGTGAACAGACAAACGTCTGCCCATTGCTTTCAATGGGCAGATGTTTGTCAGCGCTATTGAGGCGCTATTTTCGGACGTAATTCCGGGCAAAAACGCCCGAATTACGTCCGTAAATAGGCCGTGTGAACATACCCTTATTATTATGCTGTATTTCCCGGTTTTAGAATCGCCCTACATGGAGCCCTAATCTTTTGCCTGGACATTTGACTCAGGAATGAGAGAGTACCATGAGAAATAGAGGCCTAATTTGGCGATTTACACAGAATTGGTTCACATTTGCAGAAGCTCCAATGGGAAAGAATGAAAAGCCCCCCAGAAGTGACCCCATTTTAGAAACTACACCCCTCAAGGCATTTATTAAAGGGTGTAGTGAGCATTTTCACCCCACAGGTCTTTCCCATAAATGAATGCGATGCGGATGGTGCAAAGTAAAAATGTTTCCCCAGATATGCCAATTCAGTGGCAAGTATGTCGTGCCCAGCTTATGCTGCTGTAGACACACACACCCCAAAAATTGTTAAAAGGGTTCTCCCGGGTAGGGCGGTGCTATATATGTAGAAGTAAACTGCTGTTTGGGCACGCTGTAGGGCTCAGATGGGTGGGAGCGCCATTTGGCTTTTGAAGTGTAGATTTTGCTTGGGAGTAGTTTTGTTTGAGTATTACTGGTGTTTCCGTATATAATGTGAGGGCATATGTAAGCTGGGCAGAGTATATCAGGGGCATAGGTGGTATAATAATTGGGTAAACAATAAAATAATCCATAGATGTGTGCTACGCTGTGAAGTAGGGATGCACGATGCATCGAAACTTCGATACTGTGCATTCCGTAATACAGCCATTGCCCCACTCCTGAGTCCTGACAAGTGTGCGCCGTCAGGATGAGGTGATGCTTCCGGCGCTGTATTAATGATTGCCGGCAATGAAGACAGAACATGGCGGGCGCACTGCAAAACAGCCCTGTGTTCAGTGCCTGCGCCGCCGCTCATTAGTGCAGCGCTGGCCGCATCACCTCATGCTTACCACGCGCACACTTAATGTCAGGAGCGGGGCAATGGCTGGTGGAGATCAGAGAAACCTTATCTCTGCCGTTATTCCCCTGAATGCTGCGATCAAAGCTGACTGCAGCATTCAGGGGAAAATGAGAAGGGGGGATGCACTATGGATCGAGTCACCGGGAATTCGTGTGACGCGATTGAGGGACATATCATATATGGGCATATAGCCCAGGCTCCATTGAAGGACCCCAGGGCTGTCTTACCATATTTCCTGTTAGGGCATACTGAGGTTTGCATGTGTACTATCGGTATACAGGCTAATGTACTGGCATATAGATATATTCCAGTACATTAAAGTTTAAAAACAAAGTAATATTAAATTAAAAAAATACACACACTATTTTTACACTAAACATTAAAATAAGTCTCAATACATAAAATATACTCCTATTCGGTATTGACGCGGCTGTAATAACCTTCACAACAATTTTTTTGCGTCATTTATGATGTGTACGCTGTAAAAAAATAAAATAAAAACTGCTTTCTTTCACTTATTGTGAGACACAAGTTGTGATGAATTTAACCTCCATGTGCCTCACATTAATAGTAATTAACCCATTATGACTGAGAAACATGATGGGGTTAATTTGCTATTAATGTGAGGCACATTCAAAATTCAAAAACACCTCACATCAGAAAATGGAAGAATTTTTAGTACTTTTGGCAAAGCATCGGTTTGGTATTGAAATCGCAATGCTACACGAAGTATCGGTATCGAAGTCCAAATTCTGGTATCGTGACATCCCTACTGTGAAGCAAACCTTTCTGCACAGGCTGGTGTCACACTGATAAATGGTGTCTTTACTTATCCCACTTTAGGTCCACACTCCGCACCTTTGCAGTTTTGGGAATTTTGCTGGGAAGTGTTGTCCTGGTATAATACGAGCGCCCTCGCTTCTAGTAGATATTTTTGTGCCCTCCCCTTCCTGGTTCCCTAATTTTAAATCGCCTCTTGAAACAGACGAAATGTTCCCCTATGATGTGCACAACCGCATATTTTTTATTTCCTGACTTATGGAAGCCTTAACTCATTTTCATTTTTCTTAGACGTAGTGGTATGACAGCTGTTGTTTTGCGGGACGAGCTGTAGTTATTATTGGTACCATTTTGGGGTACATGCGACTTTTTGATCACTTTTTATTCTATTTTTTGAGAGGCAATTCTGGCATAGTTTTTTTAGGGTTTTTTTGTACAGCGTTCACCATGCGTTATAAATTACATATTTAACTTTTTTCTGCGGGTCAGTAAGATTCCGGCGATACCTGATTTATAGAACTTTTTTATGTTTTACAACTTTTTGCACAATAAAATTTACTTTTGCAAAAAGAATGTATTTTTTTCTGTCACCATGTTGTGAGAAGCATAACTTTTAAAAAGTTTTTGTCGACGGAGCTGTATGAGGGCTTGTTTTTTGCGAGACGAGCTATAGTTTTTATAGGCAACATTTTGGGATACATGCGACTTTTTGATCACCTTTTATTTCAGTTTTTGTAGGGCAAAGTGACCAATATCCTGAAATTCTGGCATTATTTTTTACGTTTCTTTTCTACACCGTTCACCGCGTGGAGTAAATAACCTAATATATTTATAGTTTAGGCCGTTACGGTCGCGGCGATCCCAAATCTGTATGGTTTATTTATTTATTGCAATAATAAAGGACTTGATAAGGGAAAAAGGGTGATTGTGTTTTTATTTTATTACTTAAAACTTTTAATATATTTTTTACAACTTTTTTTTTTCACTTTTTTGTACACAGTAGGGGACTTGAAGGTCCAACTGTCAGATTTTTTTTTTCTAATACATTGCACCAAATACGTAGTGCAATGTATTCAATCTGTCAATCATTCACTGACAGCAAGCTGATTGGGGTTCGCCTTCGGGTGGGGTCTAATCGGCTTCCGTAATGGCAGACAGGAGGCCATTGTTGGGTCTCCTGTTGTCATAATAGCAGTCGACAGTTGTGTGATTGCAGGGCACAGCTGGCGATCTGCTAGTAACCACAAAGATGCCTATATCGCATCTGAGGTGTTAATGGCAGGAATCGGAGCTAGCTCCGGTTCCTGCCGTTACAGGTGGATGTCAGCTGTAACATACAGCTGATCTCCACCGCTGATGACGCCGGCTCATCTCCTGAGCCAGCGCCATCTTGCCGGCGGCTACGGAAGCCTTTCAGGCCCTGCCTCCAGGTGGGAGCTGGAAGTTTTCCGTGCTAGGCACACCGGGAGGCCAATATTAGGCCTCCGGTTGCCATTGCAGCCACCGACACGCCGGCGATATCTTAAATGCAGCAATCGCTTTTGACGGCTACATTTAAGGGATTAATGCCGGGGATCTAAGCTAGCTTCGGTCCCCGCTGTTACAGTAGTATGTCAGCTGTAAGATACAGCTGACATCCGGGGATGATGGCACCGACTCAGCTTCTGAGCTGGTGCCATGCATTTGTCGTAGGTATATGACATTTTGCTCAAAGCACTGGCTTTCCATGACGTATACTGACAAATTTTGGGAAGGGGTTAAATAAAACACACACTACTATAAACATTAAAATAAGTCTCGATACATATACACATTGTATCGTTGCGACCGTTCTAACACATTTATAGCGTAATTCATGTTTACGCTGTTACAAAGCAGTTTTTTATTTTATTTCACTTATTAATGTGAGGCATGTGATATTATGAATTTTGAACCTCCATTAATAGTAATTAACCCCATCATGTACCTCCTACAGTAACCCATTGTCCATTATGACTGAGGAACATGATGGGGTTAATTACTATTAATGTGAGGAATGTGGAGGTTCAAAATTCATCACACCACGCGCCTCACATCAGAAAATGGAAAAAGTTTTTATTTTTGTTTTATTATTATTATTTATTATTTTATTTTCTGCAAAAGTATCGATTTGGTATCAAGTATCGTAATAATACACAAAGTATCAGTATGAAAGTCCAAATTCTGGTATCATGGCATCCCTAATAGTGACATGTCAGATGTTTTCATCGGTGGGGATCTGAGCACTTAGACCCCCACCGATCGCTAACACGAATCGGCAGAAGCGCTTGAGTGAGCACTAAGCCCCTTCGTTTCTGATCGGCTTTTTTTGGAAAAGCCGATGTAGCTGTGTACGGGCCCATTGACTTTCCATTGAGCCTGGCATCGCTACATCGGCTTTCCAAGAAAAGTTGATCTGAAACCAAGTGGCTCAGCATTCCTACGAGCGCTTCAACTGCTTCGTTCGTACGATCGGTGGGGGTCTCAGTGCTTGGACCCCCACCGATGTCAGACGTTTGATAAAAGTTTAGTTACCTGCTTGTAATGCAACAAAACAGGATAAACACTCAATGGTGTGTTTTTTTAAATTTGTCTAAACTTGCACAAGGGTTTCTGCATGAGTTTTTGAAGTTCTATTGATACGACCATGGTGAAAAACAACTGTGGAAACTACATGCCTTCAGCATTTTCTGCGTTTGCTAAAACCTCCACTGACCCCAAAAAACAGCACAAACCAAAATGGTGTGTATTTACACCACGAAAAGCGTCGCTAAATGCTTTGTGCGAATCTGGTTTTCGAAAACTAAGATGATCACAGGGTGTCCCTCTGCTAAGTCCCCAGAGATGAGCTGTAATCTGTGTAGAAATCTGGTAACAAGTGTTAAATTCCCCTGCAGTGCCACAACCTGGAAAAATTAACCACTGCACAGTGCCCAATCAAATAATGGGCTGTTGGTGCATTTCACGAATTTGCCAATCCTCCAGATAAAGGGGGACTGTTTATTTAAATAAAGCACCAAATGATAGACATTTTGTATTTAAACTCATTAGAAAAAAAATTATCAAATGAAGTGTTATTACATTAACTTAGAGTATGTCACTACATGGGGTGCAAAGTCTATAGCAATGTGCATGTCCACTTACTCAGCTTGAGTGCTGTCGGTTCACGCATGCTTAGTTTCTCTCCCCACAGTTAGTTCTCTGCATAGTGATCCTCGGTTTCCTGCAGTAGAAATAGTATTCCTCCCTGCTTGTCAGGGAAGGAGCAGACCCTCTGCTTCAGCATGGCAGTGTAGCTGAGAATACTCCCACTTAGCTTGTTAGGATTGCAAAGCTGGGTTCACACAGGAAGGAAATGCTGTAGATTTTCTGCAGCATTTCTACAGCAAAATCTGCATGTGTTATGTGCAGATTTTGCAGTGGATTTCACCCCTTCTACGTTTAAAAAATAAAAATAAACGTGAAATCCGCAGTGAACATTTAGAACGAAATGGACATGCTGCGAATTTGGAAAAATGTATATGCTCTAATAGAAAGTGCAGATAAAAAAAATAAAAGAAATCACTGCTTACTAAAGGTGTTTTGTTTTTATTTTATTAAACCAGCAAACCCACAGTGAGGATTTTCGCCCCATAAGCGTATATTCACACCCTAAACACGGCTGAAAATACGGAGTTATTTTTAAGGGAAAACAGCTCCTGATTTTTCAGCCGTTTTTTGCAGCTTTTTTATGGCTATTTTTGAAGCTGTTTTTCTATTGTCAATGAAAAACTGCTCAAGAAGTGACATGCACGTCTCTTTTACGGGGTGCTTTTTTTAAAAACAGCCCCGTAAAAAGGCCCCGTGGGAACGGAATGCTGTTTTTCCCCATTGAAATTAATGGGCAGATGTTTGGAGGCGTTCAGCCCCCGTATTTTTATCCATTTTTCGTGGGGCGTTTACGGCCCAAAAAACGGCTGAAAATAGGTCGTGTGAACGTACTCTAAAGACTTATCAATAGCTATCCAGAAAATGTTCAGCAGCATGTGGATGAGATTTGTTCAGCAGCAGAATCACAGCTTTTCCGCTGAAAAAAATCGCAACATTTGCTATTTGTTGCGAGTGTTTTTTCTCACCTTTGAATTTGATTGGGAAAAATCAAGCAATTCTGAAGCATAAATTGACATACTGCAGATTTTAAAAAATGCACAGCAGGTCAATTGATGGTTTTTCTAAAGATTTTTTACGCAGCGTGTGGATGAGATTTGTTCAAGGCTGGGTTCACATGACCTAATTTCAGCCGTAAACGAGGCGTATTATGCCCCGTTTTACGCCTGAAAATAGGGCTACAATACGTCGGCAAACATCTGCCCATTCATTTGAATGGGTTTGCCGACGTATTGTGCAGACCTGTAATTTACGCATCGTCGTTTGACAGCTGTCAAACGACGACGCGTAAATTGACTGCCTCGGCAAAGAAGTGCAGGGCACTTCTTTGCAACGTAATTTGAGCCGTTCTTCATTGAACTCAATGAAGAGCAGCTCAAGATATACGAGCGTCACAGACTCCTCATATATTACGAGGAGGAGCATTTACGGCTGAAACGACGCAGCTGTTTTCTTCTGAAAACAGTGTCATTTCAGCCGTAAATGCCTGCTATCGTGTGAACATACCCCAAATCTCATCCACTCTGCTGCTACTGTATTACGCTGCGGATTTTTCGCAAAGAAACATTGACAATCTGCAGTGTTTTCACTACATGTGGACATGCCCTAGAACTTTAATCTATTAAAATATCAAGTTATTTAACTAGCAGGGTGAATGCTGTTGGGGACAAAAAAAAAATATTCACAGTGCCAGAATTGCTGTTAATGGTCACCTCGCTAAAAGGAATAACAAGGCCCTGTTCACACGGCGGAATTTTTGCGGCGGGTTCTGCTGCAAAATTCCACCTCCCATTAATTTAAATGGGAGTCGGACGCTTCTTTTTCCCGTTAGCTGATTTTTTTTCAGCTAGCGGGAAAAAGAAGCATCGTGCTCGATCTCTAGGTGGATTCTGCCCAAACCTCCCACTAAATAATTGTCAAGAGGAAGATGAGACACCAGACCCAACAATGCAGGCGAGCTGAAGGCCGCTATCAAAGCAACCTGGGCTTCCATAACACCTCAGCAGTGCCACAGGCTGATCGACTTCATGCCACGCCGCATTGATGCAGCAATTTCTGCAAAAGGAGCCCCGACCAAAAGTATTGAGTGCATATACTGTACGTACCTTTTCAGTAGGCCAACATTTCAGTATTAAAAATCATTTTTGAACTTCCGGTTCTGGCGCTGGGATGTGAGGACGGAGTGAGGTAAGCTCCTGGAACCCTGATCCCCTGACCCTCCACCACACACCCGCACGTAAAACTTACCTCGGCATTTAGCTAGAGGATCGGAGAGAGGGACCGGACGGTGTATGGAGAGATACCGCCTCCAGAGCGGCAGCCGTGAGTTTTCCTGCCCGGCCGGACATAAGACACAGGGAGAGGCGCCATCCAGATGGCGGTGCCGCAACAGCCCTCTCCTTCACAGAGCCCAACACACCCTGCAGAGGTGTCCCTGATGTCAGGTGCTGCTGATCTACCCCTGGACTACAGAAAGCTGGCGATTGAGGTTGCTACTCACCTGGCCCCTGATATTAGAGACTCTCTAATTGCCACACTAACAACGACACTGCAGAAGCTTCAAAATGAGGTTACCTCACATGGCACTCGACTTGATGATATGGAACAGCGTGTTGGCCTAATGGAAGATGAATCTGCAGGGGCCCATACCTGCATTAGAGCTCTGCTACGAGAGAACACCAAGCTCAGTGGAGGATCTTGAAAATCGTTCTAGGAGGAATAATCTCCGGATTGTCGGTCTGCATGAGCACATTAAACCACAGCACCTCCAGGGGATTTGTGAAACGGAGCTTCCAGAAGCGTTCGGTCTGAACAGGTCATGTAGAGTGGAAAGGGAACGTCGGGTACGCCCTCCTTCATCAGCAACCACTACGAAAGGGGAGACGCAAACCAGGCAACGGCAGGTGATCATGCGTTACCTGGATTATAACGACAAAGAGGAGCTCCTGCGCACCTTCAGAAATCTCAATACCCCTTTACATGTGAGGGGAGCAAAAATAATTATTTTCGCGGACTATTCAGCGCAAGTCACATGCCGACGGAGATCCTTTGGGGGAATTTGCACTAATTTATACAAGCGCAAAATCAGATTCCAGCTCCAATATCCAGCCACCTTGAGTATTACGCAGACGGATGGCTCCATCAAGGTATTCCTTACGCCTGAAGAAGCGGCACTTTTTGTAGACAAGATCTCTGGGTCTGGGAGTCCCAGAGCACGGAATGCGGCAGCCATGAGTCAAAGATCTGGAACGACTGATCCTCCTTTATCAACTTTATTATGCTTTCACTGGTTGTGTTAATGTTCTTTTGATGTTTTTACATGATATTGTTGTACTGTTGGGAGAAAACTGGAGCAGATATAACCGAGCGGCTAACATAGTACTGGGGCATTCTTGCCCTGAAATAGATATCTATGAACGGTCAATATTAAGTCTTTTATTGAAACTTAGAACATGCAGTTGACCTCTTGGAATGTTAAGGGGATTCGTTCCCCAAATAAAAGGATGATGGTACTTCGTCACCTAAAATAAACTTCATACCGATATCGCTCTCCTTCAGGAGACTCATTTGGAGGAGAGTGACTTCCACCGCATGAAAAAATTGTGGGTGGTAGCAGTATACGGCTCTACAGCTTGTGGCCGTAAAGCAGGAGTACTCCTTTTGATTAGTAGAAATCTGGTACATGAGGTGCTACACATAGATTCGGAAAAGGAAGGACGTCTGCTCCATGTTGCTCTTGGCACTCCTTGTGGGGTTTTAAGCATTTACAACGTTTATGGACCCAATGGTGATAAAGTTTCCTTCTATAGCAGTCTGGAAAGATCCTTGTTATCAGACACTGTCATACATAAACTAGTGGGGGTGATTTAAACTGTTCTAGATCGTAGAGCGGATAGGCGTTCACATGCCATTCAGGACTCAGATTCCGTTCCTAAAGGGGCCCCTAGAAAACACGACAGGGTTTTAGGCCCTTTGCTGGAGAGCACGCACCTGATAGACGCATGGCGGATAGGTAATCCTGACGCAAGGGAATTTACTCATTATTCACACGCTCAAGTCTTAGTCCAGGATAGATTATTTTTTCATGTCTCCCTCCTTGCAGCAATGGTTGGGGTCCTCTACTATAGGAGATCTAGTGATCTCAGATCATGCCCCAATACTACGATCTCTTCAGGAAATCTCTCCGAGAGGCTCTGATTTTATCTGGCGATTCCCTGCCCACTTAGCATCTGATGACACATTTGTGCGTTTGTTACGGGGATGGTGGCTGGAATACGCCTCAGCGAATGAAGGACATAGGGATAATCTCTCGCTTTTCTAGGATACAACCAAGGCTGTGCTGAGTGGTAGGATACTTGCATATTCTGTGAGCAAAAAAAGGGAAATAACACAAAAATGTAATACCTCTAGTACCGTACTGAGTGAAGCTTATACAGTATACCTAGCACACTCAACGGTGGTGGCTAGACAGGCTTGGGTACAGGCCAAACAAACCTTTGACGAATGGGCTTCTCAGAAAGAACTGCTTCATAGCCACGATTTTGAAGCTACACTATGTAGGTATGGTAACAGGGCGGGAAAGTTGCTGGCGAATGTGGCTCGGGGAAAACGCCCTACATAGCGAAATTGCGAGATTCTACCGGACAAGACACCAGTGATCCTTCTCGTATTAATGCTATCCTGAACTGTATTCAGATGACACTTCCCCCACAGTTGGATGACACATTCTTAGACAAAACCACCCTACCTACCATCTCAGGGGATCAGCTGCAACTCCTAAATGCACGGGTCACTAGGAAGGAGGTAGATGGGGCTTTTAGGAACCTGAAAAACGCAAAAGCACCTGGCCCAGATGGAATGACTTGAGAATTTTATAAAGCCATGAGTGAACGGGTGACTGAGACTTTTTAGTTTCTCTATTTAAAAAACGCTTTGGGAAGTGAGGGATTGCCTCCATCGGCGGACATGTCATTTGTTAAACTATTGTTAAAACCCTGAAAGGATCCTCTATTGCCTGGGGTCGTATCGGCCCATCTCACTTAACGTAGACGCAAAACTTCTTTCTAAAATTATTGCGTATCGGTTGGCGACAATAATGCCACATTTCATAGCCCCCGAACAGGTGGGTTTTATTAAAGGTAGATCAGCTGTCGCTAATATCCGGACGGTGATAGCAGTTTTATATTTAAATGGTTTTTATTCATTTTCGAACAAACATTACAAAAATTTAACATTTAAACATCAGTGTAAAGAAAGTACCAGGTATAAAGTTCAGTATACAAAATGTAAAATATAAAACATAGAGCTTCTCAGAGTTTTATAAGTACATTGTCCAAGTATTATTTACCTAAAACTGTATACATTATCTGCAATCATACTTTACCTAGGGACAAAGCCGCCCTGCGACCGCAGTGCTCCACTGAAAAGACACAGAAGAGAGAACCAGTGTCATATCCTGAGACATCCCACTATATAGCGAAGGCAAATTCCGAAATACCTTCCACTGATCCCATATGGAAACAAAAGTGTGCCTTGTACGAAGCTCCCAGTATGAGATTTCCTCAAATCTGTACAGCTGATCTTAGAAAGCCACTGATCTAGGGGTGGTAAATCAACTGAAAGCCAGTATCTGGGTATAAGTAATCGAGCCGCAATCCGCATTTGTCAAAATAGAAGTGTCGACTTCATCCCAATGTTCCCGGGGAAAATGGCAAGCAAAGTTACTTTTGGATGGGGCTCAAAAGCTGTACCACAGACTGAATTACAAATTTCAAAAATCTCCTTCCACCAAGACTATCTTACACGTCCACCAAATATTGTAATAAGATCCCAAGTCCTCCAAACATCTCCAACAAACAATGGACGTGTCTGAAGCAAACCGAGCAATTTTATCCGACATCCTATACCACCTTGATAGAATTTTAGCCATTCTCCTGAATTCTTACACATCTCGACGACTTATGGGGAATGCGTAAAAGCCTCGATACTTATTGTTCAGTAAATGTTTCTCCAATATCTGACACCCACTTCACGAATCTTGAGGTTGAGACTACAGACGAATAAGACAACCTCTTATATATCACAGAGATGACTTTTTACTTGGGTATAGTGGGTTTGGAAGAATAGTTTCATACCACGAGGAGTCTCGTTTAAACCGTGCTAATTCACTTATCTTAACCATGTTGCTCTTTAAATAAACCAGGATAGGAAGATGCAACGGTGATATACCTAATTTCTGAGCCAAGACAGCTAAGGATATAGGCTGGCCCTGGGGGTCTAGCAGGTACGTGACAGGTCTCACCGAGGACCTAGTCTATCTCGGGGTGCTACCTCTCAGCGTCGGGGGTGCGCTCTCCACCAGATCTCGTATCTGCAGTAAGGGGGATGGATAAAAGTGAGAACTATCTGAGCGGATAAACCAGCGCCAAGCCAACCAAGTGGCCTTGGTGATTTGGATTAGTAGTGGGCCTGTCTTCACGTTGTTGTGGAGGGACCAATAGTAACGCTCTAAATGTCATGGGCACCATCTGCTCCTCTGTTGCTAACCATGTCTTGTGGACCGGGGCTCTAATCCAATCCACAATACGAGCAAGGTGTACTGCCCTGGCGTATCTTTCCTGGTCAGGGAGCCCTATGCCCCCCCCCCTATCTTTAGGCGCAGAAAGTAATGATCTCGCTATTCTCGCTTTCTTGCCTTGCCAAATAAAGCAGGACATCAACCGTCTTATGGAATGACAAAATGACAACAATCGGCAGCACTTGCAGCAGGTAAGTCAATTTAGGCATTATCAGCGACATTACTATATTTTTACTCCCGAACCAAGACAGGAGTGGGACATCCGATTTTCTGAATGGCGTGTGGTAATGTTTTCAACATTGGGGTATAGTTCAGACGGTACAAATGCGTTAAATCCCTATCTATCTTAACCCCCAGGAACGTCAGTTGTTCCGAGTTCCAATCATAAGGAGAGTTTTCAGCTATTTTTGTGACCATGTTGCTCGGAAGATTAAAGCTAACTGCTTGCGGCTTACTGGGGTTCACTTTAAAGTTAGATAAGCCTCCAAACTCCCAAAACAAATTTTGGATCTGGGGGAGAGCCACACCTGGATTAGTTAACACCAACAAATCGTCAGCATATGCTGCTACTTTGTGTTCCCTACCCTAAGCCCCTTAATAAGAGGATGGTACCGGATGGCCTGCAGGGTCCTAGCAGTTTTAAATAGAGTGCAACATAGCCCAATACCGAATGAACACACAGCACTACTTTTATTAGATGCAGAGAAAGCTTTTCACAATGTCAGATGGAAATGGTTGGATGCTGTCCTGGATGAGATTGGGATAACTGGGGCTTTTAGAACCTTACTACACCACATTTACCAGACCCCCCCCCCCCCCCCGCCCCCTAAAGCTAGAATTTATACCACAGGTTTCCCATCCCAACCATTTAGCTTATACAAAGGTACTAGGCAGGGATGTCCGTTGTCTCCTTTATTATTCAACCTAGCATTGGAACCTTTAGCGTGTTACCTGGCATCGTCAAATTTGTTCGGGGCCATATCGGTAGAGAATTTGGAGGTTAGGGAAACCTAACCTTTGCGGACAACATACTTTTATTTCTTGCACATCCCTTGCAGGATGTTCCGCTTATTTTCCAGGCATTGCACGAATTTGGGACCTACTCGGGCTATAAAATTAACTCTTCAAAATGTCAGTTTATTGGATTTAAAACCGCAGGATTCCAAACATAGGCGCTTGTTGGACACATTGGACATTGAGATTGCGCAGTCCAATATAACATACCTGGGTATCAAGATAGGTCGGGTGCCCACCAAGTCCCTTTTACAATCTGAACTATCTGATTCACGACATTCAAGCTGATCTTCTGATATGGCATAGTTTACCCCTCTCACTTTTGGGTTGTAGGTGTTGGGTAAAAACGTCGGGGTTTGCGAAACTGCTATATCCATTACAGACCATCCCCTTACTGATTAGGCATGCGGATATGAATACACTCAATTCGTCCTTTACTAAATTTATCTGGGGGGGAGGGAAACCGTGAATCGCGCTCGCAAAACTCCTGTTGCGAAAAGAAGAGGGAGGCATTCATTTTCCTAACATTCGGGGGTACAACCTGGCGTGTTTGAGTAGTCACCTATTGGATTGGAAACCTGATACGAGGTATCATTCCAACACTGTCCTGGAACGGCAGCTAGTGAAACCGTGGGATCTCATGGCACTGGTTCACACAACGTTTGCATCTCTCCCGTCAGCTATTAAGAGGTCATCTCTACTACGAGATACCATCATTACTTGGAAAATATTGCGTAAACATTATAGTCTCCCAAACCAAATCTCAAAACACATTATGGAAACACCCGGAATTTGAAGTGGGAAGATCCCGTCTACTGCTGTCGCATTGGAAGGAGCGAGGGATAGTGACTTTGGGAGATATATTTCATGAACAGGAGAGGAGATGGTTGTCCTTGCAGGAAATTCAGACAAAGTATAACTTCAAACATCACCAGTATTTACAGTATTATCAAATTCTATATTCCTGCAAAACTAAACTTGTCGACATAACTAGTGAAATACCATCCAACATGTTTGACTCGTGGTTCTTGGGCACCCATAGAAAATCAATATCGGAAATGTATAGCACTTTAAGACCACTACTATTGAAGCTGTCCCCTGAACAGACGTTTGGGAGATGGGAAAAACTGTTTAGCTTGCCAGGTATTGAAAAACATATTGAAATGGGGTTGGTAGATTTCAGGACCCATGTTAACAACGAGAAATGGAGGGAAACCCCACCTGAATATCATCCATCACGCAATTTATGCATTCACTTTGCCCCCTTCCATAACCAAACCCGATAGGAAAACGTTCTGCCCTAGGTGCAATACACCATGAACAGATGTGTCATGGTTTTTGGGCATGCTCAAACATACAACCATTTTGGAGGGAGGGAGCATCACTATTGCAACAAGTGAGCAAATTTAAGGGAATTTTGGGACCAATGGGAATATTATTTCATGTACAACATGATGGTGAACTGGAGGATGCGGAGGTGACACATCTTCCTTCCATAGCTCATGCCACACTTATGATGGCAAAGCGGTGTAAACTCCAGAAATGGTTGATAGCGGATATTCCGACCCGAAGTTTAGTTATTCAAGGGATGAGGAAATTGTTCTATTTAGATAGAATCAGCATCTTACAACACAAGGATACACAGGGGAAAAAGTTATTTGGGAAATGGAAGCTGTTTCTTACAAATCATTTTTCTAGTTTGGAATTGCGTAATATCATTGACCCATTCACAGGCTCGCCTTGGTATTTGATAGAGGACCTCAAGGGCACTTTGGGGGCACTGAAAGTGTATCGAACGTAATATCCGCATTTTTTTAATGTAATTTACTAGCGGACTTGGGTGTGTATGCTGCTCCACTAGGCTCCATTTTAGTTAGAAGTTTATTGTAACTTGTTAACAGGAATACTCCGCAATAACGATATCTACATGACGACACAGTTGGTTATGAGTAGGTCTGCCATTGAAGAGATCGAAGGGGTGAAACCCCCGATTGATATATCTCTAAAATTCGGACCATAATTCTAAAAGAAGGAGGAAAAAGAAAAAAACGCAAGTGTGAACTGAGATCAACGTTGTCTGAATAAAAAATCTTCAGAACCGGTTCTTATAGCTAATTTCCTATATGGGTCTGATTATGGCTTGTGCATAGAATTGATACTACTTAGACATCTTATCATTATATGTTATTATGCTTAGAGGGGGATAAATTAATGGAAGTAACGTTATAAAAATCTGTGTTGGTATCCTGGTCAGGAGACATTTTTAAATTATGTACATCTAGTTTGAAACAAATGTGTTTGTTCAAACCCTTTCCATTTCCTATATAAATGTTCTTTGTATCATGGATAATAGAGGAAAGAGATATATTTATACATGAAAAATCTTTAAAAAATATATTTTTATGTGGAATTTAATAAAAATTTGTACAAAATTATTCTTATCCCAAAGAGTGCCTGGTATGTTTTGGAAAATATATTTTTTTTATTTTTATTTTTGAATTATTTCTCGCCGAAACGGCACCGTGCTATATATTGATTGCATATTTTGGGATTTCTATTAGGTGTGGTGTATAACCATTTATCCTGTTTAGCTTATGAGTAGGTTGCCCACCTTTGTTAAACAATTGACACTGCGTATCTGAACGTTATGACATTGTGTGGGTGTATTCATTATCTCGTGGACTTTGTATTCCTGCCATTGTATATTTGTATGATTACTACTTGTATGACTACTTTTAATATGTTTATTATTCTTATTTCTTTTTAAAAAAAATGTAAACCAATAATGTTTTACAAAAAAAAAAAAACATTTTTTTGAAATTGGGTTTATTTAATATTCTAATTTTCTGAGACACTAAATTTTGGGATTTCATATTGGCTATAATCTTCAACCTTAAAAAAAAAAAATGCTGCAAATAGATCACTGTGTGTAATGAATCTATATAATATGAGTCAATTCACTTCTTGAATTGAATTACTGAAATAAGTTAACTTTTTGATATTCTAATTCATTGAGAAGGACTAGTGTGTAATGGGTTTTCAGCCTTTGAATGTAAACAAGAATGTAATATGTTACATAAGTTTCGTTATGTAATGATTGCTTTATTTATGTAGCACTGGAAAACCCTTGAAGCCCCTTTTTTTTTTTTTTTTTTTTTTTTTTTTTTTTTTTTTTTTACACGTAAATAAGAGGACTAATGGCTTTATCAAGTAGGTACTGAGCTGAAAGGGGGGTAGTGGTTAAAGCAGTGCCCATTCACTACTTAGCTAGCCCCATTAGCATTCTCTTGCATTTTGTAAAAAAAATTAACCTACAAAAATCTGATATTGTAAAATCAGTCATAAGTTTCTTGATACTTGTGCCCTGTACGTGTAGGAGATGACAATGTGTCGGTCTTTTAGTAAACCTTTGTCTCAATAACCATTATAAATTCAGTAAGCTGCCATTTACAAGTGTCTGTAATGAGAAGTGAAAGAATCCCAGTTAAAAGGCTGGAAAGAACTACCTCCAAGCATCATTGATATGTTTTTACCAGGTTGTAAGAGACTGTGTAAAAGGCTTTATTCACGCGACCTGGTGTCAGATCAGCCATGATAGACTGCAGTTTTTTACGGTCTATTTGCACTGGTGCCCGACCCGTTTTCATGGATCCTTCATATACCTGAATTGAGTCTATTGAGAGATCTGGGAAAACGGGCAAAAATAGGGCATGTCCTATTTTTTTCCCGGGCTGTTCTCACGGTCCGTTATAAAAAAACGGCTGTGTGAATAGCCCCATAGACATGCATTGATTTTAATGCAGCTGTGTGACTGCGGTTAAAAAAAAAAAAAAAAAGTGTCACACGGCCGATTATCCCTGTTTGTTTAGGGCCTAAAAGTGTCAAGCAGTTTTTCATCTGCGTGCGTTTTTATAAGGACTTTGTACAGCTGTTTTATAGGTCAGGTACCTATAAATTACAGCTATACAATTCCGATCAGCATTTCCTCAGTGTTCAGGCTGGCAGGGCTTCTTCTACCTGCTCGTACTAAGAAGCATATTTAAATTGTATGGGACTAAATTCTTGTTTGTGCCTATGTTATATTGGTACAGTACCATTTCATATATACGAAGAACTTTTATCACACCATAGTTTACCGCATACTAAAATCACTTTTTTTTTTCTCCATTTTTCTTTTGTCAGGTAGTGATATATGGAGAGTTGCCAAAAAAAGAGAACATTTTGTATGTATCCAATCATCAGTGTACAGGTTGGTATATTGTTTAGTGAACGGTATAAATCGTATGAATAGCAAGATTATGGAGATAGTGGCAATTATTCCTGCATGGATGTGAAGGATCTTAAATTTCCTGTCGGCAGACACTATAGGCTGGTGCCTGATTCACATAGCTGTAGGCTATGTGTTCATAGGGCAGATACTCTGTGTAAAAGTACACCACGTATCCGTCCTGAACCCTGCAAGGAATTACAGCGGAAAAGCCGCACCAAATTGTGGTGCAGTTTCATCATGTGACCGCTGCATCCTGTCATCGCAGGAGGCTGGGCTGCAGGATGTCAGAGGGACGCGTCGCCATGACTACAGGTAAGTATGACTTACTGAGTTGCGATTTTTGCGGCGGAATCCCTGCTTTTCTGCCGCAAAAATCACAACAGCTGCTATTTGTTGCAGGTTTTACCTCCCTATTGAATTCAACTTGCAACAGAAAACTAGTGATTCTGCAGCATAAATTACATAGTTGATAAGGTTGAAAAAAGACAACCTATAATCCTACTGTGTTAATCCAGAGGAAGGCAAAATTTCCCGGTTCCCCCATTAGGGTAAAAATTCCTGCTGCACTGCAAATATGGCAATCGGAGTAAATCCCAGGATCAACGCTTCATCTCCAGAATCTAGTTCTAATAACTTGTAATATTATATTTTTCAGTAGAACAGTGTGGGGGAGGGGGTGTTGCAACTGATATGGATGCCAAAGTGCACCCATTTTTTACGGACTTGTGAAACCAGGTTAAGTCTTTATTCACAACATATTACTGTTATGTGTGTGTGAGACATCTGCTTAATGTCGAAAAACTGGATTGGATTCTGTCAGGGGATGCAGAAAAGGCTTGGGAAGGGTTTCCCCTGACAGGATCCATCCCAGTTTATGGGGCTCAATATGTGTCTCCCATGGAGCTGTAATACGGGCATGTGAATATAGCCTAAGGCTGTGGTCTTTCACTCATATGGTATGCAGTGCTTTGCGAGAATATGGGTAGTTATAAATGCAGATTAAGGTCTTATTCATACGAACGTGTCCGTTTTGCGCGCGCGTAGAAGTTCCATGTGGCATGAGTATTTGGTGCGTGCCTGCGTGATTTCCACGCATATCGCAGCGTGATGACACTCTGTTTTTATGTTTACAAACATAAAAGGTGCTTTTCTTTTTCCATTCATTTATTTTACTAATGTAGCGCGAATCACGCTCGCTACACGGAAGTGCTTCTGTGTGCCGTGCGCGATTTTCACGCACCCATTGACATCAATGGGTGCGTGATGCGCGAAAATCGGCCAAGTATAGGACATGTCGTGAGTTTTACGCAGCACACATACGCTGCGTGAAAATCACGGACTGTCTGAATGGCCCCATTGACTAACACAGGTCCGTGAGACGCGCGTGATTTTCACGCGCATAGCACGGACGTAATACACGTTTGTGTGAATAAGGCCTAAGTTCTAGGTGTCGCCCTGAGCCTTTATTGTCAGACACTCTGGAAGCTTTTCCAATCATGATAATATAATACAATGAACTAGAGCTGTAGGTGCTAAAAAAAGGTTTTCATAACTGCTGGTAGTATATTGGCAATAATATACAGCTTTCTTATTTGTGTCTTGTTGGCAGTTGACTGGATTATTGCGGACATGATGGCTGTACAGCAAAATGCACTGGGCCACGTTCGATATGTTCTGAAGGATGGTCTGAAATTTCTTCCTCTGTATGGCTGGTATTTTTCCCAGGTAATTTGTGGCATTGTTAACATGAGTCTTTGAAAGTGAAGATGAAGTTTTAAAAAACAAAACAAAAACCAGTCCGGACTCTCTAATATTATTTCATCTTCTTAGAAAGTATGATCTTGTAACCGGAACAGATGCTTATCCCTTAAGGTGGATTTACATTTAGATGCAATGGTGCAGCACTACAGTAACACGAAAAAAACACAGTAAAACCACATTAGAGCCACGTTCAGCAGGCAGGGTTTGTAACATACTGTTTGTAACCGCTGTAACATACAGACAGTCAGTCCGTGTAACATACAGCCGACACTTCACAGTAACGAGCGGGATCGTGATCCCGCTCGTTTAACCCGTTAAATGCTGTGGTCAATAGCGACCGCAGCATTTAAATTGTTAGAAAGAGGGGTATGACCCCTCTAGCAGCTCATCGCGCCCCCCACAAAGCAATCGCGGGGTGGCGATTGTTGCTATTGCTGCCTGGGTGTCTAATGAAGGCTCCCAGGTCCGCCATCTTTGTGCTCCTACTAAGCCTTCCTCCGGCAGGGCTTAATAGAAGCCTGTCAGAAAGACTATATACTGCAATACATTAGTATTGCAGTATATTGTCCAAGCGACCCAACGATTGCTGGTTGAAGTCCCCTAGGGGGACTAATAAAAAAAAAAAAAGTAAAAATTAGTAAGATAGTTTTGTTTTTTATGTAAAAAAAAAAATGAAAAGTTCTCCCTAGAGCATAGTAAAAAAATAAATAAACATAATTGGTATCGCCACATCCGTAAAAGTCTGAACTATTACAATATATCGTTATTTAGCCCGCACGGTGTACGCCGTAAAAAATAAATAAATGTAAACTTCAGAATCGCTATTTTTTTTGGTCGCCTCATCTCCCACACAAAATGGAATAAAAAGTGATCAAAACGTCGCATGTACCCTAAAATGGTATCATTAAAAACTACAGCTTGTCAAGGCAAAAAATAAGCCCTCATCACACTTAATCGACGGAAAAATAAAAAAGTTATGGCTCTCAGAATTTGGCGACACAAAGTTAATTAAATTTTTTACACTTCGTCTTTTACTTGTAAAAATATAGAAAAAACTATATATATTTGGTATCTCTTTAATCGTATGGCTCTGGAGAATAAAGTGAACATGTTGTTTTAATTGCACAGTGAATTCCGTAAAAACGAAGCGCAAAAAACAATGGAGGAATCACTGTTTTTTTATTTTCTACCCCACAAATAATTTTTTCCCTGTTTCCTAGCACATTATATGGCACAATAAATGGTGCTATGAAAAACCAACTCATCCTGCAAAAATCAAGCCCTCATAGGACTATATCGACGGAAAAATAAAAAAGTTATGGCTTTTGGAAGGTGGGGAGGAAAAAACGAAAATTAAAATCTAAAAGTTCTTTACGACGGGAAGGGGTTAAAAGCATTTATCACCTATCTCTACTGGGGGTACAACTGTCCACCCGCACAACTTTGATGAGAAGCTGTTTGTATGGAGTGACGGTCCAGTGTGCGCGCTGCCACTCTATACAGACTCTATGGGAGTTAAAGGGGTTGTCCGAGATACCATCATATTTTCAAAAACCCCTTTAATGCATGTCATTTATAAATGTAAATACATTTGTAATATAGTTACATTTTCCAAAGTGGCCCCGTTTCCAGATCCTGCCGTGGGGAACTTGACTGGTGATGTCAATCTCTGCACTGGCTGTGCCGCTTTCTTGATTTTGAATTCTTTGCCGTGTATACGACACGTCACGTGGTGTATATCGGCTTGTTCTGCTTCACAGCATGTTGTCTGCTGTTCTCACGGTCCCTTTTGTTCTCGAGATAGCAGCAGGGGCCGCACATGCGTGTTACTACAGAACAAGCCGATATACACCACGTGACAAGTGACGTGTCGTATACCCGGCAAAGAATTCAAGATCAATGAAGTGGCAGAGCCAGTGCAGAGAGTGACGTCACCAGTCAAGTTCCCCACGCAGGATCTGGAAATGGAGCCACTTTGGAAAATGTAAGTATATTACAAATGTATTTACATTTATAAATTACATGCATTAAAGGGGTTTTTGAAAATATGATGGTATCTCGGACAACCCCTTCAAGAAAACTGCTGTTTCCATATCTCCCATAGAGTTTGTGTAGAGCGCCAGCCTTCATACTCGACAGTAACTCCATACAAACCGCTCCTCACCACTGTCGTGCAGGTGGGGAGACGAGATTACCTAGTTGTGTTATTTGATGGGGGTCCCAGCGATCTAACATTTATAACCTATGCAGTGGATAGGTGACGGAGCAAAACTAGAAAAGACTGGACCCCATTGCAAACGTTTTAATGAGTCATTACCCCAGCATGAACATCTACCAGTTCCTAGTGAAACTTAAAGAGGCTCTGTCACCAGATTTTCCGACCCCTATCTCCTATTGCAGCAGATTGGCGCTGCAATGTAGATCAGAGTAACGTGTTTTTTTTTTCAAAAACGAGCATTTTTGGCCAAGTTATGAGCATTTTTATAGTTATGCAAATGAGGTTTTAAGTACAACTGGGCGTGTTTAAAGTTATGTCCAAGTGGGCGTGTATTGTGTGTGTACATCTGGGCGTTTTTACTTCTTTTACTAGCTGGGCGTTGTGAATGGGAGTGTATGATGCTGACGAATCGGCATCATCCACTTCTCTTCGTTAACACCCAGCTTCTGGCAGTGCAGACACACAGCGTGTTCTCGAGAGATCACGCTGTGACGTCACTTCCTGCCCCAGGTCCTGCATCGTGTTGGACGAGCGAGGACACATCGGCACCAGGTTCTAAAATGCTGTTAATTGTTTTTAAAGAAATGCCAGTGTTTCTAGCATAAAAAAAACAAACCTCTTTCATCATCTTTTGTTTCCACGTGCCTCCCTTAGTGCTGCTACTAACCCATGCAGCTTGGGGAGGGGATCTGAGCTGAATCCGTCTCCTTCCACCTCTGGTGGCGGACATTATAGCCCCTGATTACTTTACACTTCAGCTTTACAATCATTACTAACTAACTGAGATGGAGTCTCCTCCGTTATACTGCCATGTTACTGCAGAGGCTCTGCTCCTTCCCTGACAAGCTGAAAGCTATTTCTATTGGCTGCACTGCAGTGAACAGAGGACCACTATGCAGAAACCTGACTGTAGGGAAAGTGACTAAGCATGGTATCCACCTGGACATTGCTATACACTTTGAACACTAGATGGTGCCATACTGTAATCGTAATAACACTTAACTGGATCATTTTTTTTAATTAATTTTTATTTTTTATTTTTTTTAAAGCGTACCTAACTTTTCAGGTCACTTATCAGAATAGGTTGTCCTTTTTATGTACACAAGGAATAACACTTTCTGACCATTATGTGACTTGCATGTTGCATATTTTTGCAGTTTAGTTTTTTCATCTCTAATTCTCTGTTTTCCCTGAGCTAGTGGGTGGAGCCTAACTGCTATCATGTCTCCCATACAACGCACACAGAAAAGAGAAGATCCTGGTCCACTATCTCTTTCTTTAGCAGACCTTTTATAGCAGAAGCAGCATGGAGGCGATTGTACAGCAGTAAGGAGCAGTGTAGCTGAAAGTTCAGCACTGGGGTGACATACACTATATGGACATTGAATTCAGGTGTCTTATTTAGTCCAATTGCCACAGGTGTATAAAATCAAACACAACCATGCAGTCTGCCTTTACAAACATTTGTGAAAGAGTTATATTGCTTTGCTGACTGACTCAATAACTGCAGAGTTCTAAATCTCCTCTGGCATTTATATCCACACAAAACTGTGCGCCGGAAGCTTTATGGCATGGGTTTCCATTGCAGAGCAGCTGCATGACAGCCTTACATTACCAAACAGAATGCAAAGCTTCGGATTGTAAAGCCACTGGACTCTGGAGCAGTGGAAACGTGTTCTGTGGAGTGAAGAATCACGCTTCTCTATCTGGCAGTCTGATGGATTACTCTTGGTTTGGCAAATGCCAGGAGAACGTTACCTGCCTTACTTCATTGTGCCAACTGTAAAGTTTGGAGGAGGGATAATGCTATGGGGTTGTTTTTCAGTTGTTGGCCTAAGCCCCTTTGACATTTTGGACAATTGTATGCTTCCAACTTTGTGGGAACAATTTAGTGAAGGCCCTTTTCTGTTTCAGCATGACTGTGGCCCAGTGCACAAAGCCAGGTTCATAAAGGCATGGTTGGGTGAGTTTGGTCTGGAAGCCCTTTACTGGCCCACACAGATCCCTGACCTTCACCCCAAAAGGTGTTCGATGGGGTTAACTAGAATGGAGATTACGAGCCAGGCCCTCTCCTCCAACATCCGTGTCTGACCCTCCCATGTTCTCTGCTGGATGAATGGGCAAAAATTCACACAGACGCACTCTAAAATCTTGTAGAAAGCTGTCCCAGAAGAGTGGAAGCTGTTTTAGCTGCAAATGAGGGACCAACTCCATATTAATGTCTATGGATTTAGAATTGGATGTCATAAGAGCTCCTGTACACTCAATGTGTAAGTGTCCCAATACTTTTGTCCGTACATTGTACTTTCAAGTCACAAATCCCTAGAGACCGGATCAGAATCTCTTCCCACAGTTTCTGGGTCCAAACAAGTGGAAGAAGGCCTTGACTAAAGAATGCAGTGAAGCTTGCAGACTAGGGAAGCCTACTCTACATGGTCTTTGAGCACTCTCTGCCCGTGATATGCCAGTCTCCTGGGCTGAAAAATCATGTGCCTCATTTCGAACAGATATGTTGAGCTGCCACGTGGTCAATCCCTCACAACTTCATCAGGCATCACAGGCTGAATATTTTGGCTTCCAAAGATTTTGCCTTTTGAAAGAAAAGTTTTACAGGCCATTATTCCCCCCCCCCCACCCTTAAAATTAATTTGGTATATTTCCCTGTAGTGCTGTTATGGAAGTGAAATGTAAAGTAGGAACTTCTCCTCACAGTTAACTTGTTTTTCCATAACAGCGCCCTTACATATCGCTCCCTTTTTATTGTGATTTCTAAATAAAAAATGAAATAAAAATCTGTGCATGTATGCTTGTCTGTGCAGATTTTGCCAATTTCTGAGGATGGTAATAGGACGGGTCTTTTTTACCGTTTTTGTTTCGTGTTCCTAGACAGTCAGGGTGAATTAAAGACTCAGGAAATCTGAATTAACGGCTGCTTTCTCTGCGTGCAGGATTCACCACCATGGGGGGAAGGGATAGCAGGCATTGCGGCACTTGTGGGATCGCACACATTACATAGTATCATACATAGTAAGATACAATATTAAAGGGTAACTAAACTTTCAGAAAACTTCTGACATGTCATAGTGACATTTCGGAAGTTTTGATCGGTGGGGGTCCGAGCACTGAGACCCCCTCCACGATCACTAAATCAAAGACAAGCACTCAGGTGAGCGCTGAGCCGCTTAGTTTCTGATCGACTTTTCGGAAAGCAGAACAGTTGGTGTCTGCGGGCTCATACACTTTCTATTGAGTCCGTACACCATTAACTCGGCCTTCCGAGACAAGTCGATCAGAAATCAAGCGGTGCTCACCCGAGTTCTTCTGCTGCTTCGTTTTAACGATCGTTGGGGGTCTCAGTGCTCAGACCCCCACCGATCAAAACGTCTGACATGTCATTCTGAAAGTTTAGTTACACTTTAATGTAATGCATGTATGCCCTGCCCCTCTCCTACACATGCGCTGCATTCTGCATATAAAGAAATATATACACATTAAATGGCAGAGGCTAAGGGGGTATTCAATCCTATAAGGAGCAATTACGCTATGCATGAGTGTGCTCTCTCCCACTGTATCCTGCATACGTAGAAATATATATACTGTACATGTAATACTAAAGGGCAGGCCTAAGGTGCCAAACAACACTTCCCCCTACTCCCTTGAAATGACTGTAAATGGTGCTAAGTGCTCACTGTTGTGAATGACTGATGGTTACACGGTCTGATGTGTGCTAGTGCAGTGCTTCAGACTAGTGTCACTTCTGCTGCCGCCTTCCCTCAACAAGATGGCGTTCTACACTTCACCCTCTTGCGGCCCGAGCACTGCTGCCGTGCACCGTACTTCGTCTTCCTCCTGAGAACAGCCTGATGCTTACTAGCACAGGATATTCTGTGCCAGGCCGACCCCCTGTTGCTGCTTACAAGTCTCTATAGCTGCTATGGTGGTAGTTCCACCACTGATTATGTGTAAAGGTTTCTCGCTGGAATATCTCTTTTAGAGCCAGTTACATCACTCTAGGGGCTAAATAGTTTCGTTTTTGTTTGCTATCCCTTGCTACAAAATTTTTTCCATAGACGTCAATAGAACACAACCCAAAAAGTTAGGTCCAAAATTTTTAGGCACATAGTCTACCTGGCTAGTGCTCCTTTTTTTTTTTTTTTTTAGGTAAGAATAAAAGCTAATTTATGAGAAGTCAAGATTCATTATTCTGGAAAAACCTGATTGAATGAGATCGTGTGTTTTATGTTTCCATTTGACAATATTAATGCAGTGATCCTTAACTGTTTTCGGCAGCATGGTGGAATTTATGTCAAGAGGAGTGCCAAGTTTAATGAGATGAAAATGAAAAACAAGCTACAGTCCCAAATGAAGGCGGAAACTCGAGTAAGTTCATATGTATTTTGGTCCCTTCAGCTGATGTAATTTGATGAATTTTTTAATGTTTTACGTACCTTCTTTTGGTCCTGTTTTTTCTTATGAAGCTTGATATGATTATGGCTTGACTATGATTTTTCATTAGAGCCACGTATAGGTATATCATTAATTTAGGGTCCTTAAAGATAGTCCTGCATCCATTTTGGTGGGTTTGAGTGAGAAAGCAACACCTATGGGGAATGTGCAATGTTTGGTAAAGCAATAATCCATCAGGTTGGAATTTAACTTGTCAGATCCTTTGTTTTTCCTAGAAATAATAAGGTTCCTTGTGTGTGCCGAGTGGTTTATGAACGTTACTAGTCCACATCAAATTGTGGCAGACGATGTATGTAAAGATATGCAAGTGTTTGCAGACATGGATCATTTAGTCCCGCACGGCAGCCCAACACTTTAGCAGTCGGAGTCCCCAGCTGCTATCTTGGCCCGGGGAAGCTACGTCACTCAAGCTTCCCTAGGGTTGCCCCAGTGACATAACTTGCCAGTTACTTCAATGGGGCCACCCCAGGGAAACTCTAGGGACATAGCTTCCCGTGCCGAGAAAGAAGCCAAAGACTGGCTGCTTTCAAAGCAACCGGGGACTCCGGTTAACGACACACATGGTGGCCCCCAGGACCTCGCCTTTTTTCCCCAGAAGCTTTTTCCTGACGTATACGTTAAACGCAGACCAAAAAACATGATGTGCATAGAACTTAACACTTGAAGATTTTGCACAGATTTGTAGGCCATTTCCATTTCATACTCCATGTATTTTCACTTTATTAACTCCCTAAGGCCATGTTCTGACAGGTCGGATATGCTGCATAAAAATACACCTCGCATCCGACCTAGGACTTGCAGCCTATTCTGTTCCCATTTTTTTATACATTGGCGTGGAAGTTTTCTCCCTCGTTCTTCCGTGTTTCCTTATGTGGATGCACATGCTACTTGTGAGGCATATGCTCTTTGTCTAGGGGAATTTGTAACCTTACAGACGCTGGTTATGGTTCTACGTTGAAGGGTGGTACTTCTATTACGTGATTGGCTAAACAAGTTCACGAGAAGATACTTGGCAGCTTGAAAACTGCTTTGGGCACTGTTCCCTTAGTAGACATCAGAACCAGGTATTGCCCAACCATCAGCAGAAGCAGCCTCCGCTGAGTGAACATGTAAGGGTATGTGCACACACACTAATTACGTCCGTAATTGACGGACGTATTTCGGCCGCAAGTACCGGACCGAACACAGTGCAGGGAGCCGGGCTCCTAGCATCATAGTTATATACGATGCTAGGAGTCCCTGCCTCGCTGCAGGACAACTGTCCCATACTGAAAACATGTTTTCAGTACGGGACAGTTGTCCTGCAGCGAGGCAGGGACTCCTAGCATCGTACAGAAGTATGATGCTAGGAGCCCGGCTCCCTGCACTGTGTTCGGTCCGGTACTTGCGGCCGAAATACGTCCGTCAATTACGGACGTAATTAGTGTGTGTGCACATACCCTAAGGAGGGAAGATAATGATAAGCTTGAACTCTGTCCAGGAGTAAGTAAAACAAAGAATTTGGGCATTGTTTTAACTGTTTTATAAAGCTCTATTCCACCTAAAGTATAATTTTTTTTCTTCTACACATATAATTGAATGCACACGTTAAAGAAGTGGCTCTAGAAATTCTTCCTTCGAAAACCTCCATCTTGGTACCGCATGTAGCCTGTGGAGTGAAAACACAACCTTACCTAGCTTATATATGAACTGTTGAGTTAATATTTCTCAGAAAATGCTGGGTGAGAGCCTACTGTTAGTTTAGCTACTCTTGTCTATGCCAAGTGAAATGTAATTGGACTTAGATTAAGTGTTTCTAAGCTGGTATTATATTCATAAGACTTGTATATATGAGGCCTATTTCTCAAAATTAAACAAACCGTTGCAGACAAATGAATCCTTAGATGAAAAGACCTGGCATTCTCCAAGGATTATTCTGGGATAAGTCTATTTCCATCAGGAAATCTGCCAAGAAGCTGTGTCTTGGTGCACTGTGTTAGTACTCCACATCATTAGGCCTCTTGTTTTATAATACAGGTGTATTGTCATTTTAGAATTGTAAATTCAGCGGGAAGCAATTTGTTACTCGGATTTAAGAAAAAACATTATTTTTAAGTTCTCATGGTTCTTAAATGTTTTTTCCTGACATCCAAGGTTGTTGGGGACTAAGTGATAAGAAAAGTACAGATGTAACGGAGCTGAGGTTGTTCTAACTCTTCGTTACATCAGAACGTGTTTTCATTGGTCTGCAGGTATGCTCGTTTTGTTATGCTAACTCAAAGTTATCCACATACATAAAATTGATTAAATTAATTTTTGCTTATTCTGTGTAACCATTTTGTCCCTTTTGATTTTATGATCTACAGGAAGGCATTGTTTCCACACTTTTTTTTTTTTTTTTTTTTTTGCTTGTGTATCCATATATCCATACTATACATTGTTC
Organism: Rhinoderma darwinii; assembly: GCF_050947455.1. NCBI lineage: Eukaryota > Metazoa > Chordata > Amphibia > Anura > Rhinodermatidae > Rhinoderma > Rhinoderma darwinii. The sequence continues at coordinate 180,482,463 of NC_134690.1, forward strand.
AGGCATAACGTTAAAACCACCTGCCTAATATTGTGTAAGTCCCCATTGTGCCACCAAAACAGCTCTGACCTGTCGAGGCATGGACTCCACAAGATTTCTGAAGGTGTCCTGTTGTATCTAGCGCCAAGACGTTGGCAGATCCTTTTAGGCCTATAAAGCCACATTCACATCATGTTTTCCTAACTTTGACATATGCGCCAGGTGCCCCCAGGCTATAATGGTATCAGTTTCATGTAAAGGTTCATGATCTATCCATTATGTATTCATGAAACAGATACTATTATATCCTATGGGTGTCTGCTGCCACTATTAGGCATCCGTTCAACTCCTTCCCGACCGCCCACCGTCTTTTGATGTCAGGCAGTGCATGACCCCAGTCTACAACGACGTGTGAGCGCTCATCCTCTAAGCAGGGGCTGTAACTTACTGCTCCTGGTCCTAGAGAAGCCTCCTGAACATAGCTGGGGTCAGAAAACATTTGGACCCCAACTGTTTAACCCTTTGATCGCCTCGGTCCGTGACTGCGGCATGATCAAAGGGAATTCTCCTCTTTGATCGTATCACCGGGATTCCGGTGATGCAATCAAACACCGGAGAATCCCTCTGAAGTCAGCCCTGGGGACCTAGAAAGGACCCCAGGGCTGTCTGTTCAGTGTGCCTGCTGTTAGTGACACAGTGTAATGTATTAGCATACAGGAGTATTGCTAATACATTATAAGTAAAAAAAAAAAAAAGTTATCCCTTAATGGGATTTTAAAAAAAAGTTACAAATAAATAAAGTCCCAACAAAAAAAGTCATTATTTTGCATAAAATATATTTTATTGCCCCCACATTACAAAAAAACAAAATACCTACACATATTCGGTTTGTACACCACCGTAATAACCTGACTAATTTAACAGGTTATTTAGCGTGAAACGTGAACGGGATGAAAAATAAACAAGAAAAACAATGGCGAGAATCTCTGCTGAAAGGCGAAGAGGCAAAAACAGAAAAATGTAGCTAGTCATTAAGGTCTTTCCAGGCCCGGTCATTAAGTAGTCAAACGCAGCAAGCTGCGATGCACTGTGTCCTGACACCTTTCTATCATAGCCAGCAGTAACTTTTTCAGCAATTGGCGCTACAGTAGCTCTTTTGTGGGATTGGAATAGATGGGCTAACCATTGCTCCCCATGCACATCAATAAACTTTGGGTGCCCATGACCCTGGTTGCCTTTCCTTTAACCACATTTGGTAGGTAATCACCAATGCATATCAAGAACACCACACAAGACCTGCTGTTTTGACGTCAAGCCATCACAATTTGGCCCTAGTCAAAGTCCCTCAGATCCCTTATACTTGCCCATTTCTCCTGCTTCCAGCACATCAACTTCTAGATCGGACTTTTCACTTTTTGCGTAATATATCCCACCCCTTGACAGGCACCTGTCATTATGGCTGAACGGTGTATGTATCCTATTAACAACCCTGTTGCTGTACTTTTCTGCCCATGTACCTTGGTGATGCCTATCCGTTGTTCAAAGGAACACTGCCTTGCACTGTGCTAGACTAGATGTATCTTCAGAAGTCTGAATACTGATCTATTCCTATCCATTAATGTGGAAACACAGAATTGTATTTGATACACTAACTACCATTCTGGCAATGAAGTTGTAAAGCACAAAAACAGAAAATGCTGATTACTTTTATTTCGTGTTTTACAGATGTACCTTGTGATTTTCCCAGAAGGAACACGGTACAATCCTGATCTACCGAAGGTTATCACTGATAGTCAAGCTTTTGCTACGAAAGAAGGTAAAATTACAAAATGCCACAAGAAGATAAATTCAGCTTCTAACGTCCGCTACTACTAAATATTTAAAAACACCTAGAGAGGGTCAGGAATTGCATACATGAATCCCGCATGACGTTTTCAGACATTTCCTTACATGATATTCCATAAGGTACACACACTGCAGTTGTTGGTAGCAGAGGCAAATTGCTACGGTCTTATACTAGTCATTCTAAATGAATTAGAATATCATCAAAAAGTTAGTTTATTTCAGTAACTTAATTCAAAAAATGAAACTCCTATATTATATAAATTCATTACACAGAGTGATCTATTGCCAGCATTTTTTTTCTTTTAATGTTGATGATTACGGCTAACAGTTAATGAAAACCCCGAAATTTGGTCTCTCAGGAAATTAGACTATTTGGTAAGAGTTGAAGATTGTAGACTCATGGTGTCACACTTTAATCAGCAAATCAACACAAAATACCTGAAAAGGTTTCCTTAGCCTTTAAATGGTCCAACAGTCTGGTTCAGTAGCTACACAATCATGGGGGAAGACTGCTGACTTGACAGTTTTCCAGAAGACAGTCATTGACACCCTCCACAAGGAGGGTAAGCCACAAAATGACATTGCTAAAGAAGCTGTCTGTTCACAGAGTGCTGTATCCAAGCATATTAATGGAGAGGAATAAAAAAATGTGGTAGAAAAAGGTGCACAAGCAACAGGGATAACCGCAGCCTTGACAATATGGTCAAGAAAAGGCCATTCAAGAATCTGGGGGAGATTCACAAGGAGTGGACTGGTTGGAGTCAGTGCTTCAAGAGCCACCACACACAAACATATCCAGGACATGGGCTACAACTATTGCATTCCCTGTGTTAAGCCACTCATGACCCAGAGACAACATCAGAAGCGTCTTACCTGGGCTAAGAAGAAAAAGGACTGGTCTCCTATTTTCAGATGAAAGTAAATTTTGCATTTATTTGGAAATCTCGGTCCCAGAGTCTGGAGGAAGAGTGGAGAGGGGTCAATCCAAGTTGCTTGCGGTCCAGTGTGAAGTTTCCACAGTCAGTGATGGTTTGGGGAGCCATGTCATCTGCTGGTGTTGGTCCACTGTGTTATATCCAGTCCAGAGTCAGCGCAGCCGTCTAGCAGGAAATTTTCGAGGACTTCCTGCTTCCCTCTGCTGACCAGCTTTATGGAGACGCTGATTTTATTTTCGAGCAGGACTTGGCACCTGCCCACACTGCCAAAACTACCAATACCTAATTTAATAACCGCAGTATCACTGTGCTTGATTGGCCAGCAAACTCACCTGACCTAAACTCAATAGAGAATTTATGGGGTATTGTCAAGAGGAAGATGAGACACCAGACCCAACAATGCAGACGAGCTGAAGGCCGCTATCAAAGCAACCTGGGCTTCCATAACACCTCAGCACTGCCACGGGCTCATCGCCTCCATGCCACGCCGCATTGATGCAGTAGTTCATGCAAAAGGATCCCCGACCAAGTATTGAGGGCATATACTGTACATACTTTTCAGTAGACCTAATTTCGGTATTAAAAATAATTTTTGAAATTGGGCTTCTATAATATTCAAATTTTCTGAGACACTAAATGTTTGGTTTTCATTATTTGTTAGCCATAATAATCAACATTAAAAGAAACAAATGCTGGAAATAGATCACTCGGTGTGTAATAAATCTATATAATATGAGTTTCACTTTTTGAATTGGATTACTGAAATTAACTTTTTGATATTGTAATTCATTGAGAACGACCAGTATAACTAATCTTGATTTCTGCTGCACTATGCAAATGGTACTATCAAAATGTGCCATAAATCCGATAAATCCAAAGCTTCAACGTACCATGTACTTCCCTTTATGGCTATGGTCCACCCATCCTCTAAAAGCTACATATCTCCAGCAGGATAACAGAGCTTAATCTGCTCTCCAGCTGGTTACATAAACACAATAGTGAGCACCGTGTACTCCAGTGGTCTGCATAGTCACTAGATCTTCATTTACAGTTAATGCACAATTGACAAGCCTGCAGCAACTGCATGATGCGATCGAGTCAACCTAGGCTAGAATCTCAAAGAAATGGCCCCGACACCTTGTTGAATCCATGCCACAATGGATTAAAGCTATTTTGCTACTACCTAGTACTAAAAAGTAATGGGTGGATGGGCCTAAACGCACTGTTCTGTACATTTACTTATATCCGCTCGAGTCCACGCCATCAGCAGCTGATGTCAGCAGTAATATACAGCTGACACCTTGCTGCAACAACCTTGTGACAGTTTTGCGCTGTCAGGCAGCCTATAAGGCTCTGGCAGCTAGCTCTGATCCCAGCTGCTACAGCAAAGTTACTTCGTAATAGCACCGTAACTGTATGGCGCATGTTGGAAAGGGCTTCATATATTATATGTACCCAAAAATGGTGCGATTTTAGAATAGAACTTGTCCTGCAAGAAACTAGCTTTTATAAGGCTATGTCGATGATTTTTTTTTAAAAAAAGGTTTGGATTTTGGAATGAGGAGATGAAAAAAATTAAATTGTTCTGTCCTAAAAATAGGCTGCATCCTTAAGGGGTTAAACATGTGGTCATGATTGCATTATAAGCACTGTTGACATTTGAAGCTTTGGTGCATTTTACTAAATAAGCTAGGTTCTCTATGGACAGATCTTCTGCAGCATTTCTGCTCAAAATATGTACCTTATATGCAGATTTGTCTGTGTATTTCACCCCCTACTACAAAGAAAAGGGTCCGAAGCAATCTGATGTTCTGAGATCATGAATTAGGAGAAGAGAGGGACTGCTACCGTAAGAGTGTTCCAAAACAGAGCTACGAATTGTAGACTTCTGGATAAAAGTGATTGGATTTCTTCATTACAAATGTGTCTATTTTTGGTGAAGCATTTAAAATACTGGCAATGTCCTTTGTACAATTACTATATACGTGCTGAGTGTTTATGGCTCTACGGCCAAAAATGATCTTATTTCTAGCATGTATTTGTTGTTCCAGAACTCCGTGCAGTTTGGCTGAAGAACACACGCATTCTTAAAACCATTGTTGTCAGTCTCTGGTATACTTCTGCGCTGAAGCCTTTCATTTATAGGAATGCGAAATAGTTATTTAAAACAGGATATCGAAGTTGAAACCGATTTTAAACTGCACGTTGTGCCCAAAAATAAACTATTAAAAATGTGTTATTTGAGTCAATCATGCAATGCACAGTCATAGAAAGCATTTGAGAGAATTAGCCTGAATGTCTGTGCATTTATATTACAGCGTAAAGTCCACTAGGAAGGAAACAAACTTATCCTTAAACAACCTTCAAGTGACAGTAATAAATTAGAAACCCAGTCGTCATCGAAAACAAAAACATGTCTGGGTCTGTTTAATATTACTGATTTCCTATCTAGGTGGAATAAGCACTTGAGGTCCCTGAGCATCATTCCCACGTCTGTATACTGTCAACTTTATGTGTGATGGTCACAAAAGGTGAATAGTTAGCCACACACATTTCTGCTGTCCTTCTACTCCATTGGTGCAACTATATGATTTGGCGTTCTCCTTTTATTTTATCTTTAGCTTATAAGAGCATAATTGTAGAACATTTCCTTCCAGATGTTATATACACGTATGGATCTAGCTGGCCTACACATATGTAAAAACACAAATATATTTTTCTCCTGCTTTTATTTTTATCCCATGTAAATAGTTTTTTGGGGTTGTTTTTTTTTTCTGGTCCCCTAAAATTATTAAAAATGGTAAAGCTGGACACGCTAAAATATTTAATATGGTGTTTCCGTAACAAATTGTATAATGTAATGTCTCTACCTAGGACTGCCAGTTCTTAAACATGTGCTAACTCCACGTGTTAAGGCGACCCACATAGCGATTGAGACCATGCAGGACTACTTGGATGCTGTATATGATGTGACAGTTGCTTATGAAAAGACTACCACCCAAAGTGGACAAAGAAAAGAAGCACCTTCCATGACAGGTAGATGGATACTATATGCAATTTCTGATCATGGTTATGTTTCATTGATTTACTGTAGCATTGACGTGTCACTAGATGAGCTTGAAGATTGTGTGTTTTGAGGCTTCCATTCCCACTCATGCTAAACCAAACAAGTGTCTGCAAAATCTATTTTAGCCATGGTTTACATCTAATTGTGAATGTGATTCTCACCTTATATTGTTTTAGGAAACTGAGAACTGGTTCTTTAAAGAAAAAAAATGGCAACGCAAATAAGCTTTTTTAGGGCTCTTTGCAAACAGCATATCAGTCTATATATTTTTTTTCTCATTGATTCCTTTTTAGTCCATGAGAAAAAAAACCTCTCTGTGCCTCCGTATGAAATTTGGATGTACAGTTTGGGCTCATAAGAAGCTATGGGCGCTGTATTACAGATCTGAGTGTAATGTGGCTGACATTATGTGCATGAAGCTTTAACACCTTACCGACATTTGTCGTAAATGTACAACATAGTCAGGAGGGGAAACAGATTATGGAGCAGGTGTCAGCTGTGTATTAAAGCTGACACCTTGCAGTAATGGCCTGGATCAGAGAGAGCTCTGATCCCGGCCATTCAACCACAGGTACATCTAAGCTGTTAGAGGGGGGCCCTCTGCCCCGCCCCCCCCCCACACACAATGCAATTGTGAAGTGCCGGTGGTTGTCATGGCAGTCTGGGGTCCCTAATGAAGTTCTTCCATCCTGGTCCTCCTATTAAGACCTGGCAGGGCTTCATAGGCGGGTGCTAAAAACACAATGCAACAAATTGTTCAAGTCCCATATGAAAGCCGTGACTTTCAAAGGTTTTGGAATAGGGATTTATGCCCAATAAGTCAGGAGAAATGGGTGAATATTTATAATGGGAGGGAGATATCGGTTAGCGCAAGCCATCAAATGATTCTGTTTAATATTACACATCGTCTGTACTATACTTCTTCTTCTTTACTTTATAAAATGGGCTTAACTGAGGATGCAAAATGCCATAGATGTCAATACCCTGGGGCCGAGTTCTTGCATATGACATTGGAATGCCCAACTATCGATTCATAATGGTCTTTGATATTCAAAGAGGTGGCAATCAAACTAAATTGTGACATTTCCGAAATCTGCAGAGTTACCGCTTCTAAATTGTACCGACAAGTTGTCAATGGCGGAGTTCTCGCAAATGCAAACTCATTATTTTGAGAGAGTTATTTTTGCTCGCTAGATTAGTTATTGCAAAGAAATGGATGGCAGGTCCTCTCCTTCTATTCCTGAATGGAGAAATATTTGTTCTTCAAATCGAAATGGATGAGAAAAGAAGATCTAAAAAGTCGTAAATGGGAGGATCTTTGGGGTTTCTGTAATTGTGGTGAAGTGGAGAGGTTGTGGTCGTAGTTTGGTTCTCTAGAGGTGGGGGGGTTAGGAATATGTAGGGTATTTTTTTTAATTGTTTTGCATTGTATTATGTTAGATTACAATCTGCTGAATAAAATACTATGTAAAAAAAATTAAAGTTATGGGTCTCTAAATATGGCAACTAAAACTTTAACAACAATAGTATTTTTTTTGTAAAAAATAAATAAAATAAAGTAGTAAAAAATATAAATTTGGTATCTGTGTTGTATTGAGCCACAGAATAAATTAACATGTCATTTTTACTGCTCGGTGAACACTGTAAAAACAATGGAGGAATTGCTGTTTTTTCTTTCCATTCCACTGCACAATATATTTAAGTTTCCCAGTACGTTATATGGTACATTAAATGGCGTGATTAAAAACTACAACTCGTCCTGCGAAAAACTTCTATTTTGATGGGAAAATAAACGTATGTCTTTTAGAAGGCAGGGAGAAAAGTGAAAATGAAAAATGGCTGTAATGGGAATTGGTTAAAGAGCACCTGTCACCTCCTGACATGTCTGTTTTTAGTAAATAATTGCATTTCATACGAAACCACAATTCTGGAGCATCTTTTCTTAGAACTCTGCGTTGTACCGTTCCTCTGTTATTTTATCTAGAAATTTATAAATAAATTGACAACTGGGTGTTAATAGCTGGGGGGGGGGTCCCTACACAGACTAACAATGTCCAATCAGTGCTCAGTCTCCGACTGTGTAGGGAAACGCCCCTTTGACAAAGGAAATGGCAACACCCAGTTCTAAATGTATTAATGTCTAGGAAGACTAACAGAGGAATGGCACAACGCCGAGTTCTAAGAAAATATGTTCCAGAAATGTTATTTCATGGGCAAAACAAGTATTTACTAAACTAGACGTGTCATCAGAGCTGACCGCTCCACTTTGAACATGTTTAAAATGCTATGTGGGAACCAATTCTTGCAATGGTCTCAATCATACATTTTCTTGATTTAACCCCTTCCCGCAAAATCACGTACAGTTATGTCATGGGAACTGGTGTTATAACGCATTCCCACGTAACTGTACGTAAAGCAGATTTGAGCTGGCTCAGGAGCTGAGCCAGCACCATCACCGCCGAGTGCCAGCTGTATGTTACAGCTGGCACACTGATATAACGGCCAGGACCGGAGCTAGCCTCCGAACCGGCCGATTAACCCCTCACATGCTGTTTTCAATAGAGATCGCAGCATGTGAGGAGTTTTTAGCCACTGGCACCCCAGCAACGCGATCGCTGGGTTGCCGATGGCTGCAAAGGCGATCGAAGGCCTAATACTTACCTCCCGGTCTGCCAGCAACGGAAGCCTCCTATGCCCCGCTCGGCGGTGGGACCTAAAAGGCTTCCGCTACCATCGGCAAGATGGCGCTGGCTCAGCTTCCGGCTTAGAAGCTGATCCAGCATCCTCCGCAGTGGATTTCCGCTGTATGTTACAGCGGACAATCCGATGTATCGGCAGGAACCGGAGCTAGCTCCGATTCTTGCCATTAACCCATTTGATGCAGCGATCCAATGCGATCGCTGCATCTTAGCGGTTTGTAGCAAATCGGCAGCCTACCATGCGATTGCAAGGCTGGCGACTGCTACTATGGCAACAGGTGGCCTAACAACGGCCTCCTGTTTGCCATTATGGAGGCCGATTAGGCCGGACGCGGAGGCTGATCGGCTTGCTGTCAGTGAACAACTGACCGTTCCAATACATTGCACTACATAGGTAGTGCAATGTATTAGAACATCAAACAAACAGTTGGATCTTCAAGTCCCATAGTGGGACTAAAGAAAAGTGTAAAAATAAAAGTTGTAAAAAATACAATAAGTTTCAAGTAATAAAATAAAACACAATCTCCCCCTTTTTCCCTTATCAAGTCATTTATTATTGAAAAAAAGAATAAACCATACATATTTGGTATCGCTGCGACTGTAATGACCTGAACTATAAAAATTTTATTTATCCCACGCTGTGAACGCCGTAAAAAAAAAAACTAAAAAATACTGCCATAATTGCTGTTTTTTTGGTCACTTTGTCGTCCAAAAATTTAAATAAAAAGTCGCATTTATCCAAAAATGGTACCTATAAAAACGAATAACTCGCTTTGCAAAAAACAAGCCCTCATACAGCTCCATCGACGAAAAAAAATAAAAGTTATGGCTCTCACAACACGGCGACAGAAAAAATACATTCTCTTTACAAAAGTAATTTTATTGTGCAAAAAGTTGTAAAACATAAAAAAGTGCTATAAATTAGTTATCACCGGAATCGTACTGACTCGCAGAATAAAGTTAACGTCATTTATTATGCGTGGTGAAAATTGCTGTTTTATTGTCACCTTGCCTCCCAAAAAAAAAGGATAAAAAGTGATCAAAAAGTTGCATGTACCAATAATAACTACAGCTCGTCCCGCAAAAAATACAGCTCTCATACCACTATGTCTATGAAAAAATAAAATAAATTAAGGCTCCAGTAAGACAGGAAAGAAAAATATCCAGTTCTGCAGCCCGAGGGGAACACTTCTTCTGTTTCAAGAGGCAAATTATCAAGGCACTAAAATTAGGGAACCAGGAAGGGGAGGGCCAAAACATATCTGCTAGAAGCGAGGGCGCCCGTATTATACTAGGACATCCCTTTCCAGCAAAATTCCCCAAACTGCAAATGTGTGGAGTGTGGACCAAAAGGAGGATAAGGAAGGACATTTATCAGTGCGACACCGGCCTGTGCAGAAAGGATTCCTTCACAGCGTAACAAATATCTATGGATTATTATTTTCTTTTTACCTTTATTATACCACCTGACTATGCCCCTGATGTACTCTGCCCAGCTCACATATGCCCCCACATTCTAAATGGAAACACCAGTAAGATTCCAAACCAAACTACTACCAAGCAAAATCCACGCTCCAAAAGCCAAATGGCGCTACGTCCCTGCTGATCCCTACAGTGTGCCCAAACAGCTGTTTACTTCCACATATATGGCATCGTCATACCCGGGAGAACCCTTTTAACAATTTTTGGTGTGTCTCGCCAGTGGCACAAGCTGGGCACGACATATTTGCCACTGAAATGGCATAATATCTAGGGAAAAATTTACATTTTTACTTTGCGCCTTCCGCAGCGCAATAATTTATGGAAAAGACCTGTGGGGTAAAAATGCTCACTACACCCCTTAATAAATGCCTTCAGGGGTGCAGTTTCCAAAATAGGGTCACTTCTTAGGTGTTTTTTATTATTTCACATCTGAGCCTCTGCAATTGTGAACCAATACTGTAAGTTGCCAAATTAGGCCTCAATTTTACATGGTACTGTATCATTCCTGAGCCCTATCAAATGTCCAGGCAAAAGAGCTGTCTTGTTATGGTGGACATATGGGGAATGTTAATTAGCAACAATTTTGGTCTTCTATGACTATCTTTCCTACAAGCAGATACATTTAAATTTAGAAAAATGCAAATTTTGGTGTTTTTCACAATTAAATACTGAATGTATCGAGCAAATTTTGCCAGTAACATAAAGTCCAATCTGTCAGGAGAAGACAATCTCCGAATCGCTTGGATAGGTAAAAGCATTCCGAAGTTGTTACCACATAAAGTGAATCATGTCAGATTTTAAAAATGAGGCTCTGTCAGGAAGGTCAAAAGTGGCCAAAGAGGGAAGGGGTTAAAGACTATCCTATTTTTCACCCTTTAAAGTTACTTCTGCCCATAGTCTCACGAGCATGTTTGAATACACTGGATTAGGTTAGTAGACATTTAGTTGTACTTCATGGATTTATGATATTTGAATTCCTACTTTACATTCTCTAGCATGAACATAAGCTTCTCACAGAAAAGTTCTTCTTTGTGTAATCAATTGTAAATCCTTTAGTGAAGCCGTTTAGAAGCGTCGTCTTCTAAATAAGATATATCGCTGTATTTCACCGCCAAATGTCTTCTAGAATGAGCAGTTCACTGTGTGACGTTAATTTCCCCCTGAATTATTATCTCTATTAAAGTGCCGTATAAATATATTGCATCTTCTAACCATATTCAGGTTGTTCCCCTTTACAGAAAAAAACTCCAGAATGTGTTTCTTTGCCAGTTCTTTCATTTGTTTGGATTCGGGATTACGTTTATGGATGTGTTGACAAGTATTTCATATTTTGACAAATACTGTACCTAAGAAAAGATTAGTTCATAAAATAGTTTTTTTTTGTTTTCCTGGCAACCGATCACTCTATCATAAATTTGTTGGATGAAAATGCCTTCTATCTAGAATACTGTAAACTTGTAACTTCTATCACATTTTGCATTATAATGTATGTAATTTACACTAATGAATTCCATATTCTTGCCATTAAGTCTTAAATGGAGATTACCTGTTGAGTTTGACATTTAAAGTTGCAGCTTGTCTTGATCTTGGAGGTCATTAACATTTCTAGATACATACTGCAAAGGAGCTGTGTCAGCACACACTCAAGATTTGCTGACAAAAGACGTAGAAGTCTACCATCTGCTGTGCCAGAGAATACATTTTTATCTATTGGAGAATTAACACTACTACCATTTGCATAAATACAGGGTATGAAATGTTCAAGTTCTAAAAAACAGCATCCTGTTTCTTTACTTTATGTACTGCACCAGCCTAGTCTACAAAAAAAAAAAAAATACATTAAAAGAAGTTGGATTAAGGCCTCATGCACACGAACATATTTTTGTCCTCCTGTAAATACTGGCGTAAATACGGGTCCTTGGTCACAGGTATTCGACCCGTATTGCACCAGTATTTACGGACCCGTGCAACGTTTTAGCTCACATGGGCCTCTCTCAAGATGCTTGAGAAAGGCCCATGTGGGCTGAAATGTCGCACTGACGTTTGGGTGAATAAACCTTTTTTACACTGAATTGGAACCTGTGTTGTGCTGCCTTTTCGTTTGGAAATGATATATAGATAATAACTTTGGAATGCTTATACCTACCCAAGCAGTTCGAAGACTGTTTTCCCGTGACATATTGGACTTTGTTAGTGGAAAACTTTGGTCGATAAATTCATTGCATATTTGTGAAAAACACCCAAAAATTTTAAATAATTGCAAAAATAATGATTTTTCTAAATTTAAATGCATCACCGATAGTAATACCACCACAAAATAGTCACTAATTAACATTTCCCATATGTCTACTTTATGTTTGCATCGTTTTTTTGAACGTCCTTTTATTTTTCTAGGACGTTACAAGGCTTAGAACTTTTCCGAAAATGTCAAAAGGCTATTTTTTTCAGGGACCAGTTCAGTTCTAAAGTGGCTTTGAGGGGCCCATATATTTAAAACCCTTAGGCCTCATTCACACGGCAGGGTTTCCCGTCCGGGTGCCGGCCGTTCATAAATCGGCCGGCACCCGGCTGCATTAGGAATGATAGACCCCTAATGGGGCTATTCACACGACCGATTTTTTGACGGCCGGGAAATCCGGCCGTCAAAAAATAGGACATGCTCTATCTTTGCCCGGGCACCCGACCGCCCGGCTCCCATAGAAGTCTATGGGGCCGGGTATTACACGGCCATCACCGGAATGTGTTCCGAGTGATGGCCGGGTTTCCCGGCGCTTGCGCTCTATCTCCTCCTCCTCACAGCGCAGAGTGCATGTGAGGAGGAGGAGTTGATGCCATTCTGACGAATGGCATCGCTGTACACTGTGTTGCAGGGCCGGGGTGTACAGCAGGTGGAAGGGAGCGCTGCGCTGGCTCCCTTACCCTGCTTGTTAAAAGCACCCTGGCCCGGCGACACCTTCGATGGCGCCGCTAGTAGTAGTAGTAGCAGCAGCTGCTGCGGCTGCTACTACTGCAGCGATGCCACTATAGCAGAGCAGGGAGGTATCTCCCCGCTCTGCTATGTGCTAGCCGCACTTTAGCTCCTTGAAGGAGCGGAATCCCCGTGTTTTCGGGGATTCCGCTCCTGGACAGAGCGCTGGATGTCTCTGTCCATATCTGGGCAGTGACATCAGGGGAAACTCCTGAAGCGGAATCCCCGAACACATGGGGATTCCCCTTCAGGAGCTGCCGCTGATGTCACTGTCCGGATCTGCCCGGCCCGGCACGGATGCATAACTTTATGCAAACCGGCCGGGCAAAATGGCCGATTTTACCGGCCGACACCCGGGCTCGGGAACGACCCGGTCGTGTGAATCCCGCCTTATAAAACACCCCATTTTAAAAGCTGCACCCCTCAAAGTATTAAATCAGCATTCAGAAAGTGTTTTAACCCTTCAGGCGTTTTACAGGAATAAAGCAAAGTAGAGGTGAAATTTACAATAAATTTTTCCAAAATTCATTTGTAATACATTTTTAAATTTTTTTTTTTACGAAGGGTAATAGGAGAAAAAACACCACACAATTTGTTACATAATTTCTCCCGAGTGTGGCAATACCCCATGTGTGGCCCTAAACTGCTGTTTGGGCACATGGCAGAGCTCAAAATGGAAGGAGTGCTATTTGACTTTTAGAGCGCAAATTTTGCTGGATTGGTGTACAGGCACCATGTCGTGTTTGCAGAGCCCTTGAGGTACCAGAGTACAGTAGAAACCCCTGAGATGTCACCCCATTTTGGAAACTAGAGCCCTAAAGGCAATTTTCATTTGCCTGGACATATAACTGGGCTCAGAAGTGAAGAACACCATGCGCATTTGAGGTCTATTTTGGTGATTTTCACAGCATTGACCCACAATTGCAGGACTCTGAGGTCAAATAGTATAATAAACCCCCCAAGTAGTGACCCTTATTTTGGAAAATACACCCATTAAGTCATTTTAAGGGGTGTAGTGAGCATTTTGACCCCACAGGTGTTTTTTTCATTCGAAGATCACGCACAGTTGGTGGTGTTGCAATTTTCCACTGATATACCATTTTAGTGCCAAATATGTTGTTCTCAGTTTGTGCCACTGCAGACAAATATCTCAAACTGTTAAGCAGCTTCTCCCGGGTATGGCGATGCCATATGTGTGAAGGTAAACTGCTGTTTTGGCACACTGTAGGGTTCAAAAGGGAGGGAGCGCCATTTGGTTGTTGGAGAGCAGATTTAGCTTGGTAGTTCTGTTTATGATGTGGGGGCATATGTAAGCTGTGCGGAGTACATCAGGGCATAATAGGAGGGTATAATAATGCGGTAAATAAATAATCCACAGATGTGTGGCCAGTGTCGCACTAATAAATGGCGCCCAATCTTATCCGCTTTTGGAACTCCCTGCACATTTTGCGTCGCCATATTCTGAGACCCGGAACATTTTTATTTTTTCTCCAACGGAGCTGTGTGAGGGCTTATTTGTTGTGGGACCAATCTGTAGTTTACATTGGTACCATGTTGGGGTACATGTGATTTTAGATTTTTTTTATTTATTTATTTTTTTTAAATCACTTTTAATTCCATTTTTTGGCAAGCAAGGTGAACAAAAACAATCCATTCTATTTTATTTTTTTTGTGGTGTTCACCGTGCGCTATAAATTAGATATTTACTTTATTCTGCAGGTTTTAAAATGGGGTCATTTCTGCATGTTTTTTTTTTTTTTCAAGCTGCTCTAGGCCCCATATCATGCATTTAGAGGCATTGAATTTATTCAATTGTGCCCTGAAAGCCAAAGGGTGCTCCCTCTCTGTCTAATAAGCAGATTGGGGCAACAATGGGAGTATTTTTAAAAAATAAGAGAAAAAGGCTGATGGATTTTGTGGTGTGTTTCTTAATTCTCAAGGTCGCTTTACAAAGAAATTGGTCTTCAAACTGATCGGAGAATCGCATATTAAAGTCCCCTAATGGGACTAGTAAAAAAGTTTAATAAAGTTAATTTAAAAATAAATGTGAAAAAAAAATGAAAAACCCAGCTTTTCCCCTTACAAAATTTACTTTACTATTAAAAAAACTAAATAAAGTAAAAAAGTTACACATATTTGGTATCGCCGCGTCCGTAACGACCCCGACTATAAATGTATTACATTATTTAACCCGCACGGTGAACACCGTAAAAAATGTAATAAAAAACTATGGAAAAATTGCTGTTTTCTGTGAATCCTGACTTAAAAAAAATGTGATCAAAAAGTCGCATCTACTCCAAAATGGTACCAATAAAAACTACTACAAGTCTTCCCGCAAAAAAAAAGCCCTCATACAACCGCATCGGCGAAAAAATAAAACCGTTACGGCTCTTCAAATATGGAGACACAAAAACAAATAATTTTGAAAAAAATGCGTTTTTACTGTGTAAAAGTAGTAAAACTATACAAATTTGGTATCGTTGCAATCATAACAATCTTCTGAATAAAGTTATTGTGTTTATTTATATCACACGGTAAACGCCGTTGATTTAAGACGCGAAAAAGAGTGGCGAAATTTCAGGTTTTTTTCTATTTCCCCCCCCCCCCCCCCCAAAAAAAAGTTAATAAAAGTTAATCAATAAATAATATGTCCCCCAAAATGGTGCTATTAAAAAGTACAACTTGTCCCGCAAAAAAACAAGACCTTATAGAGCTGTGTCGACGCAAAAATAAAAAGGTTATAGCTCTTGGAATGCGACGATAGAAAAACGTAAAAAATGGCTTTGTCATTAAGGTCTAAAATAGGCTGGTCATTAAGGGGTTGAAGAAGAGATTAACGTTTGTTGCTATAAGGCAACAACAGCAACATTTTGGATACGGAATTGTCCTTCACATATATGCTTTTTGAGGTCATTCTCTTTTAAGAAAATATTTTTATTTTGCGGAGTTAAATCTTGGCTAATTTAGATTTTCCTAGATAGAAGGGGAAGTTTAAATGTAAATTCAGCAGTGACCCTTGGTGGCTTTTGTGGTTGCAGAAATTTATGTCCTGTGCACTGGGCGTATTGGCATAATAATGTAGACTTTTGTGAAATTATAACCCTAGATATGCCACATATCTCCAGAGTGCTGTAACAAAAACAAAAAAACAGCAGTGTTCCTCACTATCAGTCACTTCCACTGCTTTGCTTTTCCTCTTGCTTGTAGGGTTTCATGTGGTGTGGTGCATACAGATGATCTTAATCACAATGACCAGTACTATAAATGTTATGTGTGTTTTATGTTAAAGGGGTTTTCCCATAATCATTATCACCTATCCTCCGGCGATGTGATAAATATCTGATCGGCGAGGGTCTGACTGCTGGGATCCCCACTGGTCACGAGAACGGGTTTACATTGCTATTTCTGGGAGCCCCATAGAGAGAGGGGCATAGTACGCATGCTCGACCACCTCTCCATTAGTTTCTATGGGATTGCCGAGCTCTATCATCGGCCGTTCCATAGAAATTAATGGATCCGGGGCCGAGCATGCGCACTACCGCTCCATTCCTATTGGGCTCCGCAATGTTAGACCGTGATTGGCGTGGATCCCAGCGGTCGGACCTCCACTCATCAGATATTTACCATAATCATTTAAGTATATATTCTTTTATATCTAACTTCTTTTTTTTTTTTTTTTTTGTTACTGAAAATAAACTTTTTTGCAAAACCTGGTAGGAAAAAGCTGGCTGTGGATGGTTATATTTGCTACCAATATGCCACTTATGAACATGGTCTAGCAGTCAATCTCAAAGCGGTGGGCCCCAATCCTATTCTCTATGCTAAAAGAATGCACCTGTAAGTAATTTGATTTCCTAATGTAACACTGGATAATCTATATAAGTAACACTTTCATTTGAAGGGGATGTTCAGGATTATCGTTCTTGTGATGGCACAATGGTCTGATTTGTGATGTAACATTGGTCGCTATTGTGATGTCGCAATCGCTGCTATTGTGATGTCACAATGGTTTGGCAAAAAAGGTTTTTTTTTTCCTGACTCAGCGCCACCCGTCTGTGGGCTGTCTGGTATTTCACCTCAGCCCCATTCATATGAGTGGGGCTTTACCACAGTACCAGACACAGCCTCTGGACAAGCGTGACAGGAAAAAACTTAAACCCTTTTGTTCTAATCCTATACATCACCTTTAAAACCAATCTGGAGCAGGAAAGTCCTTTAATCCGTTAGTGACCACCAATACACCTTTTCACGGTGGCCACTAATGGGCTTTATTCTGATACATAAGCCTTTTTACGGCGCTGCATCAGAATAAATAAAAAGAGCAGGGAGCTGTCAAATCTCCCTGCTCTCAGCTGCCAGAGGGCTGGGGCATCCCTGCTCGACCGTGTGAGATCGATATCTGTATCGATCTCACCCGTTTAACCCCTCAGATGCGGTGCTCAATAGCGTGTGCCGCATCTGAGTAGTTATGGAGAGAGGGAGGGAGCTCCCTCTCATCCCACCGACACCCGGTGATCAGATCACCGAGTGTCTGTGTCTCCGATGGCAGCCGGGGGCCTAATAAAGGCCCCCAGGTCTGCCTGTAGTAAATGCCTGCTAGTTCATACCGGAGGCATGACCTAGCAGATGCCTGTCCGTTTTAAGCGGACAGGCAGTAATACACTGCAATACAAAGTGTATTATAAAGTGTATTATAATAGCGATCGGAGAATCGCATATTAAAGTCCCCTAGTGGGACTAGTAAAAATGTTAATAAAAGAAAATGTGGGAAAAAAAAAATGAAGAACCTACTTTTTCCCCTTACAAACTGCTTTACTATTAAAAAAACTAAAGTAAAAAAGTTACACATATTTGGTATCGCCGCGTCCGTAACGACCCAGACTATAAAGCTATTACATTATTTAACCTGCACGGTGAACGCCGTAAAAAAATAAATAAAAAAAAACTATGGAAAAATTGCTGTTTTCTGTGCATCCTGACTTTTAAAAAATGTGATCAAAAAGTCGCATCTACTCCAAAATGGTACTAATAAAAACTACAAGTCTTCCCGCAAAAAAAAAGCCTTAATACAACTGCATCGGCGAAACAATAAAAAAAGTTATGGCTCTTCAAATATGGAGACACAAAAATAAATAATTTTAAAAAATAAGCATTTTTACTGTGTAAAGGTAGTAAAATATACAAAATCTAGACAAATTTGGTATCATTGCAATCATAACAACCCGCTGAATAAAGTTATTGTGTTATTTATACCACACGGTAAACGGCGTAGATTTAGGACGCAAAAAAGTGTGGCAAAATTTCTGTTTTCTTTTTCTATTCTCCCCCCCTCAAAAAATAAAAGTTCATAAAAGTTAATCAATAAATAATATGTACCTCAAAATGGTGCTATTAAAAAATACAACTTGTCGACGCAAAAATAAAGTTATAGCTCTTGGAATGCGAAGATAGAAAAACTTAAAAAATACCTTGGTCATTAAAGGGAACCTGTCACCAGCATTTTCGGTATCAAGCCAGCAATACCTTGTGAAAATGGGTGAAAAATCATTGTTAGCTAACCTATAAATATGTTAAGTCGGCTCTGTACCTTCAGTATTCCGGTTTTCAGTGGTCCCGCACCGTATGCAAATGAGCACAAGAGTCAAATCTTCACTTGAAAAGAGTCAGGTTTTCATTCCTCTGGCGCTTCAGAGCTGGCTCCGCCTCCTTGTTTTTGATAGCTCCTCACTGCACTGCACATGAAATCCCGCGCTTGCTCATTGACCATTGACAGTTATGCTGTATAACATACGACGACGAAAGGGGGTGTGTACACGCGCGGCGCATGCGCAGTTAAAAGTTTCAGGATGAATGAAGCAGGGAAGGGTGGTGAGGCACGCATGCGCGAGATCTGAAATGCGATTTCGGCATTTAGTGTTGTACGGGCGGCGTACGTGGGCGGAGTTAAGATCGTGCGTCACTAAGCTAAATTTAATTACCATAAATGGCGGTAAAACTTTAAATGATAATATTTCGGGCAAGAGGAGGGCGTGAGGAGAGAAGAACACATCAATCAACTATGGACAGCTGCGGCCACTACAGGGTCAGGACGTTTTATAAGGTAAGATGGTGATGACAGGATCCCTTTAAGGTTTAAAATAGGCTGGTCATTAAGGGGTTAATAAAAAAAAAACCTGGAGAGATATATACGATATATTAATGCTGGCACACTGTGTGATCTGGGCATTTATCAACCCTGTTGAAGAAAACCGGGTTGAGTAAAAATAACGCCAGATCAGATGCTCTTCTAGCATGAAGTGTCAGATTGTTAATAAATGAGTCACACTGCTACTCTGAAGAGAGTCACACACGCTTTTTCTGACAAAGTTGCACATACTGCAGAGACTTTATAAATATAGTCTTTGGCTGAATGCCATATTTTTAATTACATTGATAAAACAAGGGTGTAGATCACGGCATAGTATGGGAAGAAATACCATATACTACAGAGCGACCTCCAGGCCAGACACCGATATTCTCAGCAGGGCAGGAGTCTTTATGTTGAGTATACCTCCATGCTTGTAATGTTGTTCACACAGTCCAGGTCTTTGTTGTTTTTGGTTTTTTTTTCTTATTCAAAAGATTTTTTTTTAAGATTTTCAAAATATATATCAAAGTGGAATAAAGTAAAGAGATGTATAGAAGATGTGAACAGAAGATAGCTCTGTGTGCACCTCCCTCCCCGGTCTCTTTGGTAGGGGCTGTACTCATCCGTTTTAGGAGACTGTACAAAGTGGCGAGGGAATTTATTATAATTTACGCCAGAATACTGTTGTAGGTTCTAATCTGACTACTCCCCCTTTTCCATAGAATACATTAACACCTTAATGACTGCCCATCATCTTTTGACAGCGGGCGGTACAGGTGCTTAGTCTACAGCGACGTCTTTTGGCGTCTCTGCAGAAGAGGCTGATGAGCTCTCCTGTGAGCACTCATCCTCCAAGCAGGGGCTGTAACTTACAGCTCCTGATCTTGGAGAAGCCTCCTTAATTCAGTTGGGATCGGAGCAGGGCCGCACCGTCCATAAGGTGAGATGACCATCTCAGACGGCTATAGGGAAAAAGGGAACAAAGCGCACATAGTGCATGAGCCTGTAAAATGTGAGAACAAATGGAAAAAAAAGTGGTCAATTATGCTGACCTGATGTTATGCTGGGAGCATAACATCCCATGATGCGTGTCCAAGTTATACTTAGGTTTAGACAGTTGCAGCCCAAATTCCGGTTCGAAGATTAATAAAAATCCACTATGTAGATCCAGGAGATAGGGGGATAAAAAATGGAATATCCGTGGGCGCAGCCGTACTGAAAATTGCTTTTATTTGTACAACAACAACCTGACGAAGAGGCCGGTACGGCCTTGAAACATGTTGTTGTTGTACAAATAAAAGCAATTTTCAGTACGGCTGCGCCCTCGGATATTACATTTTTTATCCCCCTATCTCCTGCATCTCAGACGGCGGCCTGCTGGCTCACTAAGGGGGCGGTGGCGCTACTGAAACCAGCCGCCGCCACCCCCTCTTGCACTAGAATTGCATAAGAGATGAATGGCCGAGCGCCGTTCCTGGCCATTCAGCGCTTTTTCACGCCGCTTGCGTTGTTGAAAGGTGCTGATTGGCAGGGCAGAATGACTTGCCCTACGAATCAGCGCCTTTCCTCGTTTAGCCCCAGCAAACCTGCTCAGAAGAGAGCAGGTTTGTATTGCCACAGTCCGGCGTGGGAACGGGGTTAAGGTAAGTATGTATAGTTTTATTTCTTTTTTTCTAATAAAAATGTGAGTGGCGTTCTCTACAGAGGGAGCTATATTTGGGGCACTATATACAGGGGTAGGTTATATGAGGGACA
This sequence comes from Rhinoderma darwinii, assembly GCF_050947455.1. NCBI lineage: Eukaryota > Metazoa > Chordata > Amphibia > Anura > Rhinodermatidae > Rhinoderma > Rhinoderma darwinii. The sequence continues at coordinate 180,503,320 of NC_134690.1, forward strand.
CTATATACAGGGGTGGGCTTTGAGGGATACCATATACAGGGGTGGGCTATATGTGGGGCATTATATACAGGGGTGGGCTTTATGTGGGGCATTCTATACAGGGGTGGGCTATATGTGGGGCATTATATACAGGGGTGGGCAATATGATGGATACTATATACACTGGTGGGCTATACGTGGGGCATTATATACAGTGGTGTGCTATTTGTGGGGCACTATATACAGGGGTGGGCTATATGTGGGTCACTATATACAGGGGTGGGGCACTATATACAGGAGTGGGCCATATGTGGAGCATTATATACAGGGGGAGTAATGTGAGGGCACTATATACAGGGTGGACCATATGTGGAGCACTATATACAGCGGGAGCTATATGTGGGCACTATATACTATTATGGCGCGATTATATTTCGTGGCTTAAGTGTGTGGCACCATGACCATTTTATCTTCGTTTTATAGGTGCAGAAATATTTGAAAAGTGAGAAGCTAAAGACATCTGAGCGGCAAACTGCAGAAATGGGATGTGGCCGGGAGAAGTCATCATAGAGGTCTGGACCGGATGGAGAAGAAAAGAGAAAAAGGAGTGTTTATTCTGCGTCTAATCATCACTGTAGTCAATGATCTGCGGCGATATTATATATTTTTCTTTTGTGGAACAGCAACTCCCAGCATATCCTTACCATTGTTCGGGCCATGCTGGGAGCTGTAGTTTTACACCGTACAAACCTATACAGCAGGGGTTGCACTAAATTAAACTGTATTTGTGCTGTGTATATATGTTATGATCTTGGTTCTGGTGCTGTATATATGTTATGGTCTTGTTTCTGGTGCTGTAGATATGTATGAGCTAGGTTCTGGGGATCTATATAGGGGGTTCTCGTGTGTGTGTGTGTGTGTATATATATATATATATATATATATATAGTAGTGAGCTTGGGTCTGGTGCCGTATTTATGTACTGAGCTTGATTGTGGTACTGTATATATGTATGGGCTTGGTTCTGAATTATAAAGGATATATTTATAATAACAAAATTACAGGGCAGATGGAGTTTTTTTCACTTCATTGTATATTTAATGGGAACCTGTCATGTAGTTTTAACCTTGTACCTCAACCATGCAGTAATACATGACTGGACAATATTCCCTCGTATGTTTTTTTCAGATGCTGCAAAATCTATAAAATCAACTTTTAAAAGGCGCACACTGTATGCTAATTACTCATTAAAGGGTCATGGGGCAGTTCCGCTATCCTGAAGAGTCATAGTCCTGCCTCCAAACCAACCTTTCCGTTCGTGATTGACATCCTGCTGGCTGTTATACATCACTACCAGTCTCCTCCAACTTACTCGGATGCGCCATTGCCTTGTACTCCTTGGGCACACACTGTGCAGCCAGCATGCCAGGGGAGTACAAGGCAACGGCGCATCCGCAAGAGTTGGAGGTGGCTGATTGTGATGTAGAACAGCCCGGGTGATGCGGATCAAAATCCGGGGGCCCATTTCAATCTTTGCCCCAGGAAGCAGAAAAGCTAGAATCGGCCCTGAATCGAAGAACATTGCTACCCCAGCTGTTTAACCCTTTGATTACCACGGTCCGTGACTGCAGCATGGTCAAAGGGAACTCCCCTCTTTGATCGTGTCACTGGAAACCTGGTGACCTGACCAAAGAGTGGGGAATCCCTGTGCAGTCAGCCCTGGGGACCTAGAAAGGACCCCAAGGCTGTCTGTTCAGTTTGCCTGCTGTAAGGGCACACTGTGTGCTGCTCTTACAGCCGCATGTGTCATAGTGACACAGTATAATGTATTAGTATACAGGAGTATGCTAATACATTATAAGTAAAAAATAGAATTGCTGTGTTTTTCAGAGGAGATGTCGCCATCTCCCAACATTGAGAAAAACGCAGCAAAATCTGCACCATTCTCTGCAGTAAAAAAACACCGGAAATGGTGCGGTTTTTCCGTAGCGGACTGTCTGCAGCAATTCCGTTGTGTGGACAACCCCTTATACTCACCGCTTCCCTTCTCACCGGGTCCCCTCCTGCTCTCTCCTCATGCTGTGGCTGATTCAAGGTACTAACGCCAGGCAGCATCAGCACCAATGCTACGCAACACTCAACGTCCTTCAGTGCTTTGTCGTCGCATAAGTACGGACGCTGTCCTGTGTCAGTACCTTTAATGAGCCGCGGCATGAAGAGGGAGCCAGAGGGGACCCGGTGGGGAGAAGAGGAGCGGTAAGGTCTGTATGTATTTTATTTATTTTTTGATGGGCGGGATGTATGAGGCGAGGTTGTTACCCACATTGTGGCACACGGCCAGCGGAAAGATGTAACACTTTTATTAAGATGCATTCGCCTCTTAATAATCGTGTCATGTCTTACTCCAGCGAATTGGTTATGAAGACTGGCGTATGAAATGCCAGTCTTAATAAATCTGCCCCATTCTCTTTAATCATCAACTCCGCTTGGGATCATTTATTGGCTTCTGCAAAGCAGAAGGATAAAAACAAATGACGGATATAAGGTTCTATTGTGCTGCCAATAAATACTACTTTGCTTGCATACGGTTTGCATAGACCTTTTTGAAGGATTGTATGGAATACCACGGTGTGTTTTTCAGTCATTACTATAGGCCTCTTGTCTGTTCCCTAAGTTATTTGCAAACTTTTGTTCTTGTAGCACGTTGTGACATAATTGTTTGAGACAAATTGTGCATGAACTTGTCCTGTGCAGTTGTGCCGTACATTACAAATAGAAGATAAGAGGTCCATTTGTTCTGCTATGGTGTATTGAAAAATGTTTAGGATGAGAAGTTGAGTAGGATTAAGTATATCAGTAAAATGTAAAGAAATGGTTCAGAGCAGCACATTCTCGAGCATGGATATAAAAAAAAAAAAAGTTGGCCTTAATCATTTTTAGCACATTTTATTGATAAAATTTTTCTATCTCCAAGCAGTTTATATAATGTTCACTTTAGTTTGACCGGTCTTTCATGTTGTTAAGCCATAGATTTACTTTTGTGCAAATGACACACTAATTTGCAGAATTGTACAAATGCAGAATATTACCTCTATTATATACTTTCACTTTTTTTTTTTTCCTGACTGTCGGGAAGAAACACTGCCAAATGACTTTATTTAGTGGGGATGATTATAGCAGGAAGGTTTTCCTTAACCCCTTAAGGACCGAGCCATTACATTTTTTTTTTTTGTTTTTCCAAGAGCCATAACTTTTTTTATTTTTCCGTCAATGGAGCAGTGTGAGGGCTTAGGGTATGTTCACACGCATTGTTTTCAGATGTAATTCTGGCATTTTACGCCTCGATTTAAGCTTGAAAAAACGTCTCCATTACGCCTACAAACATCTGCCCATTGCTTTCAATGGGTTTTAAGGTTTTCTGTTCCCACGAGGTGTTATTTTACGCGTCGCTGTTAAAATATGGCGCGTAAAAAGACGCCCGAGAAAAAGAAGTGCATGTCACTTCTTGGGACGTTTTTGGAGCCGTTTTTCATTGATTCCATTGAAAAACCGCTCCAAATTACGTCCGTAAAATACGCCGCAAAAAATGCGAGTTGCTACAAAAACGTCTGAAAATCAGGAGCTGTTTGCACCTGTAGTTGTATTGGTACAATTTTTTGGTATTAGCAACAACTGTTTGATCACTTTTTATTAAAAAAAATATTTTGCGAGCTAAGGTGACCAAAAAACTTTTGATCACCTTTAAATTTGTTTTTTTACTGCGTTCACTGTGCGAGTTAAATAATGGTATATTGTAATGGATCAGACTTTTACGGACGCAGCAATACCAATTTAGTTTTATTTTATTATTATTTTTACATTACTTTAGAGGAAAACTGGGAAAAGGTTTTTTTTTTTAAATCTTTTTTTTAATACTTTTTCACTAATAACTTTTTATCAAACTTCTTTTTTTTTTTTTTCTTTCTTTTTTTTTTACACCATTTATTATTCCCCCTAGGGGACTTGAACCAGCGAACATTAGATCCCTGGTACGATATACTGTATACTGCAATACTAATGTATTGCAGTATATCGTAATTTTCACAGGCTTCTGTTAAGCTGTGCCAGAACTACGGCTTAACAGAGGCAGACAAAAGGCAAGGCCCCTGGGCTGCCATGACAATCACCGGTGCCCCCCAGTCACGGTGTGAGGCCGCCCCCCTCTTTTTAACGCTTCAGATGCTGCGGTCACGATTGACCGCAGCATTTGAGGGGTTAAACGGCCAGGAACAGCGCGATCGCTGTTCCCGGCTAGTAGTCTGGGCTGTCAGCTGTAAAACACAGCTGACATCCGCAGGGTATGGGAGCGCTCAGCTGGTGAGCACCTGCCATACTTCCCTATGTCACTTATCACGTACATGTACGTGATAATGCATCAAGGGGTTAAAGAGGCTCTGTCACCAGTTAATCAATTCCCTGTCTCCTAACTAATCTAATAGGTGCTTTGCTGCTGATAACTGCAGTGTGATTTGTTTTGAAAAATGTTTATTACTTTATTTTCACTCTGGGCGGTTTAATGTTTTCTGTATGACGCTGTCCAATCGGCAGACAGCTTTTCCGCCTTCTTTGCCCAGCAACACAGTGTGATCATGTACGTAGTACACAGCTTCCATTCCCGGCTGTGGTTTCAACTGGCAATATCTCCGGTTGTGTCACAGCTAGAACTGCGATCATGGTGTCAAATGAAAGATTATAATGTCTTCTTTCATATGCCACCACTAGAACCGCTGTTCAATGTGGTCCACAGTCCGAGATATGGCTGTTCGAAGTGATCCCCCTTCCCTCTAGACTGTCTCTCACACTTTATGCTGATTGGACAGTGTCAGAGGCTGTGAGGTAGCGCCATCTCAGGAGAATCGCTGCTGTTGCCTCCCACTTGTCTAATGTAGGCTCATTTACATATTTAGAAAAAAATAACTTAAAATAATCATTTTTGGACACAATTTTCACTGGTATTATCCGTGTGAGAGCGCCTATTATATTAGCTAGGTGATAGGGCATTACTAAACTAGTGACAGAGCCCGTTCAAGTGACATTGCCAAAAACATTTTTCGATTTTTCTCTGCTGAGCTATAAAGTCTAAAGATGATTTCATTATTCTATGTACGTTAGTACCTAAAATGTTTGTATTTATACTGGGGTGTCAGGTCTGTTCCTCAAACAAGCGCCCCCTAGAGGCAAATTTGTTGTGGTAAATTGTAATTGCAGTGTTATAGGAAATCCTTCCGTCAGTGTCCTCTAACGCCTTGCTATACTAGATAATTTGTTGTTTTTATATTGAAGCTTCTCATTTCTGCTTCTACCTATACATAACTAGCATACAAGGATAGAATTGTGAGATTGAGCCTGATTTATCTATTTCTATGTATTTGACAGATGTACGTTGATGAATGCAGCAGTAATAAACATATTTGATTTCTCTCAGTTTAATCTTTTCCTTATTTCTTCAGAATTTCTGTGTAAGGAATGTCCAAGAATTCATATAACTGTGGAGCGTATAGACATTAAGGATATACCAAAGGAGCAGTCCTTCATGAGGAGATGGCTTCATGAGCGCTTTGAAATTAAGGATAGGTATGTAGACAAAATCTTTAATATTTATAGAGAATCCCAATTATTTCAACAAATGAGGCCATTTATAGAATGGAAGATCGAACATGAGGTACAGTATATACAGTATGTGGTTCAACAAAGTGTCTGTTACCTATAGCAACCAATCCGATTCTGGATTTAGTTTAACTGCAGATTGGAAACTGACAGAAGTCATTTGTTTTTTTGCACTAGATTTATTCTTGTATTAAAGGTGTTTTCCAGGGAGACACAATTTTTGAACTAATACTCAATGTTCAGATTTAATACAGACTGAATTTAGGAACTTTATTAAATATTTACACTTTCTTTCCTATTCTCCCTACCACTGCCCTGCCGGAAGTTCTGATTTTCATCTGTCCCTTTTTTTTTTTTCTCTCGACACAGGCTCGTGCTCGAGAGTTAGAATACACACAGCCCTGTGTCGAGACCTCACTGACCTACGTAACATCACCAGGGCTGTTCTTTACTAATTACTCCGCCCCCTCTGTGTCTATTGGTTCTCCCACTAGTTCTCCCTTCCCCTTTAGTTTATCCCGCCCACCTGCTTTATCTGAGGTGCGGTCACAGAATCACGTGACCACACCTCAGATATCTAATGTAACCCCCATCATCCCTAAATATATGTACCCCATCATAACTAGATACCATTGGGGCAGGCAGTTTTCGGGCACTGCTGAAAATTATCCTTCTTTTGAAGCAGAAACAAAGAATGACCGGAGCAGACATTGAGGATGCTGTGGACCAATCAAATGCCGCAAACCCGGGACTTCTGATGTATACCCAGGTTTGAGGTATCCTATTGGTCCACAATCTCCTCAATGCCCGCCCCGTTGAATTCTTTGCTTGTGCCTGCCCCATTTTCCTCTCATTAATAAAACTCCACGGTGCTCGTGCACTGCCCGGCATGATAAAAAATACTGTCCCTGGAAAACCGTTTTAATTAAACAGTTAATTAAAATACTTATATTTATTGTATTATGGTGAGGTTGCTAAGGCAAATCACATCTCCGTATGTGATCTAATAATGTGTCCAGAAACAGAAGCACTTTTGTCCATGGGCTGTGTCTGGTATTGTAGCTGATCCCCATTCAAGTGGTTCTTGATCATTTGTGTGTGATGCCTAGAGGGGTTCTCATGGTACATATATATATATATATATATATATATATATATATATATATATTTGTTCAAATTTATTTCTGAGAAATTCTTTCAATAAAGAGAAAATTTAAAAGAAAAGAGGGGTTTTCATGGCATTTTATATATTGATGGACTGTCCTTAGGATAGGCCATCAATATCAAATTAGTGGAGGTCCGATTCCTGGCACCCCTACCGATCAGCTGATTGATTGGGGCGGCAGTATATGTTGCTGTGGCCTTTTCATAGTTTCATAGTTTACAGGCACATCACTGTACACATCTGTAGTGGCTGTGCCTGGGATTGCAGTTCCGGTCCCATTCAAGTGAATAGGAATTAGCTGCAATTCCAGGCACAGCCGCTACAGATTTGTACGGGGCTGTGCCTGGTTAACACTGAAGAGGCCACAGCGACGAATGCTTGGGCTCCTTCGGTCAGCCGATTGGTGGGGTTGCCGGGAGTCTGACTCCGACCGATCTGCTATTGATGGCCTATTATAGGGATAGGCTATCAATATAGATTGCCTGGAGAAACCTTTTTAAAAGGGTTAATTGACTGGAAAATACGCCCCATCCTGTGCCGCCATCTCACAGGCATTGCAGAGCCGTCAGAATACCGGCTACTATTTTGGTAACTCCTGCTTAGAAGTTCGTTAAAGATGACTACGTATTTGTATTTTCTAGGTTACTCACAGAGTTTTATGAAGCTACAGATCCTGAAAAACGCAATAAGTTTCCTGGAGAAGGTCACATTGCAAAGCTCAGCTTGATGAAAACTGTGCCACCCTTGTTCATTTTAACTGGTATAACAGCTGGCATGCTATGTACAGAATCTGGAAGGAAAGTTTACATGAACACTTGGATATATGGAACTTTAATTGGTTGCTTATGGGTCAGCATCAAAGCCTAAATGGACCAGTCGTTTTTACCAGCTGCACATTATACCAAATCTTTGTCCAGAACTGAACACCTTGTATGTTTTGCCTTATTCATGACTACATGGAAATTGATAGAATGTAAGAGTGCTGGATATGTGACTAGTCTCTATTGCAGTTTGATATTCTGTTCCAGTGTCCTACAGTTCCCATGCTAACTGTAATAACCCTTACTTTACTTTATCAGCATAAATATTTACCAATAATCAGATCCCCATTTAATTTAATGCACCATAAAAAATTTATTCTAGCCACATATGTGCCAATGACCAACCCTACCATGATGTTGGTGGTATGTCTGGCCTTGATGTGCAGCAAATCTGGAACCCTGGTGATCAGCAGACTTTTCCTATCCACCATGCTCTACAATGTAGCCATTGTATGTATGGGTCACAGGTTTAATGATATAATCAGGTTTGTAGCCTTTTAGTCTTTGTGCTTTTTCACCATGAATTATATTTATTATTTTTTTCACTTTTTTTTTTTTTTTTCTATGCATTAAAGGGGTGTTTCAACATTGGCCGCTTTTTTTCCACACCCCTCATCTTGTTACTCTAGGCAACAATTGTACGTACTTAGGGGAATTCTACGTACGTAATATGTTCTTTAATAGGGCACCTTACATGTGGTCATAAGCGGCTCATGAAAAAGTATCTCCTGTTTTACATTTCAATGAATTTACAGTCAAATACAATGGAGAAGCAATTTGTGGTGCTAGCGTATGCATCCAAGGAAAGCATGTGTGTTTTTTTGTTTTCTTGTTTGTGTTGCATGTTAAACCACTGTACTATTGTTTTCTTTGCAGCCTCTTTTACATCTTGTTTTGCATATTCTTAAAAATGGAAAATTCCAGGCTTTTTTTTAAATTTGCTACAGATGAAGTAATACAGTATTGTTTTGTAGTATGTGTCATTGGTTTAAGCAACACTGTCCGATATGGTGCTATGCCTTACTGCTGGCTCATGCTGTAGAGAATTATGAAGTGATCATCACCGTAACTGCGTATGTGCCTTTTACTTTAGTTTTATAGCCTTTATGCGTCATCTCCAGTATAAATGCATAACAATCATGAGACCTATTGAATATTTTTTATTTTGTGTTTAAAATTAATTAGATTTAGGATAATTTTATTTTCTGAAACTATAACTAGCGAATAAGTTATTAAATCAAAATAAATATGTTGATGAATTTCATTATATCAGCGTTGAAGGTATTTAACTGTTAAGAGTGATCTAGCAGAATAAATATCAATATCCTTATATATAGGTAGTATCTAGGGTAACGTTACATAGACCTGATGGATCAGGGGCTCGTTTCCAGTTTGCTTCATGGTATATGAATTCGTGGCTACAATGGGGTTAACAGGATTTTCCCAACTTAGACATTTATGACAAATCTTGTGGCTATTCCGTAAATGTCTGAGAGCCCGCTTGCCTGGCTGTTTTTGTATCTCCCGTAGGAATGAATGGAGAGAGCCACACACACATGCGGTCACCTCTCTATTTATTCCCCGCTTGGATGCGACAGTCATCTGCCACCTCCTCAAACTGGACAGGCGTTTTGTGACTCCCATTCTAGAGGCAGGTGTCAGAGCTGGGACTTGCACCTATCAAACATTTATGGCAAACCCCTGGATGTGCCATAAATGTTTCAGTTGGGAATACCCCTTAAATTCTTCACATTCTATCTCTTCCGGGCTTGGATAGGTCAGTTTGTTACAATGTGACTCATAGGTGGCGTTGACAATTTTCCCTTGAATTTGTTTTTGTTTTTTTGTTGTTTTTTTATAAAAGGTGTGAGTTTTCTTTTTTTTTTTTTAAGGTAATAGTTTATTTTGACACACTGCTTGCCATATGAAAGCCGGTCAAGTTGCAAACTCAATGTTCTATGTACTGGTATGTCCTGTATACAGTAGCTAATTGAACAAGTGCTAAACTGGACCATAAAGCATGTTCTAGATTCCAAGAAATAGAAAACTTTATTGTGAGTTGAATAACCGAGATGACTTGATTTTTCTTTTTTACTTGACAGTAGTTTGTGTTCTTCGCAGGACCAATCCTCGTTTCAGGGGCTAGAACCTCATACTGTTGACTATGAACTGTCCCACCTCATCCCCATCATTATAGTTCATTTATGTACCATTAGGTTTAAACGGATAAAGAGGTACCAGAATAACATCGCCAACACGATTGCTTCTTGGTTTTACCCTCTTTTGCCCCAATGTAGAGGATTCCACCAAAGAGAGTTTGTGTTTCCTTTACTCCAAGGTTACCTGGCAAGAATAAGTTTGCATTATGATTATATATTGCACTATTTGGGAATTTTTATTTTGTTCTCCAAGCTATGGTTTTATAATTTTTCAACATTGAGTTATCCATGTTCGAGTATTGGGGTATGTGCACACACACTAATTACGTCCGTAATTGACGGACGTATTTCGGCCGCAAGTACCGGACCGAACACAGTGCAGGGAGCCGGGCTCCTTGCATCATACTTATATGTACGATTCTAGGAGTCCCTGCCTCGTTGCAGGACAACTGTCACGTACTGTAATCATGTTTTCAGTACGGGACAGTTGTCCGGCAGCGAGGCAGGGACTCCTAGCATCGTATATAACTATGATGCTAGGAGCCCGGCTCCCTGCAGTGTGTTCGGTCCGGTACTTGCGGCCGAAATACGTCCGTCAATTACGGACGTAATTAGTGTGTGTGCACATACCCTTAAAGGTCATAGACATTTCAAAGAACTGGAGGAAAGTGTTATGTTGAATGGATAACTGAATGTCTCCTTTAGGCCCTGTACAGTTTTTTGCAGGCTTAAAAAATCTGCCTCAGGAGTCCTTCAGGAATTTTGAGGCAGATTTTGAACTGCCTGCACATATTTTTCGTTTTGTTTTGTTTTTTTGCAGTGTTTTTCGCCTGCAGCCATTGAAGCAAATGCAAGGACGGCAGGCTAAAAACGCTGCGAAAAAAAGCTTGTTAACGAGCGCCGCAGGTTTTTTCTGCCTCCCATTGATTCAATGGAAGGTCAGAGGTGGAAACCGTGGCAAGAAAGGACATGATGATTTTTTTTTATTTTTTTCCTGTGAGTGGTCAATAGCGTCCTGGGGAAAAAGACGCCTCTGCCTCCCATTGAAATCAATGGGAGGCGATTTCGGCCGTTTTTCGGCGCTGATTCGGTTGCGATTTTCACATTGCCGCTAATGTTTCCTCTTTGCAACATATGCTCTCTTCTTAAATGTCCTCAAAAGCGCAATAAAAAACGTAACACATATTGACACATGTTTTTTTTAAAGACGCAAAAAAAACAACCTATGGGGGTCTATGGGAGAACAACGCCATTAAATGATGCAAAGAATTCCACGATTTTGGAAAAACGCCACTGACTCAGAAAATGCAAGTTTTAATGGAAAAAAAAGCCACCTGTAAAAACTCCATCCTTGTAGGGCGTTTTCTATTCTCCCATTGACTTTAAGCTCACATCAGACCGCAGCATTTTTTGCTGCCAAAGACTTTCTTGGAATTTTTTTCTAAAAATATTGTTTGTGAATCCACCCTTAGGATGGGATCACAGATCGCAGTGTATTTTTTTGTTTTGGTTTTGTTTTAATAAAGGCACTGCCGTTTTTTATTTTGTTTTTTTGAGCCAAAACCAGAAGTGGATCCAGCAGGAAGAAGTATATGGTTTTCCTTTTTATATTTTTCATTTCCATTGAATTCATTTCTGGCTTTAGGTAAAAAAAACTGTTTAAAATACCCGTTTCCAGGAGGACAATGGGAGTATTTATCAAAACTAATCTAGGTGGCGGAGGGAGGTGCCCAAAACAATCAGTAAGATTTCAGTTCCCGTTTTTTTAGAAGCCATTGGAATATGAAATGGGCAAAGCTCCATTTTTTTCTTTTGTAGTAATTTTGATCTTCCTAAATGTTTTTATGGTGGAAAAACAATTTTTAAGCTACTCCTTTCATAGAATTTGTGAAACAAAAACAGGACCGTGCAGTAACATTGATTTAACTTGTTTTAGAAATAATGTTTTTTTTGTAAAAAGTTTCCTTATTAAGGCCTCATGCACACGAACGTATTTTTTTCCTACCGTAAATACTGGCGTAAATACGGGTCCATTGTCGCACGTATTCGACCCGTATTCCACCTGTATTTACGGACCCGTGCCCGTAAATACAGGTCCGTTGTCACCAGTATTCCACCCGTATTTACGGACCCGTTTTCTCTGCACTAATCCGCAGCCCCTTCTCTTTATCAGTGCTGGAAAGAGAGAAGGGGCAGCCCTTTTGGGCAGAGTTTCCACAGCGTTTGAAAGTAAAAAAAGTTCATACTTAAGCCGGACGTGGTCTTGGTGACACGTCCCTCTTTTGACATCCAGTCCGACCTCCCTGGATGACGCGGCCTATGATTGGCTGCAGCGGTCACATGGGATGAAACGTCATCTCGGGAGGCCGGACTGGAGGAAGAAGCAGGTAAGTTAACTTTTAATACTATTAACTCCAGCGGTAGTCACTGTCCCGGGTGCTGAAAGAGTTACTGACGATCAGTTAACTCTTTCAGCACCCTGGACAGTGAATATCCCCTGCCGTCGCCTAGCAACGCTCCCGTAATTACGGGTGCACACACGTAGCCACCCGTAATTACGGAAGCCCCATAGACTTCTATTGGCCTGCCCGTGCCGTTATTACGGCCTGAAATAGGACATGTTCCATATTTTTCAACGGCACGGGCACCTTCCCGTAAGAATACGGGGAGGTACCTGTGGCCAATAGCAGTCTATGGGCTCGTAATTACGGGCGTTTTTACGTTCGTGTGCATTAGGCCTTACTAGGGATATTCTGAAGGGTGATTAAGTAAATAGGAGAAAAGTCCATTTCAAATTGGTGCTTCCATATCTTACATCTATTTGTGAAATGACGCCGTAAGAACATGATTTCTAATTCATTATGTGAGCCATATTTCACTGTTGCTGAGCTGACGCATGACAGATTTTTTTAATGTGTGGGAGGAAGATCTATTGGTACAAGCTGTATGTCTAGATAACTAAGGGCCCCTCGAGGTTTTCTGGTTCTTTGATGTCTCCACTACATCTAGCTTTTGTGGGCACTCAGACTCTTTTTCATGTGGCAGGAATAATGAATTCTGTAGAAGAAAACTGAGATTGCACTGCTGTTCTTTATCACATTTAACGCTTTCTGTTGCCAAAAATTAGTTTTAACAATGTACTTGTTGAAAAGCATATATTACAAAGTGTATCACTATTACGTCATGTCCATACATAGTTATTATTTTTTGTGTTTATATTAAATGCCCATATACCTAATGTAAAATCTCTGTACTGTGTTGCCAAGTTAAAATAAATGAACAATTTAATATGACCATTTGCTTTACTTATAGTTTTATTATATAGTAGGTGTTTAGATCTCAACGCCATGCTCATTTCACAGAGTAAGGCCTTATTCACACGAGCGTATTTCACGTCTGTGTTGCGCGCGTTATAATAACGGACGTCACACGGACCTATGCAATTCAATGGGGCCATTCAGAAATTCAGTGTTTTTCACGCAGCGTGTGTACGCAGTGTGAAACTCACTGCATGACCTATACTTGTGCGTTTTTTGCGCATCACGCATCCTTTGAAGTCAATGGGTGCGTGAAAATCACGGACGCACATCCGTGTGCCATGCGTTTTTCATGCAACAGTTGCTAAAGAAATGATGAAGAAAAAACACCTCCTTCAGTTTATTTTGCTGACGTAAAAACGTGTGACATACAGATGACATACGCGCGTAAAAAATACAGACACGCACCGTACACGGATGTCACACGGAAATCAATGCTAGAAAAACACTGCGTTTTTTACGCGCGCAAAACTGATACGTTCGTGTGAATAAGGCCTAACCCTGATTAGGCCATGAACTGTGCTTGTACTAGTTCCCTTATATTTCTAGATACATACATTTTTTTTTGGGGGGGGTGGGGGGTTAAGGATTTGTGACAGCAACATTTTAATGTTTTTTCCCATATATTCCAAAATCAGGCAGCACTCCATAAATATGGGTGAAAAAGAAGTGTGGTACTTTATTTATCCATAAGGCCCCATTCATATCGGTTTTGTGCTATCCGCCGAGCGTATAGGGTTTTTTATTTTTTATAAAAACGTGGACCAATTTCTGTTTACGTCTTGTGTTTTTTATAGCGTGTACATTGAGCATATACCCATATGCCGGTATACGTTTTTTTACCTAAAAAACGTTTACTTTTTTTTTTTTAAAGTGAACACTGATTGAAAAAAAACTGATCGATTTACTGCATGTAAATGCATACAAATGTATAGCATTACATTTGCATACTTTGTTGTTTTTTTAGCATTGATCTCAATGGACAACTTACATTGCGCATATCTTTATTTTTAGTATTATTCTAGTACAGAATAGTGTAGCAGACTACGCTTTTCAATACTTTCAATAAAACGTAAACCATGACAAACAGACCAAATGGATACTATTTTGGTCTACGTTTGACCCATTATAATCTTTTTTAGTGTTTCAAAAACTTTTTTAGTGTTTCAAAAACGTATACACTCGGCGGATAGAACAAACGTGATGTGAATGGGGCCTTAGTCCAATGCAACACTTCAGCTTTAACTTTTATAGCCTTTATCAAGCAAATAATATAGTCTGGCAGTTACGTGTGTGTGTGTGTGTGTGTGTGTGTGTATGTGTATGTATGTATATATATATATATATGCACCGTACTTAAACAGTAGTGGATTATACAAAGTGATACTCAAAAATTACATTAATAAATGTCATACAATACGACATAAAAAAATGTATCATTTACAGAGTATTCTGTGTTGTATAAAAAAGAGAGCATGCACGGCGCCACAATAGTGCAGGTAAAACTGATGACAAGAGTTAGGGTATGTGCACACACACTAATTACGTCCGTAATTGACGGACGTATTTCGGCCGCAAGTAGTGGACCGAACACAGTGCAAGGAGCCGGGCTCCTAGCATCATACTTATGTACGATGCTTGGAGTCCCTGCCTCTCCGTGGAACTACTGTCCTGTACTGTAATCATGATTACAGTACGGGACAGTTGTCCTGCAGCGAGGCAGGGACTCTTAGCGTCATACATAAGTATGATGCTAGGAGCCCGGCTCCCTGCACTGTGTTCGGTCCGGGACTTGCGGCCGAAATACGTCCGTCAATTACGGACGTATTTAGTGTGTGTGCACATACCCTAAGAAGGAGGCTATATGCTCACCTATGCAAGCAAGGTCAGGCACAACTCTGATGTGTGCAGGGGTTTTAATTGAGTTAGTCCAGGTAAGCTGCTGCCAAGGGCCGATCCGGAAAACAGAAGATGTTACCGCCAGAATACAGGAGAAAAAGGAGCAAAAATAGGACCTAACGAACGGCACTGCTAGACTGGAATGAAAGTGATCGAAGTGATATAAAATAATTTATTAACGGGCTACGCGTTACGACATCGAACCAATGTCTTCATCAGGCCATACAAGAACACAACATGCAGCAGCTTAAATACAATAAACACAATTTAGAAAAGGCTGGAAAAAAACCACCAAATTTGCACAGGTCAAAGATCAGTGGTGACGTCATGCATTGGTAATTCGATGTCGTAACGTGTAGCCCGTTAATAAATTATTTTATATCACGTTGATCACTTTCATTCCAGTCTAGCAGCGGCGTTCGTTAGGTCCTATTTTTGCTCCTTTTTCTCCTAATTTACAGTGACCCGATTGTCTTATACAATGAGAAAATATATATTTAAAAAAATTATGACTTCAAAGTGCATGTAGTGATCCCCATATTCAGAGAGCAGCTGTTTCACATCATAATAGAGAATATACACCGATGACGGCATTCCTGTAGCGCTACTGTGCGTTCCACGAAACCGTGTAACGTCAGAAGCCTGTTACCTAAAAGCACATGGGTATAGCACAAAAGTGGCCATCTAATTTAAGGGAATTACGTTATTAAGCCCAAAGTCTATGGGTATGCGTATTAGGAAGAAAGGAAAAAAAAAAAGGGGAAACTGAGGTAACCATTAGCTAATCTGACAAGTACATTACTGAAAAATGTACAGAAAAGATTATATTATTAAACATTTATTACTTGGATTAAACATTGTGTCATCAGCCAGTTTCCTTCCAGGTGAGTATATTCCTGTGTCACAAAAGTAAATGTATTGTGATCTGTGAACGAAAAAAAAAGGATTAAAAATATAAGGTACAAATCAAATAAATCACCAACCTAAACAAAGACCAGCGTGTATAGAACACTAGAGAACTTGTAGGACCTATAATACATTCCCCAGTGGGAAATCGACTATGAGACCATAAGGTTTAAGCGATCTGAGTTTGTGTATCCTTCCCCCTTCGAAGTGTGTGTGTGTATGTATATATATATATATATATATATATATATATATATATATATATACACACACACGTCCTTCTCAATGAATCAGAATATCATCAAAAAGTTAATTTATTTCGGTAATTCAAAAAGTGATACTCAAATATTATATAGGTTCATTACACACAGTGATCTATTTCCAGCATTTTTTTTCTTTTGAATGTTGATGATTATGGTAACAGTTAGGGTATGTGCACACACACTAATTACGTCCGTAATTGACGGACGTATTTCGGCCGCAAGTAGTGGACCGAAGACAGTGCAGGGAGCCGGGCTCTTAGCATCATACTTATGTACGATGCTAGGAGTCCCTGCCTCTCCGTGGAACTACTGTCCCGTACTGAAAACATGATTACAGTACGGGACAGTTGTCCTGCAGAGAGGCAGGGACTCCTAGCATCGTATATAACTATGATG
Source organism: Rhinoderma darwinii (assembly GCF_050947455.1). Classification (NCBI taxonomy): domain Eukaryota; kingdom Metazoa; phylum Chordata; class Amphibia; order Anura; family Rhinodermatidae; genus Rhinoderma; species Rhinoderma darwinii. The sequence continues at coordinate 180,519,871 of NC_134690.1, forward strand.
CTAGGAGCCCGGCTCCCTGCACTGTGTTCGGTCCGGTACTTGCGGCCGAAATACGTCCGTCAATTACGGACGTAATTAGTGTGTGTGCACATACCCTTAAATGGACCAACACAGTTGCTCAGTGGTCCAAAGTCCTGTTTTCAGATGATGGTAAATTTTTCATTTCATTTGGAAATCAAGGTCCTAGAGTCTGGAGGAAGAGTGGAGAGGCGTCAATCCAAGTTGCTTGCGGTCCAGTGTGAAGTTTCCACTCACCCTGCAAATATGCCCCGTAACCATGCGCCCTTAAAACTCCAAATCCACACTAGTCACCACCGCATCCATCCACATGGACTTCTCATTATACAAATCCAAGAATTCTGCCCACACATCTAAGTCCGCCCAGACATCAGCCGACAACCGAACGAAATGATGGGGAACTGCCGCCCCCGCCGTAGCTAAGGCCAGCCGGCGGCAGAACACCAGCCCCATCGGCATAATTCTGCATGCAAAATTAAATTTCCCAAGCAATGACTGAACCTGTCTGAGCTGCGCCTTGTGAGCCCCCCGCATCCGATCCACCGTTACCCTTAAATCCAGTAAATAATAATCCAGTAAATAAATCCAGTAAATAATCCTCCGGCAACCGGCATTCCATGGTAACGGTATCGATAACTATACCCAAGAACCGCACTGACGTCGCCGGAGCCTCGGTCTTCTCAGGAGCCAGCGGGGCTCCAAACAAACACGCCACGCGCTCCATCGTATGAAGCACCGAAAAACATCCGGTCTCCTGCTTGATTACCCATTCCAGAAACGTACTAAACTAGAAACGTCTCAAAATAAGAACACGAGATGGAACAGCCCATGGGCAGGCAAAATTCAACGTAAAACGACCCCCGCCAACAAAACCCCAACAACAGAAAACTTTCCAGATGCACAGGCAGCAGCAGGCTTCAATATCCGTCTTGGCCAAAAGGGCCTCCTGCCCAAACTTCTGAACCCACAAGCCGTCGAATCAAAAAAGGTATACGAAACAGAGCAGAGAGTAAGATCAATGCCATCATTAACCGACCCACCCGCAGGGCATGACAGGTGATGAATAACGCAAAATTTATTTGGTTCCTTCTTTGGAACCAACCCCAGCGGTGAACAACGCATATCAATCCAGGAGGGGGAAACGAACAGGCCTGCTATCCTCCCCAACGCGACTTCCTTATCTATCTTTTCCTGCACCAGCCCTGGGCGGGCCAACGCAGACTCCAAATTCTTGGAGACCAAACACGGGATGCGGAACCCATCCGCGAACCCGGACCGCAACAAGTTGGCCGCTGCCCTATCGGGATACTTCCCGAGAAATTGCAGCATCTTTTCCACTTTCACCAGTGTCGCCCCTCTTGTTGTAAGCATTCTGCCCCTTACCCTTTCCTCGCTTAAAGCAACACGACAAGCTATGGTTGCCTCCACAGCCGGAGCACTCCTGCTTGTAACGGCAGTCTGACAAGAACTTATGGTGCCCCTCATTGAACTGCCAAAAGCAGCCCTTTCTAGCGCCGGCCAAGGACCCCGCAGCCGCGGAGCCCCTGACTTCCCCAGGAAAGGACTGACCGCCCCCTTTTGGCACCACCATCAGCTTCATCTACAAAGTAATGTCCTTATGATTCCACCGCAGACTAGGCCGAACCGATTTTCTCTGGCGAAACTACTCATCGTAACGCAGCCAAGCTATCCCCCGTAAACACGATATGCCTCACCAATCCCGTCCAGGTAGCAGAATAGCACCGAGCAATTCTCGGGCCTTTTTACCCACCAGTCTCGCCAGTATCGCAAAAGCCAGCAACCAATTTGAAAAAGTGCGAGGAATCAAGCGATATCGACGCTTCTCCTCCTCGTTCTTTTCACTTTCATCCGGCTTCACCCTATCTAGGTTAAATTTTTCCAGGGGCAATAAAGAGAAGATCTCCACATATTTGTCCTTCCAGATCTTCTCCTTAATCTCCTTCTTCAAGTGGACCCTTAGCGGCCCTCAAAACAAACATACACCTCTCCCTTAGCAGCGTCTGTCAGCCGAACTTCATCCCCATTCTTAGCCTTCACAGCCCCACCCCATCCTTCAACTCGGTACCCGCACCCATAACCACCTCAACCTGAGTTGCCACCACACCACCGACAACCGCGGCCCCAACAGCACCCACCACAGGCGCCCCCTCAGCAGAAGTATCCACAGCCAACCCGGTAGCAGCCAACACACCCCCAGGCACACTCACAGGCCTTGCACCGTCTTGTCCCGCAGAAGACCACACAGCCATAGGGCCCCCCAAATCCCCTTGCATATTGCCCCCCAAGCGCGCCAGCCATATCAACACCCCAAACAGCACATCCTGCGTACTCCTATCCACCGCTATGAATACGCGCCCACCTGCCCAGGGACTATTCCCTGCAAGATCACCCCCCCTGGCTGGTTCCACACCAGGTGTCTCAGCTGCACTTCTCCCTGCTGCTCCCCGACGAAAAGGAGTGGGGGGGAGGAGAAATCCCCACCCAGCTCCAGCCGAGTCCCGCCGCCAAGAAGGATTCCTCACCACCAGCAGGCCTGCCGGTGCAGAACATCACCGGACGGCTGCATGGCGAGGGTCTTTGGTGGGGCTCCGTAAGTGGCACCTGACTCTGGGGGTCACCTCCGGGCTGAGGCGCTCTGGTGGTCGAGAACGACGGGCCCGCGCCCGGGTCACAGGTTCTGGCACCGCACCCACGCCATCCGTAACAGCAGCTATCAGAGTGACTTGAACCCAGTCCTGGCCTCGCTGGGTCACAGCTGTCCTCACAGCAGCAAGAAAATCCTCCATAGAAGACGTCATTGGTACAGACAGATCACAGCTCCCACTGACTCCAACTAACTTTCTCTCTGTCTGCACTCCCACTGCGTATCCCTTCCCCTGCTCTGCCTTATATATCCACGCCTCAGCAGTGCACTCCTACCACCAAGTGGGCGTTTTCTGTTATTATCCTGAACTTAACCTTTCCTATACTGAAAGTCTCCCTGCTTCTACCGCAGTCAAGCCGCCTTCCGCTATGGCTGCGCCTTGCTCCATTGCTCTCCATACTTGAGGGATGGCCTTATTTCCTTAAAGGGGTTGTGCCATCAATAGAAATGGCACTATATAAACTAAATATACATTTTTGTGTAACTTTGTAAAGTATTATTATAAAAAAAATTCTCTCAGAAATATGGCAATTATCTACTTCTAATAGCACCTCCTGGTGTTAAAATGTATAGGTCTCTGCACGTCATTCTAGTAAAGCTCTGTTAGACATGCAGCTTCCTCTCCCCTCAGTGAGACAAACAGAAAGAAAGAAAGAAAGCCCAGCATTGGCAGTTAGGCTTCGTTCACATCTGCGCTAGGGCTCCTTTCCGATGTTCTGTCGGAGCTTTCTGTCGGAACGGAGACCTAACAGACACAAACGGAAACCATAGGTTTCCGTTTCCATCATCATTGATTTCAATGGTGACGAATCCGGTGCCAACGGTTTCCATGTGTCTCCATTGTGCAAGGGTTCAGTCGTTTTGACAGAATCAATATCTTAGTCGACTACGCTATTGATGCCATCAAAATGACGGAAGCCTTGCACAACGGAGACAAACGTAAACCATTGGCACTAGATCCGTCACCATTGAAATCAATAGTGATGGAAACGGAAACCTATGGTTTCCGTTTGTGTCTGTCAGGGCTCCGTTCTGACGTAAAGCTCAGACGGAACGTCAGAATGAAGCCTAAGCTGAGATGTACACAGACTGCAAGCAGGAAGGAAAAAAAAAACATTAGATAAGCACTTTACTGCTTGTGCTGAACGATAGTTCTTATCCCTGTCCCTGATAAAGAGGAGAGCAGCACAGACTGGTGAGGAGGTTATCTAATGGCTTTAACCCTAAGGGTATGTTCACACAGCTTAGCAAAATACATCTGAAAATACGGAGCTGTTTTCAGGCAAAAACAGCTCCTGATTTTTAGACGGACTCACGTTTTTCGCTGCGTATTTTATGGACATTATTGGAGCTGTTTTTCAATGGAGTCAATGAAAAACGGCTCCAAAAACGTCCCAAGAAGTGACATGCACTTCTTTTTCGCAGGCATCTTTTTACGCGCCGTATTTTGACAGCGACATGTAAAATAACACCTCGTAGGAGCAGAACACAGTAAAACCCATTGAAAGCAATAGGCAGATGTTTGTAGGCGTAATGGAGCCGTTTTTTTCAGGCGTAATTCGAGGCGTAAAACGCCCGAATTACATCTGAAAACAGTGCGTGTGAACATACCCTTACTGCTTAAAGTCTATGTGCTCTAAAATATAGAAGCAAGGCTACGTTCAGACGAGCGTGTCCGATTTGCGCACGTAAAAAACGCAGCATTTTTCCTACATTTCGTGTGCATTGCGTGTTGGCATCTGTGTGCTTTGTGCGTGGCATGCGTTTTTCACGTTCGTGCAAGCACTTTAATTATTTTTATTTTTCATTTCTCTGCATTTCTTTGTAACTGATGCATGAAACATAGACAGCACGGATGTTGTCTGTGTGCTGTCCGTGGTTTTCACGCACCAATATAGGATATGCAGTGAGTTTCACACAACGGTCTCACTGCATGAAAACTCACGGATAGTCTGAATAGCCCCATTGAAATGAATGAGTATTATGCTCATCTGAATGAGCCCTAAGGCATATGTCTAGCCTTAAAGATATGCCTGTTTCTTTAACTTTATTGTATTTTTTTAATAACAATACTTTACAAAGTTACTCTAAAATGTATATTGAGTTTATATATTGACATTTCTATTGAAATACTATTATTACTTTCTGCTGTTTGGGAGCACACAGGGAAGATACGCTGCGTAAAAGTACACAGCTTATCAGTCCTTGAAACCACAGGGAGTTCCTCCCAAAAAACCGCACCAAATTGTGGTGCGGTTTTTTGGGCGGCACGTCCACTGCAAAAATCCTTCAGGAATAGGCGCAGGAATAAAAAAAAAAGTTCATATTTACCTCCAGCCGTAGCCTTGGTTGATGCTTCCCTCTGTTCTCAGCGCAGCCCGGCTTCCTGGGATGACGCTGTACTCCATGTGACTGCTGCAGCTTTTGATTGGCTTCAGTAGTCACGTAGAACAAAACGTATACCCAGGAGGACGGGCTGCACTCAGAATAGAGAATCGCGTCGCTAGGACTACGACCAGCGGTAAGTATAAGCTTTTTTTTATTAATATGAAATTTAAATAACGCAATTTTTTTCTCATTTGTGATTTTTGCGGCATAATCACGTTTCCGCCGCAAAAGTCACAACACATGGCTCTTTGTTGCAGGTTTTACTTCCCCATAGAATTTAATGGGTAAAACCCTCAATAGAAGAGCAGCGAATCCGCAGCATAAATTGACATACTGCGGATTAAAATACCGCACAGCAGATCAATTTCTAAACTGTTTCTCAGCAGATTTTTTTCCCGCTGTGTGTGGTCGAGATTTGTTCAAATCTCATTCACTCTGCTGCTACTGTACTACAATGTGGATATTCCACAATAAAATCCGTTGCAGAAAATCCGCAATGCATAAGCCCAGTGTGTTCCTACCCGCATAGTATCTCCAAAATAGAACCACTATAAGATCTTTGCTTTTGTTTTTTCTTTTTTGTTCTGTGATGTCCACTTATTATAGTAAGTTGTATCTAAGATTTTGTCACTAGCATTTACACAAGGCATCTGGAGAAAAATCCTTTATAGCCTGTCAAATACAACCATTAGTTTTGACAGCATGCAGATAATCTGAAACACATTTGCACATTTGATGTTTTCTCTGGCAACAAAACTTGCAGAATGACATCGTGTACAGTGAAAAAGAATAGTCCACATTATTTATCCTAGTCTTTTTAAATAATGAATGTAATTTTTATGCAATATATATTATCACAGAATATATGAATTGTGTCAATTGATCAGGTTGAGAGGTCAGAAAATGCAAAGGTTAAAGTGGTTGTCTCCCAACCAACAATTAAGGCAGGGGTCTTAAACGTGTCCAGCGGGCCACATGCGGCCCCTGAGCTGTGAACTGCAGCCCACCGGGCACCGTAGCTCCCTCAGGAGATTAGAGAGCAGGAAGAAGGAGGAATGTGCCGGCGCTCCTTCATGACGTCATGAAGGAGCCCAGTCCATTGGTGGTAGGTGAGCAATGGCCAACCGGCCCCCTGAAGATAGTGCAACCCCCCCCCTGTAGATATTCTCCCCTGGCCATACCTCCCACCCGTCCCGGATTCAGCGGGACTGTCCCGGGTGGCCGGGGCTATGTCCCGCTGTCAACTGTATCTGCATCCTCGGGAGCAGATACAGTTGAACCCAATGCTGAAGCAAGGAACCGTCCACTCCCTGCTTCAGCATTGATTCAGAATAGAGGGAGCTCCTCCGCTTGCCGAGGACTCCCCGGGCACAGCGCTACTTTAAGCGATTTGCCCGGGGAAGTCCTTGACATCACTGTCCAGTGACATTCGGGGTTCCCTCTTTGGCTGGGGATTCCACTCCTTTAGGGAGTCACAATGGCGCTATCTATGGGGGTGTAGCAATATCTATAGGGAGGAGGCAATATCTACAGAGGGCACACTGGCATTATCTACAGAGGGCATTGTGGCACTATCTAAGAAGGGGCTGCCCAATCTTGACATTCTTGTGTCTGCCAAACCCTGCCAACTGAGCCACCAGACTGCATTTAGCGACATAAACTGGAAAACTGGATTGTTAAAATAGGCACGTGGAGTAAACTCACAAATTTCCGTTACATTTAAACCTAGCGGTATTATTATAGTAATGTAGTATTGTTATAGTAGTTCAAATAATTAATTAATTGTATCAAATTTGAAAGTAATATGGCTCGTCAACTTCACATTTTTTCTATCTGCAGCCTCTTTACCTGGCTGAGTTTGAGACCCCTGAATTATGGTATATCCACAGAATATGCCAGAAATGTCTGATAAATGAGGGTCCCACCTCTTGGACCTGCACCTATGTCGAGAACGAGGGTCCCCCGATCGCTGCATCCAGGCAGTAAAGCTGGTCGGTTTCTGGAGACAGCTGAGCTACGCTATTTTTGTAAGTCCTAACCGTACAGCACAGCGAGCTCGGCTCCTAACTCCAACCTTAAGAAAACTGCGTAGCTCGCTGTGCTACGCCGTTCTCTTCCTTCTTACACCTAGGACATACGTGTTGCTAACACAAAGATCCCATACTGCACATGCACCACTCATGCCAGGTCCAAAGCTGCTTTTCTTGGTTTAGAATACAGGAGACACTCAGCATTGCCATTATTTTTTTTCCCCTAATCTAACACGTTCTGTGAAATCTGATGGTGCAGCCCCACCCCCACGGACCAAACAATAAACTTACTAATTCCGGGCTGGTGGGCTCTTCCCTTCTTGTAAAAAAAGCACTGCTTTCTCGCTGCCGCTGGTTCTTGCTTGATTATACAGAGGCAGCCGACCTCTTTTCCCCCTTGCTGTCTTTCTGTGAGTGTCTGATCAGCGACCGCGTACAGATAAGTTTGACACCTAGTGTAAATAGGCTTCAGAACGTAGCTGTAATTAATAAGAACTGTGTGGCCAACCAGCCCACTTTGCCAGAACTGTTAGATGGCCTGTCCAGCCCTGGATGGGACGAATGAGGGTTGGGCCCCCATTCTTCAAAGAAGAATAGTCAACCCCTTGGTCAACCATCTATCTTCTTATGTTTCTCTGTGTTGTCAAAAAAAGAGGGATGCTTTAAATGAAAACTGTCTGTTTTGCAGAGATTTTCCCTTGTGAATAAACAATATTAAAAGCCTTGAAATTACATAATTTACATTTACTGTCTGAAAACAAAAAACAAGTAGAAAAAGTATGTGTTTTTTTTTCTACAAATACAAATCTTGATTTCCCACAAGACCATCCCTATAATTATGAAGAGACTAAAGTACATTAGTTTAATAATGTTATTTCTTTGTGCAGTGGCAGTTCACAAATGATAAAGTCTCAAACATCAGCATAACTCTGATTACACAACAAGCGGTGGCTGCTGATCCTCTATTATATGCAGACACTGCTTTTCCAGCTCTCTGCATTTGCATTTGGAGCCCTATTATTTGAATAAAGACTGCCATCAATGGGCAACCATAAGAATTTAGCATTTCTACAGTTCTTGGCTCAGTACAGTGAGCCTAGTTCATGAAATTACTAAATATTTTACTCAATGTAGGGAAGTGGATGAAAACTAAGCATTGCCGGGAAAAAAAAACATGCTCAGTATCAAGTAAAACATTATAGATAAGTGGTGGTTTGTAGTGTGAAATTCATGAACTGTAAGGGCTCTTTCACACGAATGTGAATCTCATCCATGTATTTCCATGGGGCCATCAACACGACCGTTGTTTCAGCGGATTGTGTGAACGGTCCATTGAAAATAAGGACATCCCTCCATTGACTCTAGTCCATGGGGGATCGGTGACAACGTGTCCCGCACAGGTCTACCTTGGACGTGGAAAATGAACGTTTTTCACGTCCGAGGTGGGCTATGTTCGTGTGAATGTAGCCTTAAAGTGCTATCTGCTAAGGTTCTGTTTACATGACTTAAGGATAGCAGATTCCTATCGTGACCTCCCACCATATTACCATATACCAATGAAACACATCAGACATTGATGGAAAGGTCATGGCAGCCATTTTAATGAAGCAATTTTATTTACAAAAATCAATCATATATAAAATCAATATTATATACCATAACTAGTATTATAAATAACATGATAACAGGTTTTTTTCTTTATCTTCCAATAAACAAATACGTCTATCAGCGATGCTAAACTAAAAATAAATGATGAGGAGTCCTTGAAGACATTCCCATTTCACTATAATCACCATTAACAGGCCTATGGTCTCTGCCCTCAGCTGTGGTGCACCTAGCCTGAGGACTCATTATCTTCCAGACCTGCCACCCTTCCTGGGAACCTTGCCCACAGAAATGTAACCAAGGGCCTGGGTAAAAAAATAAATAAAAAAAAAAAAATACCACCATCATTATTTAGAATTTTCTTTACATCTGTCTTCAAGAACACCTCATACTCCTGCCACAACGATCACACATGACTTCCTTATGCGTGATCGTCCCTCCACACACCCAGGGCTTGTTCAATGCCTTCCTGCATTCCCAAAGACCAAATATCCAATCCCATGGCATTGAGATGCACGCCATCTGACCGCAGGAGAGAACCGTCAGCAGTCTCCAAATCCTGGTGACGAACCACAATACCTCCATTGTGGGCCACAAACCTGCCAGCCGGCTTGTTTACCTTCACATGACCCCAGTTCAAACCTGAAACTGATCTAGCCTGCACCAGGCCACAATATTAGACCATACTAAAATAATCCCAGGATTGGCAGCCCACAACCATAACAAATCTATTTTTATGTCCTGCACCAGATCCCTGGACATTCGAACCCTGAAATCATTCCCTCCTGCAAGAATGACAGGAACATCCGGAGCCCAATCCAATCCTGCATAATAATAGACTTCTGGTAAAAGATGGCTCCATAACAAAACCCACAACCCCAACCATCTGACCTGATCCTGTGTTCTATCAAAATGGAGCTGTTGTCCAGGCTCCAAGCCTCAGCTCTCAGTCCGCCCCAATAAACGTAGGAGTGCCCCATGATCCACACTAAACATGGACTGGCACCTGGAAAAGAGCACCAAACATAGTAGCTGAGCATGCTAGTTAAGCAACACTTCTGTCATCCAAGAACCCCTCCCATCAAACTAAATGAGGCCTCACGTATAACTTGAAAGTGCCAATTTCCAATGCCCAATATCCTTACCCACATCAGGGGCCAAACCCCATTGAGCAGCTTCCGTCGCTGCTCCAATACGAAAAGAAAGGGAACAATAACCAACACCATCGGGACCCAGTTCACCAAAGATTTTCCTAAAAACTTGTACAAACTGATACTTGGATAACAAAAACCCATTCTTATGCACGAATAAAGGAAAAGGCCCTGCATGGCGAAACTGAGCATACTGCTGGAAACACCAAACTGGGCACATAGCCGAACCTTACAACTGCCGTAAATAAATCCCCATGCCACGACCCTGCTGATCCGTCTTTGATTATCTCAAGAAACACTGCAGAACCAACCCACAAAGCGACATATCTGCAAACAACAATCCCCCAATCCGTGACCTACTGGCATTAAACAACTCCGAAATCCTGAATGCCCCAAAGAATGCTAAAGAAAATGCCAAATTAAATAAAACAGTCTCAAAAAGGTCCAAACACACATCAGCCAGCTCCCAAACCCTTCAGTAACAAAAAGGAGACCGGCCGATTGGAATCTCGAGCCACTCTACCCCTCGTAAAGCCGTTAATGGCCTGACGAACAAAAAAGGATGTAGTAACATCTACCTCATGCCTGACCTTAAACCAAAAAGCTAATGCAGAAAGCTTACGGCCTATACCAGATGGAGACACCACCGAACCATACGCCCTGACAACAAAGTACAACACTCATGCTTCACCGATCAACAGGCACACCCCACAATGTGTAGTAACTCTTCCCACTCCCCCCATGTTATCACACATGAAACTTACTTTTTGGTCTCTCAACCTGTCACCCCATATTTCCATCACCACTACAATGGGAAACAGTTCCAACAATGCCAGATTGGAACACCATCTTAACTCCTGCCATGCTACTGGCTACTGTTCCACACACCACTGCCCCTGGAAATATGCCACAAAACCCAGTGCCACTGAGGCATCAGTGTATAATTCCAAATCCACATTGGACACCTGGCCATCCATGATACTGCTCCAAAAAACGCTCCCAAACCGCCAAATCCTCCTTCAAAGAAACAGAAAAACTGATAAAATGCCAAGGTGACCGCACTCCAGCGGTCACCATAGCCAAACGCCTACAAAATATATGTCCCATGGGTATAATCCTGCAAGCAAAATGAAGTCTCCATGCAGAGAAATGTATGACGCTGATATGACGCGTCATACAGAAAACATCCAATCAGCGTCATACAGTTCTCCAATTCCCAGCACCGTGAGAACTCAACTTGTCACGCTGTGTTGCTGAGTTGGAAAAAGGGGAACTGTATGACGCTGATTGAACAGTGTCATACAGAAAATATTGCACTATCCAGAGAGAAAAAAAACAGTTACCTCCCATTTGGCAAGTATAGCCAAATTAGCATATTTTGAAAAAAAGCACATAACTTTGAAAGTATTAAACGTTTTGAAACACAATTTATACTGTACTTATCAGCATCATAGCCCCTATTAGATTAGTTAGGAGATAGGGCATTAATAAACTAGTGACAGATCCTCTTTAAATGCGCCACCAACGGCCCCTCAAAACACACATACACTTCTCCCTGCGCCACGTCTCCTAAGCGCATCTAATCCGTGGTTTTTGTCTCAGCCGCCCCTGACCCCGAGATAGAATGCATCTGCTCCCCCACTACACCAGCGCTATCCCCGGACTCTACCACAAGCGGAGAGGAATAAACGGGCTTAGGGGATGACACCCAGACCCCAACCGGGGACCCTGATCCCCCTAACTCCTGTCGTCCCAAAAAATCCTGCATACCTGTAAGAAACCATTGTAAACCTTCAACAATAAAATTACCTGTCACGTTGGGTTCGTAGACTCACTGGGCCGTACAGCCTTGGCGATATGGCAGCTGGCCAACAGGGCGCAGATCACAGTCCACAGCTCGTAAAAGGTACCTGTGGCAGCTCGGACAGTGGCAAGGCAGACTCGGCTGGGACTAGGCAGCGGGTAGATGTCAGGCATGGAGCAGCAGGACAGGCGTAGATACAGCACAGCATGACTACGGCACTTGACCAGGATAGCACGGGATACAGGATACAGGATACAGGAACAGGGAACACTGGAACTGGAAAACACTAGGACACCATTCGCTTAGACAAACTAGGATATGACAAACAATGCTTAGGCAAGGATCAGAAGGGCAGAGGCCTTCTTATAGTCCAGGAAATCATGTGAGTTGATGATGATGATTGTTTTCATGTGCGCGCGCTGGCCCTACGGGACACAGCGGACCGGAGCGGAAGTGAGCGCTGGTGTCTCCTAGGAAGGAGATGGGGACCAGCGCTCACAGATCCATGGCTGCGGGCATCGGGAGGTAAGTAAACCGGACGGCCCGCAGCTATGGACTCTACATTACCCCCAGGCCCATTTCTTCTGGAAAGGGACCCTCGCAGTCTATTCTTTCGCTTTATACCTATTCTAATCGAAGGCTTCGTTCACATCTACGCTAGGGCTCCGTTCCGACGTTCCGTCTGAGCTTTACGACGTAACGGAGCCCTGACAGACACAAACAGAAACCATAGGTTTCCGTTTCCATCACCATTGATTTCAGAGCAGCTGTATCGTTCACTAAGACCTGAATCTGTCAGTCTTGCAGACTTGACATGTTCAATGTGAGCGGGTCCTGCGGGTCAAAGGTCCACCTGTAATCTGTCACATTTAAGTTCATAACTTAGTTGTGATAGTTTATAGCTGGATCCAGCTTGACTGGCTTTCACTGAATCCGTCAGTCCTGAGGACTTGATGGCAACAGGATTTAGCACACGATACAGGTGCTCTGTATAGAGGATACAGAGCAGCTGTATCTCAAAAAGTAAATCTAATTTTTTATAAAAATGAATTCTAAAGATGCACTAATCACACTATTAAAAAAAAAACTGCTTTTCAAAGGTTTACATAGCCTTTAAGAAGGTTCCATATTTCTACCTTGGATTTATCACACAATTCTCTCACAGCTTCTGGACAACTTTCTTTCCTAAAGATGTGCCCAGTTGGAAAAATGCCAATACATCATTTTATATGGAGCACAAGATAATGGGGGAATTTATAAATCACTATAGGTGAGCAGGTAAGCCAAGACAATTGATAGTTGTAGGGGATTCTATAATCAGGAACACGGATAGAATAATTTGTCGCCAAGACTGCCTTAACCGAATGGTTTGCTGTCTCCCTGGTGCCAGGGTTCGGCATGTGGTGGAACGGGTGGAAAAATTGCTGGGAGGGGCTGGTGATGATCCAGCTGACTTGGTCCATGTGGGTACCAACGACAGAATAAATGGTAGGTGGAGGAGACTTAAAGGGAATGTGTCGCTAGAAAAATGTTTTTATTTTTTTTAGTTAAACAGTTAGTGTATAAGTGATTAAACATTGTCCTAATTTTTTTAATTTTTTCACGAGTCAGGAAATATTATAAATTAGATTCTAATTTATAACATTTCCCAGTGCTGGTCACTAGATGGAGCAATTCCCAAAATTGCAGCATTGGCATGTGGTAAAGCAACCAAATTGCTTTATGCTGCAAAATTTGAGAAAACTCACTCGCTCTAGTGAGCTCACAGAATCCCCCCTCCTTTATCCTTGCTAGTGCCAGGAGAAAGGAGGGGCATTGAATGGTCAAACCTCCTACACTGTGTGTCGCCATTTTTTGAGCTAACACACAGTGTAGTAGGCTAACATACAGTAGTAAACACACAGTAAAACACGTACATACACAGACCTAACTTACCTGCTCCTGCCGCCGCCGCTCATTCCGGTCTGTCCGCTCCGTCTGCTCCCTCCGCTGCAAGTGCACAAGTCCAGAAGCCGCGACCGGAAGTAGTAATCTTACTGTCCGGCCGCGGCTTCCGGTCCACAAGAAAATTGCGCCGGACGTCGCTCGGCCGAAGACCTTCAATTTGGACTGTGTGGGAGCGGCGCATGCGCCGTTCCCACACAGACGGCGTACAGCATAGTGGATGGAACGGGCCCCGTTCGCATTCACTATGGGACTGTATGTGCCGTATTCCATGTCTGTATGTGTCGTTAATCGACACATACAGAGATGGAAAAAAAAAATGGCAGCCCCCATGGACAAGAAAAAGTGAAAAAATAAAAAAAAGTAAAACACAAACACACAAATAAATATTATTTTTTTTAATAAAACACTAAAAGCAAATTGATATAAAAAAAGAAATTTCCGCGACACTCGTCCTTTAAGAATAATTTTAAAGAACTAGGCTACAAACTGAAGGGAAGAACCTCCAAGGTTGTATTCTCAGGAATACTGCCTGTGCCATGCGCATCACAGGAAAGACAGCGGGAGCTCAGGGATTTAAATGCATGGCTTAAGTCTTGGTGTAGAGGAGAAGGCTTTGGGTTCCTAGAGCATTGGGCTCACTTTTCATTGGGGTACAAACTGTATTCTGCAGATGATTTGCACCTAAATGGAAGGGGGTCCACTGTGCTGGGGGAGAGAAGTCTAGCTGGGGTGGCGGAGTATTTAAACTAGGGCTGAGGAGGGAGGCCAATGTAGAAAATAAAGGGGTAGTTAGGATAGAGAGGGGTCAGACTATATTGGTGGGGGGAGAAACAGACGGTGGGGAGAGGACTAGGCAACAAGATAAGGAGATCCTTTCGTTACAAAACAGCAGTGAAAATAAAAAAGCCAAAATAATGTCAAATAAACACATTTCTGAAAGTGAAACATTTAAAGGCAAGTTAAAGTGTATGTTCACAAATGCAAGAAGTCTAGCAAGCAAAATGGGGGAGCTGGGGGCCTTGGTACTGGAAGAAAATATAGATATAGTTGGTGTTGCTGAAACATGGCTAGACTCTTCACACGACTGGGCTGTAAATCTACAGGGTTTTTCACTTTTTCGGAAAGACAGGGCAAATAGGAAAGGTGGTGGTGTATGTCTGTATGTGAGAAGTGATATGAAGGCGAGTGTGAAAGAGACATTAGAGGGTGAAGATTGTGAGGAGGTTGAAACCTTGTGGGTGGAATTACAAAGGGAGGTAAACACTGAAAAAATTACTTTTGATGTAATCTATAGACCCCCAATATAACTGAGGAGATGGAAGTTTAGCTATATAAACAGATGGAGCGGGCTGCACAGGCGGGTACTGTAGTGATAATGGGAGATTTTAATTACCGGGATATTAATTGGTGTCATGGTTCGGCTTCAACTGCAAAGGGGAGACATTTCCTCAACCTGCTGCAGGAAAATTTTATGGACCAGTTTGTGGAAGACCCGAGTAGAGGTGAAGCTCTGTTGGATCTGGTCATTTCTAATAATGCAGAGCTTGCTGGGAATGTCAATGTTTGTGAAAACCTCGGTAACAGTGATCACAATATAGTTACATTTTACCTATACTGTAAAAAACAAACACAGGCTGGGAGGGCAAAAATACTTAATTTTAAGAAGGCCAATTTCCCCAGGATGAGGGCTGCAATTCAGGATATAGACTGGGAAGAACTAATGTCAAATAATGGTACAAATTATAAATGGGAGATTTTCAAATCTACTTTCGGTAATTATACTGCAAGATTTATTCCTATAGGTAACAAGTATAAACGAATAAAATTAAACCTCACATGGCTTACACCTTCTGTAAAAATGGCAATACATGACAAAAAAAGGGCATTTGAAAAATACAAATCTGAGGGTACAGCTGTAGCCTTTGTAAAATATAAAGAGCTTAATAAAATCTGTAAAAAAGTAATAAAATCAGCAAAAATACAAAATGAAAGGCAGGTGGCCAAGGATAGTAAAACAAATCCGAAAAAAATTCTTCAAGCATATAAATGCAAAAAAGCCAAGGTCTGAACATGTAGGACCCCTAGATAGTGGTAATGGGGAGTTGGTCACTGGGGATCAAGAGAAGGCAGAGTTACTAAATGGGTTCTTCCGCTCTGTATATACAACAGAAGAAAGAGCAGCTGATGTAGCCGCTGCCAGTGCTGTTAATATATAAGTTGATATACTGAATTGGATGAATGTAGATATGGTGCAAGCTAAATTAAATTAAATAAATGTACACAAGGCCCCGGGACCAGATGGGTTACACCCTAGAGTTCTTAAGGAGCTTAGTTCAGTTATTTCTGTCCCCCTCTTCATAATATTTATAGATTCTCTCGTGACTGGTATAGTGCCAAGGGACTGGCGCAGGGCAAATGTGGTGCCTATTTTCAAAAAGTGCTCTAGGTCTTCGCCGGGTAATTATAGAACAGTAAGCCTAACATTAATTGTGGGGAAAATGTTTAAGGGTCTATTAAGGGACTATATACAGAATTATGTGACAATAAATAGTATTATAAGTGACAGCCAGCACGGTTTTACTAAGGACAGAAGCTGTCAAACCAACCTGATTTGTTTTTATGAAGAGGTGAGCAGAAGTCTAGACAGAGGGACCGCTGTGGATATAGTGTTTTTGGACTTTGCAAAGGCATTTGACACGGTCCCTCATAAACGTCTAATGGGTAAATTAAGGACTATAGGTTTAGAAAGTACAGTTTGTAATTGGATTGAGAATTAGCTCAAGGACCGTATCCAGAGAGTTGTGGTCAATGATTCCTACTCTGAATGGTCCCCGGTTATAAGTGGTGTACCCCAGGGTTCAGTGCTGGGACCACTATTATTCAACTTATTTATTAATGATATAGAGGATGGGATTGATAGCACTATTTCTATTTTTGCAGATGACACCAAGCTATGTAATATAGTTCAGACTATGGAAGATGTTCATAATTGCAAGCGGATTTAAACAAACTGAGTGTTTGGGCATCCACTTGGCGGATGAAGTTTAATGTAGATAAATGTAAAGTTATGCACCTGGGTACGAACAACCTGCATGCATCATATGTCCTAGGGGGAGCTACACTGGGGGAGTCACTTGTTGAGAAGGATCTGGGTGTACTTGTAGATCATAAACTAAATAACAGCATGCAATGTCAATCAGCTGCTTCAAGGGCCAGCAAGATATTGTCGTGTATTAAAAGAGGCATGGACACGCGGGACAGGGATGTAATATTACCACTTTACAAAGCATTAGTGAGGCCTCATCTAGAATATGCAGTTCAGTTCTGGGCTCCATTTCATAGAAAGGATGCCCTGGAGTTAGAAAAAATACAAAGAAGAGCAACAAAGCTAATAAGGGGCATGGAGAATCTAAGTTATGAGGAAAGATTAAAAGAACTAAACCTATTTAGCCTTGAAAAAAGACGACTAAGGGGGGACATGATTAACTTATATAAATATATGAATAGCACATGCAAAAAATTTGGTGAAATCCTGTTCCATGTAAGAACCGTGAGAACTGTGAATCTATGGAATAGTCTACCGCAGGAGCTGGTCACTGCAGGGACAGTAGATGGCTTTAAAAAAGGCTTAGATAATTTCCTAGAACAAAAAAATATTCGCTCCTATGTGTAGAAATTTTTTTACTTCCCCTTTCCCATCCGTTGGTTGAACTTGACGGACATGTGTCTTTTTTCAACCGTACAAACTATGTAACTATGTAACTATATGAAAAAATGTATGGCTATGTAAACCTTTGAATTGCAATTTCGTTTTTTTAAATGAAAAGGTCAGTCAGTTTGTTTGGTGCAACTTTCTAAGGCCCCATGCACACGAACGTGCTTTTGCGGCCGCAATTCCCACGAAAATCCATGTGTGAATTGCGGCGCCATTCATTT
This sequence comes from Rhinoderma darwinii, assembly GCF_050947455.1. Classification (NCBI taxonomy): domain Eukaryota; kingdom Metazoa; phylum Chordata; class Amphibia; order Anura; family Rhinodermatidae; genus Rhinoderma; species Rhinoderma darwinii. The sequence continues at coordinate 180,537,415 of NC_134690.1, forward strand.
CTTTGGGCCCATGCACACAACCATGGTTTCCACGGTCCGTGCATGGCCCAGGAGCCTGGACCGCAAAAAGAACGGACATGTCTTATTACGGCCGTGTTTTGCGGGCCAGGCTCATAGAAATTAATGCACGCGGCCATGTGCACGGCCCGCAATTTGCGGGCAGCCCACGGGTGAGAATTCAGCGGCCTTCCGAGCCGAAAATCACGGCTGCGGTCGTGTGCATGAGGCCTAAATGGTTTTCATTAAATATTTGTTTTACTTTTTGAGAAACAGCTGCTCTGAATTCTCTCTACATATTAGCTGTATCTTTCACTAAATCCTGCTTCCAGTCAGGTCCGCTGGACTGATTGGTTCAATAACAGTGGGTCCTGCCTGTCTCTGACACGCAGGATCCACCTGTAATCTATCACATCTAAGTTCATAACCTAGGTGTGATAGATTACAGGTGGATCCTGCGTGTGACACTGAAGCCGTCAGGTCTGTGGGACTGACGGATTCAGGTCATAGCGAACAATACAGCTGCTCTGTATAGAGAATACAGAGCACCTGTATTTTAAAAAGTAAACCAAATTTTTAATAAAAACTATTTAGAAAGTTGCACTAATCACACCGACTGACCTTTTCATTTAAAAAAAAAATCCTTTCAAAAGGTGCACATAGTCTTTAACCGTTTCCCGACATTTGTCGTATGGATACGTCATGGAAAGCTAGTGCTTCCCGCATTTTGCCGTATCCATACGACAAATGGTGGACACGGGCTCAGAACCTGAGTCGATGCCACCATCCCCGGGTGTTGGCTGTATGTTACAGCTGACACCCTGGAGTGATGGTGGGGATCAAAGTTCGTCAAAAGTGATCGCTGCATTTAAGGGGTTTGCAGCTCATCGGCACCCCAGCAATGAAATTCCCGGGGTGCCGGTGGCTGCAAAGGCAGCTGGAGGCCTAACACTAGCCTCCCGGTATGCCAAGTTTGGAAGCCTTTCAGGCCCTGCACGGAGGCGGGGCCTGCTTCCATAGCCGCCAAAAAGATAGCGCCGGCTCAGCAGCTGAGCCGGCGTAATCAGCAGTGGATGACAGCTGTATGTTGTCTAGCTCCGATTCCTGCCATTAACCCCTTAGATGTAGCGATCACTGTAACTTAGAGGTTGGTAGCAGATCGGCAGCCCTGCCATGCAATGGTTGGGCTGCCGATATGCTGCTATGGCAACAGGAGTTCTAAAAATCGCCTCCTGCTCTGCCATTATGGAAGCCAATTAGGCCCCGCCCGGAGGCGAAGCCTAATCAGCTTGCTGTCAGTGAATGACTGACAGATCTAATATATTGCACTACATAGGTAGTGTTATGTATTAGAAAAAAAAATCTGACTGTTGGATCTTCAAGTCCCCTAGTGGGACTAATGAAAATTGAAAAAAAAGTTTGACAAAAATATAATAAAAGTTTCAAGTAATAAAATAAAACACAATTGCCCTTTTTCCCTTATCAAGTCCTTTATTATTGAAAAAAATAAATAAACCATACATATTTGGTATCGCCGCGTCCGTAACGGTCTGAACTATAAAAATTGTATGTTATTTATTCAACGCGGTGAACGGCGAAAAAAAACTTTGCCTTACAAAAATTGGAATGAAAAAGTGATCAAAAAGTCTCATGTATCCAAAAATGGTACCTATAAAAACTATAGCTCGTCTCGCAAAAAACAAGCCCTCATACAGCTCCGTCGACTAAAAAATTAAAAACTTATGGTTCTCACAACATAGTGACAGAAAAAATACATCCTTTTTACAAAAGACATTTTATTGTGCAAAAAGTTGTAAAACATAAAAAAGTGCTATAAATTAGGTATCACCGGAATCGTACTGACTCGCAGAATAAAGTTAACATGTTCTTGCTCTCTTTTGGGCTAGGTGAATTAAGTGGCTTGTGATATAAGTGGATTTATAAAACCGGATTGTTGTTGCTGTGTTCCTGAATGTGATACTGTGTGAGATAACTGAATTGAGTGCTTGCAAATAGAAGAAAGAAAAACTGACACAATTTAAAAACCTTTTTTTCTTTGAAGCTTCTTTCCTGCTGTGCAGCTAACTAGGGGGAGGGGTTAATTGCTCTCATGTGATATCAATTAACCAGCAGGACTCACACTGAGCTTGCTCTCTTTTAGGCTAGGTGAATTAAGTGGCTTGTGATATAAGTGGAGTTATTAAACCGGAGTTAAAAAGAGGAGTTAAAGTCCCTGTAAGTACTCTTCTTTTCTTTTACTTTTTGAATTGTTCAGGTTTTTTTGTAACTGGGATAATGGACAGCAAGATTGCAGGTTTTCTTCAGTGCACAGTTTTCCATAATTATGCACGACTGGAGCAGGAGTTCCAAGGTGAATACCTCTGTGGCAGATGTGAGAAAGTTGTTCAACTGGAAGCTCGCATTAGAGATCTGGAGCAGCAAAATGCAACACTGAGGGTGATAGACAATCTTGAGCGGAGCATGCTGCTCACTGAGCAAGCAGTTTGTGGGGTAGAACTGGAGGGTGAAGACATGGGTCAGCAGGACCAGGCAAGTAGCTGGTTTAATGTAGTTAGGGGCAGTAGATAGGGGTCCAAGTAAAGGAAGGCCAATCCTGTTACTGTTATTCCAAGCAAAATTGCCAACTTGGGTGATGGTACGAGGGTGTCAATCTCAGGAATGGCAGCCCTAGTGGATACTGATCTCCCTAACAGCCGGGAGAACAGCACAGCTAGTAGTCAGCGGATGGTAATGCAGGTAAATCAAGACAATTGGTAGTTGTAGGGGATTCTATAATTAGGAAGACGGATAGAATAATTTGTCGCCAAGACCGCCTCAACCGAATGGTTTGCTGTATCCCTGGTGCCAGGGTTTGGCATGTGGTGGAACGGGTGGATAAATTGCTGGGAGGGGCTGGTGATGATCCAGCTATCGTGGTCCATGTTGGAACCAATGACATAATACATTGTAGGTGGAGGAGCCTTAAGAATAATTTTAAAGAACTAGGCTACAAGCTGAAGGGAAGGACCTCCAAGGTTGTATTCTCAGGAATACTGCCTTTGCCATGCGCATCACAGGAAAGACAGCAGGAGCTCAGGGATTTAAATGCATGGCTTAAGTCTTGGTGTAGAGGAGAAGGCTTTGGGTTCCTAGAGCACTGAGCTAACATTTCATTGGGGTACAAACTGTATTCTGCAGATGATTTGCACCTAAATGGAAGGGGGTCCACTGTGCTGGGCGAGAGAATTCTAGCTGGTGTGGCGGAGTATTTAAACTAGGGCTAAGGAGGGAGGTCAATGTAGAAAATAAAGGTGTAGTTAGGTTAGAGAGGGGTCAGACTATATTGTTTGGAGGAGAAATAGACTGTGGGGAGAGGACTAGGCAACAGGATAAGGAGATTATTTTGTTACAAAACAGCAATGAAAATAAAAATGCCCAAATAATGTCAAATAATCATATTTCTGATACTAAACGTGGCAATTTGAAATGCAAGTTAAAGTGTATGTTCACAAATGCCAGAAGTCTAGCAAGCAAAATGGGGGAGCTGGAGGCCTTGATACTGGAAGAAAATATAGATATAGTTGGTGTTGCTGAAACATGGCTAGACTTTTCACATGACTGGGATGTAAATCTACAGGGTTTTACACTGTTTCGGAAAGACAGGACAAATAGGAAAGGTGGTGGTGTATGTCTGTATGTGAGAAGTGATATGAAGGTGAGTGTGAAAGAGACAATAGTGGGTGAAGATTCTGAGGAGGTTGAAACCTTGTGGATTGAATTACAAGGAGAGGTAAACACTGAAAAAATTACTTTTGGTGTAATCTATAGACCCCCGAATATAACTGAGGAGATGGAAGGTCAGCTATATAAACAGATGGAGCTGACTGCACAGGGGGTACTGTAGTGATAATGGGAGATTTTAATTACCGGGATATTAATTGGTTCGGTTTTAACTGCGAAGTTGAGAAATTTCCTCAACCTGTTGCAGGAAAATTTTATGGGCCAGTTTGTGGAAGACCCGACTAGAGGTGAAGCGCTGTTGGATCTGGTCATTTTCTAATAATGCAGAGCTTGTTGGGAACGTCAATGTTCGTGAAAACCTCGGTAACAGTGATCACAATATAGTTACATTTTACCTATACTGTAAAAAACAAACACAGGCTGGGAAGGCAAAAACACTTAATTTTAAGAAGGCCAATTTCCCCAGGATGAGGGCTGCAATTCAGGATATAGACTGGGAAGAACTAATGTTAAATAATGGTACCAATGATAAATGGGAAATGTTAAAATCCACTTTGTATAATTATAGTGCAAAATGTATTCCTATAGGTAACAAGTATAAAAGACTAAATTAAAAAACCCCACATGGCTTACACCTTCTGTAAAAAGTGCAATAAGGTCTGAACATGTAGGACCCCTAGATAGTGGTAATGGGGAGTTGGTCACAGGGGATCAAGAGAAGGCAGAGTTACTAAATGGGTTCTTCAGCTCTGTATATACAGCAGAAGAAAGAGCAGCTGATGTAGCTGGTTTCAGTGCTGTTAATATATCAGTTGATATACTGAATTGGCTGAATGTAGATATGGTCCAAGCTAAATAAAATAAATGTGCACAATGCCCTGGGACCAGATCGGTTAAACCCTAGGGTTCTTAAAGAGCTTAGTTCAGATATTTCTGTCCTCCTCTTCATAATATTCAAAGATTTTCTAGTGACTGGTATAGTGCCAAGAGACTGGCGCACGGCAAATGTGGTGCCTATTTTCAAAAAGGGCTCTAGGTCTTCCCTGGGTAATTATAGACCAGTTAGCTTAACATCAATCGTGGGAAAAATGTTTGAGGGGCTGTTGAGGGACTGTATACAGGATTATGTGAGAAAAAATAGTATTATAAGTGACAGCCAGCACGGTTTTACTAAGGACAGAAGTTGTCAAACCAACCTGATTTGTTTTTATGAAGAGGTGAGTAGAAGCCTAGACAGAGGGGCCGCGTGGATATAGTGTTGTTGGACTTTGCAAAGGCATTTGACACTATCCCTCATAGACGTCTAATGGGTAAATTAGGGAACATAGGTTTAGAAAATATAGTGTGTAATTGGATTGAGGATTGGCTCAAGGACCGTATCCAGAGAGTTGTGGTCAATGATTCCTACTCTGAATGGTCCCCGGTTATAAGTGGTGTACCCCAGGGTTCCGTGCTAAGACCACTATTATTCAACTTATTTATTAATGATATAGAGGATGGGATTAATAGCACTGTTTCTAATTTTGCAGATGACACCAAGCTATGTAGTATTGTTCAGTGTATGGAAGATATTCGTAAATTGCAAGCTGATCTGGAGGCACTGAGTGTTTGGGCATCCACTTGGCAAATGAGGTTTAATATAGATAAATCTAAAGTTATGCATCTGGGTACCAACAATGTGCATGCATCATATGACCTAGGGGGAGCTATACTGGGGGAGTCACTTTTTGAGAAGGATCTGGGTGTACTAGTAAATCATAAATGAAATAACAGCATGCAAAGTCAATCAGCTGCTTCAAGGGCCAGCAAGATTTTGTTGTGTATTAAAGAGGCTCTGTCACCACATTATAAATGCCCTATCTTTTACATAATATGATCGGCGCTGTAATGTAGATGACAGCAGTGTTTTTTATTTAGAAAAACTATCATTTTTGACGGAGTTATGACCTATTTTAGCTTTATGCTAATGACTTTCTTAATGGACAACTGGGCGTGTTTTACTTTTTGACCAAGTGGGCGTTGTGAAGAGAAGTGTATGACGCTGACCAATCAGCGTCATACACTTCTCCCCATTCATTTACACAGCACATAGTGATCTTGCTAGATCACTATGTGCAGCCACATACACACACTAACGTTACTGAAGTGTCCTGACAGTGAAGAGAGATCACTACCAGCCAAGATGTGATGTCTATTCAGAATCCTGACACTTCAGTGTGAAATTTACTGCACAGCAAGCGTAATCTCGTTTTAAATGACAGTTTACAGCGTAATCTTGCGAGATTACGCTTGCTGTGCTGTAAATTTCACACAAATGTTACCAAAGTGTCAGGAATTTGAATAGACATCATGTCCTAGCTGGTAGTGATCTATTCACTGTCAGGACGCGTCAGTAACATTAATATGTGAGTAAGTGGCTGCACATAGTGATCTAGTAAGATCACTATGTGCTGTGTAAATAAATGGAGAGAAGTGTATGATCAGTGGCGTAGCTATAGGGGTCGCAGCGGTCGCAACTGCAACCAGGCCCCGAAGCCAGGGGGCCCGCGGCCCCCCGCACCGCATCAATAAAAAGTTACTATAGTAACTCGGGCCACGGGCCCCTGTTACTATAGTAACTGACAGTAATTACCTTCCTGGTTCCAGAGCGCAGCGGAGGTCCTGACGTCAAAGCGATGTGTGCAGCGCATGAAGTCACAACGCTATGCGCCGCGCACAACATCGGGATCCTGGATAGAGTCTGGACAGAACTTCCGCTGCGGCTGACGAGGAGGGTAAGGTTAATATCCCTGTCTGCTGAAGCTGATTGGCTGGGTCCGACTCCCGGGAGCCGGCCAATCAGCTGTTTTGAAGGGGCCGCAGCACTCGTACGAGAGCTGCTTCCCCTTCATTCCGGTCAATTGCTCACACTGTGAATCCGTGTTGGCGATTCACAGTGTGAGCGAGTAAGGGAAATGAAGGGGAAGCAGCTCTCGTACGAGTGCAGCGGCCCCTTCAAAACAGCTGATTGGCGTACTCCCGGGAGTCAGACCCCGACACATCAGCTATTGATGGCCTATCCTGAGGATTTTGTAAAAAATCATTCACTTTTTGTGTTACCATATTCTAAGAGGCAGAACTTTTTTATTTTTCAATCAATAAAGCCGTGTGAGGACTTATTTTTTGTGTAACGAACTGTAGTTTCGATCAGTACCATTTTTAGGTACATGCGACTTTTTGATCTCTTTTTATTCAATTTTTTGGGAGGTGAAGTGACCAAACAATTGTGATTCTGGTACGGTTTATTATTATTTTCTTTTACGGCGTTCACCATGCGGGATAAATAACAAAATAATTTTGTAGTTCAGGCCGTTACGGACGCGGCGATACCAATTATGTATAGTTTATTTGTTTGTTTATATATTTTTATTAATAATAAATGACTGATAAGGAAAAAAGGGGGATTTTTACTTTTAATACTTTTAAAACTTTTATTTTCTTATTTTTACACATCTTTTTTTAACTTTTTTTTAACTTTATTACTTTGTCCTACTAGGGGACTTGAGGGCAGGAGGCCCTGATCGCTATTCTAATACACTGCACTACATGCGTAGTGCAGTGTATTAGAACTGTCAGCTACTCACTGACAGCAAGCATAGTGGGTCCTGACGTTGTCAGGACCCACTAGGCTTCCGTCTATGGCATAGCTGGACGCCATTGTTTGGTGTCCGGTTGCCATAGTCACCATCGCCGGCCGCTATCGCGTAGCAGGCCGGCGATGGCAGCTTAACCCCTAAAAAGCCGCGATCTCTATAGAACGCGGCTTTTAAGGGGTTAATCAGCGGGGACACAGCGATCGGTCCCCGCTGTAGGAGCTGTGACAGCTGCTGTACGAGACAGCAGCTGTCACAGCTCTTGTATGTATCGGGAGGACGGCCGAAACGGGCGTTACTCCCGAGACGTACTATTAGGTCATGGAGCGCGAACGATACAGCTGCCATGACCTAATAGTACGTCCAGGAGCGGGAAGGGATTAAAAGAGGCATGAAATCGTGGGACAGGGATGTAATATTACCACTTTACAAAGCATTAGTGTGGCCTCATCTAGAATATGCAGTCCAGTTCTGGGCTCCAGTTCATAGAATGGATGCCCTGGAGTTGGAAACAATACAAAGAAGAGCAACTAAACTAAAACGGGCATGAAGAATCTAAGTTATGAGGAAAGATCAATAGAATTAAAGCTATTTAGAATTGAAAAGAGATGACTAAGGGGGGGACATGATTAACTTATATAAATATATGAATGGCACATACAAAAAATATGGTGAAATCCTGTTCCATGTAAAACCCCCTCAAAAAAGAAGGGGCCTGGAGAAAAAAAGGTTCAATCTGCAGAGGCGACAAGCCTTCTTTACTTTGAGAAATGTAAATCTATGGAATAGTCTACCGCAGGAGCTGGTCACAGCAGGGACTGTAGATGGCTTTTAAAAAGGCTTAGATAATTTCTTAGAACGATAAAACATCAGGTCCTATGTCAATGTGTGGAAATTTTTCCCATCCCTTTGCCATCCCTTGGTTGAACTTGATGGACATGTGTCTTTTTTCAACCGTACTATGTAATTATGTAATTTATACTGCATCATGAACGCTGTATAACAAAAACGAAAAAAAACTGGATACCTTGCCTCCCAAAAAATAGGATAAAAAGTGATCAAAAAGTCGCATGTACCCCAAAATGGTACCAATAACTACAGCTCGTCCTGCAAAAAAACAGCCCTCATGCCACTACTTCTATGAAAAAATAAAATTAGTTAAGGCTCCAATAAGTCAGGAAATAAAAAATATATGCAGTTGTGGAGGCTTGAGGGGAACATTTCTTCTGCTTCAAGAGGCGATTTTTCAAGGCCCTAAAATTAGGGAACCAGGAAGGGGAGGACTCAAACATATCTACTGGAAGCGAGGGTGCCCGTACTATACCAGGGCAATGCTTTCCCAGCAAAATTCCCCAAACTGCAAAGGTGCATAGTGTGGACCAAAAGGGGGATAAGTAAGGACATTTATCAGTGCAACACTGGCCTGTGCAGAAAGGATTGCTTCACAGCGTAACACACATCTATGGATTATTTTATTGTTTTTTTTACCCCATTATTATACCACCTGACTATGCCCCTTATGTACTCCGCCCAGCAGGGCTGCACCTGCCATGAGACGAGGTGAGCCTTCCGTCTCAGGTGGCGCCACCTAGCTGTAAAGGGGGGGGGGGGCATTTTGTGCCAGGAGCCAAGGATGGACTGTGCTGGGGCTTATTTTACCTAGCAGACGTGCACGATAGGTGCAGGTCTACTTGAACACTCCTCCTCCTCCCTGACGATGCACATACCACCAGAGAGGAGCAGCTCAGAAGGAGGAGGAGTGGAGCGCTCTCTCTATCTAAAGAAGAGGATCTACATGAGGTGGTCTCTGTTTAAGACTGAGCCCCGCTTACGACGCTCAGCCTCCTGCATCTGACTTACTGACTGACAGCCGAAGCTGGGGGGGATTATACCTCCCAACCGTACCGGATTTAGCAGGACAGTCCCGCTTTTCCGTGCAGCCAGGGGTATGTCCCACTGCCAACTGTGTCTGCAGATACAGTTGAACCCAATTCTGAAGGAGGAAACCATAAGCTCCCTGCTTCAGAATTAGTTTAGAGCGGAGGAGTAGAGGGAGGAGTAGAGGGAGCTCCTCCGCTCGCCGAGGACTCCCCGGGCACAGTGCTACTTTAAACGCTGTACTCGGGGAAGCCCTTGACGTCACTGTCCATATAACACGGGGATTCTGCTCAAGGAGTAGCCACTGATGTTACTGTCCATATATGGACAGTGACATCAGGCTTCCCTTTAGGAGAGGTATCCCCGGCCTATGCTCTGGCTGGGAATGGTGCACCTAGATGTAGTCCCAATGGCGCTATCTACACAGGATAGCGCTATCAACATGGACACTGTGGCACTATATGGGGGCACTATCTACATGGGCACTATCTACATTGGCAGTGTGGCATTATCTACAAGGGCACTCGCACTTTATATGTGGGCACTGGCACTAGGTGCAGTTTTGGGGGCATTATACTGTATAAGGGCAGCTAGGAGGGCATTATACTGTATGGGGGCATATGTGTGGGCATTATACTGTATGGGGGCATTATACTGTATGGGGCAGCTTGGGGGAATTATACTGTATGGGGCAGCTATGGGGGCATTATGCTGCATGGGGAATTTGTTTGGGCATTATACTGCATGGGGGCATCTGTGTTGACTTTATACTGTACGGTGGCAGCTAGAGGGCCTTATACTGTGTGGGTGGCACTATGGGAGCATGATACTATGTGGGCTGAACCAGGTGTGTATGGGTGATTATTGGGTGGAATTAGAGGCGTGGCTTAAAAGAAAAAAAATTGCTGCATCGGTTATCCCTCTTTGTGATACTTGGAAGTTGGGAGGTATGGCTCAGGGCTCTGCGCATCTTACTGACCGCCAAGGGCCCTAGGGGGGTTATATTACCCCCTAGAGCCCTCACTAGTTACTATACTGAAAGGGGAATGGGGGGGTTCTGAGCTTCTGACTGGCTGCAGTGGGCTCTATGGGGGGATTCCTCCCCCTTTTGAGCGATCAGCAGTCAGTCAGACGTTCAGACCCCCACCTTGCAGTATAGCAACTAGTGAGGGCTCTATGGGGGAGATCATTCCCCCCCAGAGACTCACAGAGTCCTCGGCTTTCAGCTGTCAGTAAGATGCTCAGACCCCCCTCCCCACTTGCAGTATAATCCCACCCCCTAGCTTTGGCTGATCACTTTTAATTTAAAATTTTAATTTTAATTTTATTAGTGGGGACAGGAGGCTGAGCTGAGTATAATACTTCCCCATAAAGCCCTTAGCCGTCAGTCAAATGCTCAGACTCCCCCTGCAGTAATAATACTTCAAGGGGGTTCAAAGCATCTGACTGACTGCTGAGAGCTCTATGGGGGGATAACCCCCCCCCCCACAGAGCCATCAGACACTCAGACCCCCCTTGCAGTATAATCCCACCCATAGTGCCCTCGGTAGTTATTATACTGTAAGGCGGGGTGTCTGATGGCTTAAACTGTAACTAAACTTTTTAAAAACTTTTGACATGTCATAGTGACATGTCAGAAGTTTTGATCTGTGGGGGTCTGAGCACTGAGACCCCCACCGATCACTAAAACGAAGCGGCAGAAGTGCTCGGGTGAGCTCACTGTGATGCTTCATTTCTGATCAGATTTTCTCAGAGTGGTGTACAGGCTCATGGACTTTCTATTGAGCCCATACACCACTCTCAGGAAAGCCGATTCGAAACGAATGATCCAATATCCAGGTTGGCTACTTGGATTTCTTATTTATGATTTTTTTTTGCGGGTGGGGGGGCGCCATTTCAAGGCAGCAGAAAAGCTAGAATCAGCCCTGTCACCCAGTTTACATATACCCACACATTATAAACTGAAATACCAGTAATAATCTAAACAAAACTACTACCAACCAAAATCCACGCTCCAAAAGCCAAATGGCGCTCCCTTCGTTCTGAGCCCTACAGTGTGCCCAAACAGCTGTTTACTTCCACGTATATGGCATCACCATACCCAGGAGAACCCTTTTAACAATATTTGGGGTGTGTCTCTCCGGTGGCACAAGCTGGGCACGACATATTTGCCACTGATATGGCATATCTAGGGAAAATTTTCTTTACACCATCCACAGCGCAATCATTTATGGAAAAGACCTATGGCGTGAAAATGCTCACTACACCCCTTAATAAATGCCTTGAGGGGTGCAGTTTCCAAAATGGGGTTACTTCTCAGGGGTTTCTTTTATTATTTCACATCAGCGCCTCTGCAATTGTGAATCAATACTTTGCAAAACGCCAAATTAGGTCTCAACTTTGCATGGTACTCTTTCACTCCTGAGCCTGGTCGAATGTGCAGGCAAAAGATTAGGGCTACATATAGGGTGATTCTAAAACCGGGAAACACAGCATAATAATTAGAGAGCTGTCTTTTTATGGTGGCACAAGCTGGGCCCCACATATTGGCATATCTATGGAAAAAAATCCCATTTTCACTCTGCAACATCGAGAGCACACTAATTTCTGCAAAACACCTGTGGGATTAACATGCTCACTACAACTCTAGGTGAATACCTTGAGGGGTGTAGTTTCCAAAATGGGGTCACTTATGGGAGTTTCCACTGTTTTGGCTCCACAGGGGCTTTGCAAATGCGACATAGCGACCACAAACCAATCCAGCAAAATCTGCACTCCAAAAGCCAAATGGCGCTCCTTCCACTCTAAACCCTACTATGTGCCCAAACAGCAGTTTATGATCACAAATGGGGTATTGCCGTACTCGGGAGAAATTGTTCTACAAATCTTGGGATTCTTTTTTTCCTTTATTTGTTGAGATAATTACAAATTTTGAGCCAAAGCGATGCCTTATTGAAGAAAAAGGATTTTTTAAATTTTTACTGCCCAATACTAATAAAATCTATGAAACACCTGTGTGGGTCAAAATGCTCACTACACCCCTAGATTAATTATTTTGGGTAGTTTCCAATGTACTGGTCCTTTAGGAGCTTTGCAAAAGCGATATGGTGCCAAGAAATCCATCCAGCAAAATCTGTGCTCTAAAAGCCAAATAGCGCTCTTTCTATTCTGATCCTTGCCGTGTGCCCAAACAGCAGTTTATGACCACATATGGTGTATTGCCGTACTCCAGGGAAGTTGCTTCACAAATGTTGGGGTTCCTTTTTTCCTTTATTTGTTGAGAAAATGAAACATTTTGAGCTAAAGCTACATCTTATTGAAGAAAAAGGATTGTTTTTATTTTTACTGCCCAATTCTAATAAAATCTATGAAACACCTGTGGGGTCAAAATGCTCACTACACCCCTAAATGAATTCCTCAAGGGGTGTAGTTTCCTCAATGGAATTACTTTTTGGGCGTTTTCACTGTTTTGGTTCCTCAGGGGCTTTGCAAATGAAACATGGCCTCTGCAAACATTCCTGCTAAATTTGAGCTCCAATAGCCAAATGGAGCTCTTTCCCTTGTAAGCCCTGCCAGGTGTCCAAACAGCCATTTATGACCACATGTGGGGTATTGTTTTACTCGGGAGAAATTGCTTCACAAATGTTGCAGTGCTTTTTGTCCTTCACTTCTTGTGGAAACGAGAAAAAAAATTGCTAAACCTACATTTTCTATGAAAAAATGTAGATTTTCATTTTCGCGGCCTATTCCAATAATTTCTGCAATAAACCTGTGGGGTCAAAATGCTCACTATACCCCTAGATAATTTCCTTGAGGGGTGTAGTTTCCCAAATGGGGTCACTTTTGGGGGATTTCCACTGTTTTGGCACCGCAAGAGCCTTTCAAACCTGACATGGTGCCTAAAATATATTCTAATAAAAAGGAGGTCCAAAATACTCTAGGTGCTCCTTTGCTTCTGAGGCCGGTGTTTTAGTCCAGTAGCAAACTAGGGCCACATGTGGGATATTTTCTAAAACTGCAGAACCTGGGCAATAAGTATTGAGTTGTGTTTCTCTGGTAAAACTTTCTGTGTTACAAAAAAAATGGATTAAATATTAATTTCTGCAAAAAAAAAAAAGAAATTTGTAAATTTCACCTTTAACTCCTGTTAAACGTCTAAAGGGTTAAGAAACTTTCTAAATGCTGTTTTGAGTACTTTGAGGGGTGAAGTTTTTAAAATGGGTGACTTATTGGGGGTTTCTAACATATAAGGCCCTCAAAGCCACTTCAGAACTGAACTGGCGCTTGTAAAAACAGCCTTTTGAAATTTTCTTGTGGTATAAATGAGGCTATGTCAGGAAGGTCAAAGTAGCCAAAGCAGGAAGGGGTTAATGCGTAAAAAAGTAGCAAATTAGACTTTTTGCCGTTTTATGCTGCCTCTGCCACTTTTTTCCCCATGACAGACAGATTTACCATAATTTATGCCAGAGACACTTAAATTATAGCTGAAAGCTACACCAGCATGTATCACACGGACAGCCAGAGATGTACCTAATTTATAAGAGTGGGTGCTTCTTAATAAATGAGGCGCTCTTGATAGAAAGACTGGCGCATGAAACCCCAGTCTTAATAAATTCCCCCCCATAGTCATATAGGTGTGATGGTCAGGTATCCATGTAACACAACAAATTATTACCACCATGCATTGGACAGATAAAAATAGTACTGTTTAAATGCAGACAGAGGGACAACAAACAATGACTCGCAGTTGATGACTTGGTCTTCTCCATCCAGTCTAGACAGCATGAAGGCTACTTCTAGCTATGATGCACCACTGCAGAGTTTGCCACCCATGCATTTTTGGCTCCTCACTTTTACACCATATCCTCCCATACCAGCCACAATGCATTCCTTGCCAGCCACAATACTCCCTTGACAAACACAATGTCCCTCATAATAGTCACAATGTTCTCCATGACTCCCACAATGCCTCACCTACATGATCCCAACACACGCTTACCTAGCTGCCCAGACGGGCTGCTTTATGTCTGACATTCGCCATTCAGGTCCACAAGTCAGATGCATTAACCACCCTGTTGACAAACACAAGGTTTCTAAATTGTATGTACTAAAAGCATCACATTCTGTAATTGAACATTATGGCCATATTCAGACGTGGCAGATTGTTGCAATATTTTGGTACAGATTCTGCACTGAAAGCCAGCAACAAATTATAATAAAATGTATGTGAAAACCTCATTCACATGTAGCATAAAACATCACTGCATCATTTAGGCCTTTAGGGCATGCTGCAGGTTTTCAAATCTGCAGCATTAATTTATGGAATTGCTGCAGATTTTTGCAGCATATTTCACCTTTTGCAATTCGAAGGGTCAAATCCTCAGCACAATACTCTGCGTCTCTACATGTAATCAATGCAGATTTTTTTCTGTTACATCTGTACGTGCCCTAATAAACACAGGCTTTATTCACATTCTGTACAGCCTCATTCTATGTAGATAACTGTTCATTAGCAGTGACCTGTTTGTCGTTTATGTGTGTATGCCATTACTGTAACATGTTTATTTGTCACTGGTATGTTAATGAAAATAATAATGATATTGCCTTATGAGCATGTAGGCAAACATGCTGTACCTCAGTACTTTATCTAATGCACTGCTGCCATCTTTTGTTCTTAGTTGGCATAGTCTAAATCCAGAAAGTAAGTCTACTAAATTGATTTGATGTTTTTAAGAGGACAGTACAAAAATGTGGTTTTGTTAAAAAGAAAATCTACTGCTGGGCTACATTTAGACCAGCGTGGTTGATTGCGGGCGTAAAAAATGCAACGTTTTTCCTACATTTTATGTCCGTGGGCGTTGCATATTGGCATCAGTGTGCTTTGCGTGTGACATGTGTTTTTAACGTCTGTGCAAGCACTTTTTTTTTTCTTTTTTTTTTACATTTATTTCTCTGCTTTTCTTTGTTACTGATGCATGAAACAAGGACAGCACACGGATGTTGTTCATGTGCTGTCCATGGTTTTTACGCACCCATAGACTTCAATGGGTGATTAGGTGCGCAAAAACGCACCAATATAGAACATGTAGTAAGTTTCACGCAACGGACACTCGCTCAGCACACGGACGAGTATTACGCTCATCTGAATAAGCCCTTACTGACTCAGGTTTTGGAAATTTTGCATGACGTATTTAAAAAAGGTTGGGGTGCTGCAAAACCCAGCGATTTCCTGTTAATGGTAGTCTGTTCTGTAGTAGCCTCATCACTTAGGATAATTTCACATCTGAATTTTTTTTTGGGGGTTGGCAGTAGCCAGATAATACATTGCAGTAAACAGCACAATAATAATATTCTTTATTTATATTGCACTTTACAATTCAGAGGGTAGATGTACAAACAAAATCAGACATTACGAGTAACAATTTAATTATCAATACAAACAAGAGGGCCCTGCTCACAAGAGCTTATGATCTAGGCAATAGGGGTGACACCAGAGGTAAAGTCTACAGCATTTTCCTATCCTAAACCTCCCAAGTTTTCAGTCGCCATGCATATTGTGTACCAATAAAAATGCATGACACCGTGAATAGTGGGAGTGGCCACAGCTTTTATTTATTGAAATTCAATTATAAAACATAAGTAAATATAGAAAAAGATAAATAAACTGCCCCGAAGGATTATGTTACATTCAAATCAAACACTCTTCTTCCATTTTCTTGTTATTGTCAACCAACCGCTGCCAGGGAGCAGGTATGAAGGGTAATAGTCCGCACTGCCTTCAGTGCTATCTATGCGCCGAGGAAGAAACTGAAAAAACCTACTCGGTTCTCCGATCACGCCCACTAAGCAACGTCATACCGCACCTCCACCACATTCCTGCAAATCCAATAAGAGGCTATCCAAACCTATTGCATTAAAATGGACGCCATCCGGCCCAAGAAGATCCTCATTATCACCCTCCAGCAAACAATGGTGCAGTGCTATTCCACCCAAACAAATTCTAACATTGAGCAATCTGCGCACCTTCTAAATGGCAACTAAATCTCAAGCTTCCCTGTATACTTTTCTAGCAACAACTTCTGACCACACAATAAAACATTCTTGAAGCAGGTGCCTAAAACGGCCTAAGTTGGCCCTAATTAAAGACTAAAGTTCTGCTAGTTTGACACAACCGATGTTGTTTCCTCCATCCCCCACATTAATGATGAGAACAGCAGGACCCCTGACCTCCCATCTAATGGCAACCCCTTCAGTGACCAATTTCAACAGCCCCCTGATCCCTCTCCAATGTACATACGCTGAAAACAAACTCAAGTTAGCACGGAGTGGGTGGTGGTCCACCCAACAGGCTGCCCAATATATATATACTGTATATATGGGTGCCCGATGATCCACACTTGCGTGCGGCCCAACTCCTGGAGAAACAAAAGAAGGGGGAATTAGGGCCAAATCAAATCAGAGCGTACATGATATCTGTAACTACTCGAACTTCACGGCCAATTGTTTAATCTAATGCTCACCCAAACCCAGAGTGTCAGTTTCTCTAGCAGCACCTATTCGAAAAGTGTGTGTCTCAAATTAAGATGCATCCACAATTAGCCTCCTCAAACATTACTTAAAGGGGTTGTCCACTACGGATAACTGATGACCTATCCACCGGATAGGTTATCAATATATGATCTGTGGGGGTCCGACACACGGACCCTGCACCGATAAGCCGCTCTAGCTGCATCTGGGTACCTGACGTCCATGCCGGAAGCAGATGGCTCCGGTCATGGAATAGCGGTCGAGCTGCAGTACTGCAGCACGGCCGCTATGCAATGTACAGAGCCAACTGTTTCCGGCTCCGTACATTGCATAGTGTGCAATGACAATCGGTGCCTGCGGGCAACAGGTACAGCTGATCTGTGCGGGGTCCAGGTGGCGCACCACCACAGATAATATACTGATGACCTACCTGGTGGATAGGTCATCAGTTGTCCGGTAGTAGACAACCCCTTTAAATACAGCTTCAAAATAGTAGCGCGTGAGAGGAAACCATAGGCATGCCCCAGAAACTGGGAACCAGATGCCTGAAGAGCCAGAAAATTTGTCACTATGAACAAAGGAAACCCAGCTTACCAACAGACAACCAAGCAACCCTGCGCGTGCGGTCCGTCATCAACCTGCGTATGCAAATCTTAATAAGCTCATTTGAAACTACCACATCTGAAAATGACGGCCCACCTGCTCGCCTAGTGCTAGGAGCTACCAGTTCACTTATATGCAGGGTGCAGAGAACAAAAGAGGAAAACAGATGTGAATGAACAAGTTTCATACTGATCTACAAAACCTCAGCCACTACAGACAGAATTCCCTGAAGCAGAGCGAACAAAATGGAACGTCTCCTGTTTTAACTAACACAATCCATTCTTCTAGCCTCTAAGGGCTTGTCATACTAAATTTCACGATATCCTTACTATCTCGAAGTTTTAACATGAAAGCTTTACCAGCCAGGAACTTGTTAACTCCTGAAGCACTACTATCTACTGGACGCATGTGTATCAAGTAGTCCATAGTAATCTCCAGATGTCTAGCATCATCTACCGGGAAGACCCTGCCGGCAATATCTAACTGCACACCCAAATCCTTACAATTACTCCCCCAAGTAGCTGGGACCGCTGAATTCCTCAATAACTTTACAAGTTGGTTTCGAACAGCGCCCGCAAGTGATATGGGCAAGCCTCCCCCCCTTCAGTGCTGTCATCTGTAAACGAGACAAGGCATCTGCCATTTTGTTTTCAATACCTGGCACATGCTTAGCTCTGAGCCAAATATTTAATCGATGGTACCTCAAGACCATATGCCATAATAGTGCTAAAACCGGCAAAGACCCAGATGACAAATTGTAAACAACCTGCACTGCTGCCATGTTGTCCATCCAAAACCGTATCCATCTATACACCATTTGGCAACCAAGTGGCAACAATTTCACAGTCACAATGTTTGGAAAAAATTCAAACAGTGTTACATTTTTAGTCAATCCAAGATGATACTGCTGGCCAGGGTGCCCCGCAGCAAAATGTCATCAGTGAACAACAGAAAATCTACATTTTCTACAACCTCCGCTTCCTGACATACTGTATGGCCCATTAAAAGAATACAGAAAGGCCTGCCCAACAAGTAGATCCTCCCGCATGCTCTTAGTGAACCTGGAGTAGTGATTGGGATGCTGAATTCCTTCGGTTATCAGAGAAAACACGCCCCCATGGGAATTATTCTGCATGCAAAAACAAGCAGACCAGGAGTGACTTTAACTGTTTTAATGTAACCCTGTACTACCTAATCAGTGGTAGATACAATTTGTCCATAGACAGTATGAAAACCATTTATTTGATCTCGATACCGCAGAAAGACAACCTTGTCAACGGAAACCCCCATCTGATCCTCAGACACCAGAACCCCAAACTTGGACATCATAACCCTAAAAATTCTCAACAAGTATGAACAAATAACTGAATCCCTGGGTCCAACTAACAAAAAATCATGTAAGTAGTGTATAACAGAAGGAAACCCAGTCCCGAAGCGTACTACACATTCTAAAAAGAACCAAACATCTCAAAATAAATGATAACATATTGAACACCGCATCAGGAGGCACATGTCCACATAAAAACATTTGTCCAAACCACAGCCCAACAGATGGAAACAACTGGATTGAACGGGCAACAAAAGGCGGACTCAATGTCTGATTTAGCTGAACTCCACAGCAACGTCAAATGAAGTGTAGGAGACTGCAGCCTCCTCTCCATATTCTGCCAATGACCATGCCCGCCCAGGGGAATGATAAATAATGAACGAGTCTAAACTTTCCCCCGCTCTTGGGAACCAGGCCATGAGGGGAATGCCTTAAATTCGGTTGCAGCGGCTCAGAGAAAGGACCTGCAATCCTACCAACCTCCACTTCCTTACACAACTTTCCCGCGCTACCACAATGTTCTCTTTCACCGATTTTAGATTGTCAGATAACAACAAGACTGGTGATGAGTTACTGGTGATGAGATTTGCAGGCAGGGATTAACCTGCAGTGACCCTCGTTGCAGAGCCAACAACAGTGGTTTACAGGGGTTGGAGTTGCGACTAGGCCCCTAAGCCTGGGGGCCCATAGGGCCCCCGTTGCCACACATGGCTAACTGTGTAATAAATTATTTAATTCTTTATTTGCGGTGACGCCGGCACTATGCTGCCTAGTAAAGGATTGGCGGGGCTGAGGGCTCCTTAGACGTCACGGTCACATAGTACACTCAGTGACATCACGTGTGTGTTGCATTGTGCTTTGAATTACAGGCCCGCCCTTTCCTCTCAACACCGCAAACACAAACAGCACAATACAATACATTATAAACCTTGGGTCGCGACCACCTGGGGGTTCGAGTGAAGATCTCCGGGGAGTCACGAGCCACTCACCAAGGTCCCGTTTCCAACTGTATCTGTGTCCGCAGGAGGCAGGTACAGTTGAATTCAATGCATTCACTGTGCCATGAGCCATGAGTGACTCGGCGCAGACAGATGTAATGTAGTGACGTAATCGCGCATGTCTGTGCCTGGTCACTCATAACACAGGCAAAACGAGGGGAAAGAATTCCTGCATTTGTCGTGGGAACAGGGCTAGGTAAGTAATTATTTTATTATTTTTCCATTAGGCACATATGGGGAATTATACTGGGTATGGGAGGCGGGCTGATATGGTGGCAGCTATGGGAGCATTATACTGTATGTGGGGCATTATACTGTATGGAGCAGCTATGGGTGGCATTATACTGTGGGGGCAGCTATGGGGGCATTATACTTTGGGGCAGCTATGAGGGGCATTATACTGTATGGGGCAGCTATGGAGGCATTACACTGTATGGGGCAGCTATGGGGGTACTATACTGTATGGGGCAGTTATCGTGGCATTATACTGTGTGGGGGCAGCTATGGGGGCACTATACTATATGGGGTAGCTTCGGGGAGCATTATACTGTATGGGGCAGCTATGGGGCATTATATTGTATGCGACAACTATGGGGAGCATTATACTATGTGTGCGGGGCAGCTATATACTGTGCGTGTGGGGCAGCTATGGGGAGCATTATACTGTGGGGGCAGCTATGGCGGGAATTATACTGTGGGGGCATCCATGGAGGCCGTTGGGCAAGGTAGCTGGGCATAGGGGTGCGCAGGGGTCTGATGGTGTCTGGGAGGGGTAGGGGGGCCCAAGCTGAATTCTTACACCACGTTTTTTTTTAAACTGTATTTATTAAAGATTTTCGTAACTTGTCAATTCTTCAATATAACAAGAGGGAAAAAGGGGGGAGGTGTTAAACAGGAAAATAAGTCATACAATTTTCCGGGCTTGACAGATACAGACGGTTTCAGTGCAATATACAGAACACAACAATACAATGGAGTTATCCGCATGGGAAGTAGTTTCAAACTACGTTAGTATAACATCATTAAGATTTATGCAAGATATCATTTTAATCAAAAGCAGCTTCAATGAGAGAAGACCAAGATCAGCAATTAGTCAAGCATGTGGGGGGCGAGCTATTCAGGATCAAGATGAGGACGTGCAAGTCATAAGGTACTGGGCAAATTTTGCTCAATTGGGTGAAGAAAAAAGATTTAATACTTGGGAGTTATCAGAACAACCAAAATTGTTCACATAATTGGTGAGACTCCTGCGATGTTTGTTCAACATACCATGTGGTATATTAAAAGCCGGTGCAGAGTTTTTGTTTTATGTGTGGCGGCAGTATATGAATAAATGGTTCCCACAAGGCAAATAATTTTTTAACTTTATGTAAGGTGGCTTCCACCAGTGGCGTAGCTATAGAGGTCGCAGTGGTCGCAATTGCCCCCCGCACCACATCAATAAAAAGTTACTATAGTAACTCGGGCCGCGGGCCCCTGTTACTGTAGTAACTGACAGTACTTACCTTCCTGGTTCCGGAGCGCAGCAGAGGTCCTGATGTCATAGCGCTGTGCGCAGTGCATGATGTCACAACGCTATGCGCCGCGCACAACATCGTGATCCTGGATAGAGTCTGGACAGAACTTCTGCCACGGCTGAAGAGGAGGGTAAGATTAATATCCCTGTCTGCTGAAGCTGATTGGCGGGGTCCGACTCCCGGGAGCCAGCCAATCAGCTGTTTTGAAGGGGCCACAGCACTCGTACGAGAGCTGCTTCCCCTTCATTCCGATCACTTGCTCACACTCTGAATACGTGTCGGCGATTCACAGTGTGAGCGAGTAAGGGAAATGAAGGGGAAGCAGCTGTCGTACGAGTGCTGAGGTCCCTTCAAAACAGCTGATTGGCGGGAGTCGGACCCCGACACATCAGCTATTGATGGTCTATCCTGAGGATAGGCCATCAATGTTTAGGGACTGGACAACCCCTTTAAGCCTACGCTGTAGCAGGCTAAGAGGGCCCATGAGACAGGATCACAGATTGTGTGATGCTGTCTGCTGGGCCCTGTATCTAAGCCAATCACATGGTAGGCTTAGATACATGGCCCATGTGTGATCCTGTCTGATGGGCCCTGTATTTAAGCCTACCACACGGCAGGTTTAGATGCAGGGCCCCAGCACACAGTAATCTTATACTGTATAAGATTACTGTCTGCTGGACCCTGTATCTAAGCCTACCTTGTGGTAGGCTTAGATACAGGGTCCCACAGACAGTATCATACATGGGCCCTGTATCTAAGCCTAAAACATGTGTTACTAATCGTTGGACTACATCGGATTCCAGGACTACTTCGATGACGGCTTTTTTTTATTATCAATAAAATGGTTAATGAGGGTTGTGTGTTTTTTTTTTTATTTCAATAAAATATTTAATCTATGTCTTTGTTTTTTTTAAACTATATTACTACCGCCTTAGTAATGGCGACCGGCTGATTGACAGCGTCCATTGCTAAGGCGGGGCTTAGTGTTAGCCGGTGCAGAGGCTAACACTAACCCCCATTATTACCCCGGTACCCACCGCCACCAGGGCTGCTGGGAAGAGCCGGGTACGATCCAGTACTTGACCATCTGTAGTGATGGTCAGGCAATGGGGCGGCCGTAGGCTGTTATTATCAGGCTGGGAAAGGCCAGAAACAGTGGCCCTTCCCACCCTGGTAATGCTAGGCTGCTGCTGCTTTATTGTATCTGGCTGGTTATGAAAAATGAGGGGACCCCATGTCAATTAAAAATAATAAAATTAAAAATAATTGGAAAGAACGATGTGGGGTCCCCCCCAATTTTCATAACCAGCCAGATACAACACAGCAGCAGCAGGCAGCATTACCAGGGTGGGAAGGGCCACTGTTTTTGGCCTTCCCCAGCCTAATAATACCAGACTGCGGCCGCCCCGGTGCCTGACCGTCGCTACAGATGTTTGGGTACTGCTTCGTACCCGGCTCTTCCCAGTACCCCTGGTGGCGGTGGGTACCGGGGTAATAATGGGGGTTAGTGATAGCCTCTGCACCTGCTAACATTAAGCCCCGCCTTAGTAATGGAGGTTGTCAATCAGCCGGCGGCCATTACTAATAATAAAATTTTAAAAAATACAAGCACATAGAAAAAAGATTGTATTGAAATAAAAAAACACAACCCTCATTAACCATTTTATTGAGAATAAAAAAAAAAAAACGCTGTCATTGAAGTAGTCCTCGAATCCGAAGTAGTCCAGCAACCGAACTTGTAAAATAACACAAACACACAAAAATAATTAGTAACACATAAAAAGCAAAACAATTATTATTCTTACCTTTCCTGGGTCCAGCGCTGGAGCCGCAATGTCAGCGAGCTGGGCCCTATATCTAATCCAATCATGTGTGATACTGTCTGGTGGGCCCTATATCTAATCTTATCATGTGTTATACTGTCTGCTGAGCCACTGTATCTAATCCGATCTTGTGTGATACTGTCTGCTGGGCCCTATCTCTAATCCCATCATGTGTAATACTGACTGCTGAGCCACTGTATCTAATCCTATAATGTGTGATACTGTCTGCTGAGCTGTGTATCTAATACCATCATGTGTGAAACTGTCTGCTGAGCCATGTATCTAATCCTATCATGTGTGATACTGTTTGCTGAGCCACTTTATCTAATCCTATCATGTGTGATACTGTCTGCTGGGCCACTGTATCTAATACCATCATGTGTGATACTGTCTACTGAGCTGTGTATCTAATCCCATCATGTGTGATACTGTCTGCTGGGCCCTATCTCTAATCCTATCATATGTAATACTGACTGCTGAGCCACTGTATCTAATCCTATAATGTGTGATACTGTCTGCTGAGCTGTGTATCTAATACCATCATGTGTGAAACTGTTTGCTGGGCCTTATATCTAATCCTATCATGTGTGATACTGTCTGCTGAGCCACTGTATCTAATCCTATCATGTGTGATACTGTCTGCTGGGCCACTGCATCTAATCCTATCATGTGTGATACTGTCTGGTGAGCCAATGTATCTAATCCTATACATAGCTTATAGGGTAGTAGTGCTATAGATATGCTATGCTGTCTAGTACACACACACACACACACACACACACACACTTTTTTGGGTGGACACATACGTGTTGGGGCTATTTCCCCTGACATTTTAAGTCCTTAGTGACGCCCCTGGCTGCTAGTGCTGCATTGTTGGGTCACCCAGCGATGCAACTGAAAGCTGCAGACCGTCGGCCAAGAGAAGTTTGTGGGGGGGGGGGGGCCAATAAGAACTTTTGCATCGGGGCCCATGAGCCTTTAGCTACGCCCCTGGCGTCCACCCAGTCCATCCTGAAAATATGAGAAAGTTTGTTGTAGAGATGCAGTTGTATTACTTATAGGATTTTTTGTTCTAGTACATCATCTGAAATTCACTATTATGTTACAACATTGCATTGGCATATTATCATAATGACAAGTATGTCAGCAAATAGGAAGCAGCGGCATTATTCTAGTTGCTGATTTTTGGCTAATGGACAGTAAAATAATCTAGCAGCAATATTCTAATTCAAATATTAATCTCATAGCTCTTGGAAAGTTAAGCCCCTTGCTGAAAAATGTTGTTGTTTTAAAATGTGATGTTTACAGCAGCTCAATTGTGTGTGTCACTTTCGGTTATGTTTTTCATTATTTACAATGTTAGCTATAGTCAGTGTCTGGTTTTGTAGGTTCCTCTAGAAACCTGCATGTCGAAATAATTTGTTTTCTGTGTATTTTTCGTGACTTTTTGCTTGTTCAATGATACAAAATTGTAAGTAAGGCCTCAAGCACACGACCGTAGCTTTTATCCGCAATTACGCATCCGTAATTCCGGATAAAATACTGACACATTAATTTGTATATTTACGGGTGTGCGTGTCCGGACCGTAGAAATGAGCCTCAAAAAATAGGACGTCCTATTTTTCGCATTTACAGACCATGCTCCTATACTTATTACTGTGGGCACTCCGCAGCCCGTCCGTGCAGTATTTACTGATCGTAAATACTGCACGGTCATGTGCATTAGGCCTAACACAGAATATAACAGAGAAGGATAAAAGGATCCTGCAATCACCACAAAGTACTGTACCACAAAAATAAAAAACACTAGATAATCTAAAAAGAATATTTATTATATAAAATTTTTTTTATTTATCATGTAAATTTAGATTTATTTTTAAATCACTCTTCAGTCTGGGTGTGACCTATAGCACTGTTCATCCTGATCTTCCTGGCTCATTAATAGAGTGTTAGATCTACCATAAATACTGATACACCGACAGTGAGGTAGGAAAAATTATGTGAATTGCGGAATAAACCCTGTCTAACCATTTATATGCTACTCAGGGTCTGATGAAAGCTGGTTCATAACCTCTATTGGCACCATAGTGGCATTATTAGTGGTTGTGACCCACTATGTGTTACCTATGTAAACTTACTGTGATTCCTGTGTAGACAAAAGCTAGGTTCTCTGGAGAACTGCAAGTCCCAGACAGAGTTTGTGCGACACAGTTGTACACATTAGTTTGGTGTTGTGGTCCTCGGGGGGAAATTATTTTTTAACTCTTGTGTGGGAAAAAAAAAAAGTAGTACTCCATTCTCTGGCGAACTACAAGTCCAAGTGCTTGTGTGCACAGAATGGGTGTTACCATTCCTCTTGTCAAAGGTGTGTGTCCCTTCACAGTCTCACTCTGTCAGGACTGATTGGACAGTGTCAGTTTATGTAGGTACTGAACCACCACGTTGGGAGTTTATTAACAGTATTTCGGGAGGAATATTAGAGTAACAGCACAACATACGATTTTAAGAAAAAGATGCTCCAGAATTGGTATTTCTTGGAGAATACAATTATATACTATTCACTAAAATAGAAATGTCAGAAGAGGTGACAAGTCCTCTTTAAGTCTGGTAAATTGCAAGGTGGGGCCTCCTTGGACCAGACTTGTTCTTCCAGAATATCCCATAGATTGAGATCTGTGGAAATTGGAGGCCAAATCAACACCTTGAACTCTTCATGTTCATCAAACCATTTCCATTGTGGAACATTGTACCATCTCTTCCCCAGGTAAGCTATGTACACACACCCGGCCATCCACATGATGTATTAGAAGATGTGATTAATCAGACCAGGCCACCTTCTTCCATTACTCCATGCTCCAGTTCTGAGGCTTATGTGCCCATCGTAGGCACTTTTGGTGGTGGACAGGTGTCAGCATGGGCACTCTGAAAAGGCAAAAAAGGAGACCCTCTAGTGGCTGGCAGGGATGATTAGACAATAAAGAGAAATGTGCCAGGGCACAGAGTCCCAATTTCCCAGCCACCAGTCGACTAGTCGATAAATGTCAGTGAAGTCAGTTAAAATATAACTTTTATTATGTATCAAACAGACAGACAACACTAAAGAGTTAAAATTATATCAAAAGACGGCCAGTGTGTGTCAAGGAGTCAGTGTGCATGTACCCAGTGCAACGCTGGGCGCAGTGGGAGAGACTGATTCGGCAGCTGCAGACTGCCGTGCATAGAAATAGTCCCCCACGGGTATAAGCAATGACAAGACCGTCAATGATAGATTAAGATAGCGTTAGCCCCCCCGACATGTTTCGCTGCAGAAGCAGCGTCCTCAGGGGATAACACGGGGCTAATGAGCGCGCGTTTGAAAAATTGCTCCCTATAAAGGCTCGTGTATATGACGTCCGCATGAAGTGTCACAGCAAACACCCTCCTCTGGGCCAATCAGATAATCACAAATGACAAGCCCCCACGACAAGATGAGTGGCATGGCTGCAAGCCATGCCACTCATCTTGTCGTGGGGGCTTGTCATTTGTGATTATCTGATTGGCCCAGAGGAGGGTGTTTGCTGTGACACTTCATGCGGACGTCATATACACGAGCCTTTATAGGGAGCAATTTTTCAAACGCGCGCTCATTAGCCCCGTGTTATCCCCTGAGGACGCTGCTTCTGCAGCGAAACATGTCGGGGGGGCTAACGCTATCTTAATCTATCATTGACGGTCTTGTCATTGCTTATACCCGTGGGGGACTATTTCTATGCACGGCAGTCTGCAGCTGCCGAATCAGTCTCTCCCACTGCGCCCAGCGTTGCACTGGGTACATGCACACTGACTCCTTGACACACACTGGCCGTCTTTTGATATAATTTTAACTCTTTAGTGTTGTCTGTCTGTTTGATACATAATAAAAGTTATATTTTAACTGACTTCACTGACATTTATCGACTAGTCGACTGGTGGCTGGGAAATTGGGACTCTGTGCCCTGGCACATTTCTCTTTAGCATGGGCACTCTGACTCGTTACGCAAGCTGAGATGTGCTGTGTGTTCTGAAATCTTTCTATCATAGCCAGCATTATTATTTTAGAGCAATTTGTGCTACAATAGCTCTTCTGTGGGATTGGACCAGACGGTCTAGCCTACTCTCCCCACGTGCAACAATGATCCTTGGGCGCCCAAAACCCTGTCACCAGTTCACTGGTTGCCCTTCCTTGGACAACATTTGGTAGATACTAACCACTGTATACCAGGAACACAACACAAGACATGAAATTTTGAAGATGCTCTGGCCCAGTCATCTAGCCATCACAATTTGGCCCTTGTCAAAGTCAATCAGATTCTTACGCTTTCCCATTTTTCCTGCTTCCAACACATCAACTTCAAGAACTGACTGTTACATAGTTACATAGTACTGTTGAAAAAAGACATATGTCCATCAAGTTCAACCAAGGGATGGAAAAAAGGGAAGGGATGAAACAAAAATTCTACACATTCACATACATGTGTTCATGTGCTGCCTAATATATCCCACACCTTGACAGGTGCCATCGTAACAAGATAATCCATGCCACTTCACCTGTCAGGCGTTTAAATATTTTGGCTGAACAGTATATAGTGATATTGGGGGGAATTTATCATCACCTTTAGGCCACTTTTGTGGCAAAAAAATACAGAAATATTGATGCATGTCATATTCACACAAAAATGTGTGACTTTTCTTGCCTGTCATCACTTTTGAAAAGTGGTGGGTAATGTGGGCAGGGCTGATCAGGAGGGGGCTGTGTCACCATCAGACCGATAGCTTTATCATTATTGAAAACAGAAGCAAGAGTAGATTTAAATTTCTGCTGTTAGAAAAGCCCAAGATGCACGAAATTAATTGAGAGGTGTGTGCCCCTTCAGTTAGCGCATCTTTCTCCAACGCACATGGGTGAAAGACTGGCATATGAAATGCCAGTCTAAATAAATCTCCCCTAATGGGTTCCTTTAAAAAACTGCTAAGCATTCATAGTATTTCATGAAAATTAGCAGCATGGAATCTCTGCAGTTCGGACCTGGCAGGACTGTAGAGAAGCATGGGAACGTCGTGCCAGATTTGATACAAGCACAGATTTCTCTTGTGCATGGAGTTGAGAGTCCTTTTTTCTTGGGAGCAAGGATTTCACATGACCCACATAAACCACTATCATTTATCCTCACTCCTCTGTTCTTTACTGTTCTGATCAGGTTTCTATGAATTACAGCGGAAGTACAAGGCATTATTTTGGCACAAGCCAAGATAAATATAAAAGAGATTATGTATTCATGAGTCAGCATGAAACCAATGAAAATGAATTATCATCTCTACATTTAAGAGATGATTACATAGGAAAACATGTACTGTATGATTTGTGCTGACTTTAGGATATTATACATCAGCATGGCTTTACAAGTGAAGACAAAACCATAAAAATGTAATAAAAACTTTTGTAACTCAAAAAATTGCCCACATTGTGGGCATTAGGCAAATATTGTCTTGGTCTAGAGATTGCATTGTAGTGGATGGAATTATTTGATATTCATATAGAGGTAGGTAAGTCACAGAAAATTGAACAAAGTAACCTAGGACTATGACTAAGGCCCTTTGTATAATGTTGAGCTACACTGTTTCCTTTACTTCCATAGAAGGGAATGGGAGTAAAGAAACAACGTAGCACAGTAATCTACGCTGTTTTCGTAACGCCCAAGTCCTTGAAACAGTGTAGCTCATGGTGCGATGTTGTTTCCATAACACCAATTCACTTTTATGGGAACTGCAGAAACAGCATAGCTCTGTGAGCTCAGTTATTTACGTAATCCTGGCCACTTTGCCGATAGACAAGGGCAGTGTCGGGGGGAAACCCCGATTTCAAGATAGGTGCGGGTCCCAGAGATGGGACCCACATCAATAAGACATTTATGGCATATCCTATGGATATGCCATAAATGTCTGAGATAAAAATACCCATACCCCTTTAAGATATATGATGTTCTTATTAAATTCAGTCAAAAACACTATAGCAGTGAGAGCCATAACAACCTGAAGTACTAATCCTCTTCTTCATTGCCACACAATTTATCTGTGAGAGTACCTAATCTAAGCAGGAAATGCCCAACCTGGAGGTCACAGTGACTATAGGTGTCACGATCTAGGGGTATGTGAACACACTAGGCCGCTCTTCCGTAGCGGAGAGGCAGCAGTGACTATAGGTGTCACGATCTAGGGGTATGTGAACCCACTAGGCCACTCTGCCGTAGCGGAGAGGCAGCTGGCCAAGTCACAGTCTTTGCAAAGTCCATGCAAATGTTCGTAGCACAAGGGTACCTAAGATAGTCCAAACAGTGGCAGAGGCTTTGGCACAGATGGGGCTAGACGTAGCAGGTAGCGCCAGATGTGGCAGATGATACCAGGAGAGGCAGATGACGCCAGACATGGTGTATAAAAGCAGGTGTGGCAGGTAGCGCCAGACCAGGCGGATAATACCTGGAGTGGCAGTTGAAACCAGAGGTGGTGTAAAACAGCAGGTGGCACAACACGACTCCAACACTAGAAAGGCTCAGGAACAAAACACAGCACGGGATACAGGTAGCAGGATAACACTAAGGGACCGTTTGCAACATGAACATTGGTAGACAACAACAATGTTCAGGCAAGGAGTGAAAGGGCAGGGCCCTTTTTACAGTCCCGGGTGATCTTGGAAATAATTAATTAATTACATATGCGCGTGCTGTCCCTTTAAGGCAGCGCGTACCCCCTCACAGACATTGCAGGATGGAGCGGCCGGATGCACTGATGTCTCTGGGGAAGGAGACGTCGGCCAGGGGAACTAAGGGGAGGCGGCGGTCCGCGACCGCGGCCATTACAATAGGATGAAAGGATTTTGTGAATGATGCGTAAAAGATGACCTGTAAGTCAATATCTGACCCTTTATAGGCCATCCATTTTTATTGGCTGGAAAACCCCTTTAAAGTGTACCTATTAGTACAAAAAACAAATCTCTACCTAGACAGCTGTAGTACATGCACACATGTTGTGTTCACCTGTACATTTTGGGTACTTTCATTCACTTTGCTTCTTTTTTGTAGATATTTACTTTCCCTCTCCCTGCTTGCTGAGTGGGTTGTCTATTCCTAGTGCGAGGTAAGAGCTGTGCTGTGGGTTGAGCCAGTCAGATGTCTCAACCTGCTTCTTCTCTCACCCCCCTTCTCATGCTGTTATACTGAAACACTAAGTGAAAAGCTGCAGCTGCATCCCCCTCTGCCCTGTCTTTTGGATACTATTGAGGTCTGAACATCTACAGAGAGCACAAAGTTAGGGAAAGGGGACCTACATGATGTTGAAAAGTACTACTCTCCCCTAAAGATATATTATACAGTTTTATACATTCACATGTCCTACTGATGCATGCAAAAACTTTTATTATGATTGTTACACAATATTAATAAATATTTTTTTTGCGCTAGGCAGCACCCAAATATATTTATGTTGTTATAAGACAACAGGCACTGCGGGTGACCATGCTAAATCTCCTCACTCGTGGGCACTAGTGTAGACAGTAGAAGGGCTGGTTGCTCAAACAGATTATGTGACACCAGCACATCTACTATAAGGACATGTCTGCTAGCCCAGTAGAATCCCCTTGAAGATGTTAAGAACATAAGGTGTAAAGCAAGCAAAGGATAGTACACACATAAGTTATCCTAGATTTATTATTTTCTAATTTCCTGCCATATCTTGTTTTCTTTTTTTATATTTAATATCCCACAGAGGGGACCTGTCACCTCTCCTGACCAGTGTTCCCTAAGGGTAGGTGCACACGTGCACGTCCATTACGGCTTAAATTACGGAGCTGTTTTCAGGAGAAAACAGCTCCATAATTTCAGACGTAATTGCTCGTCCTCGCATTTTGCGATGCGTCATTGAATTCAATGAAAAACGGCTCAAATTACGTCCAAAGAAGTGTTCTGCACTTCTTTGATGAGGCAGTCATTTTACGCGTCGTTGTTTGACAGCTGTCAAACGACGACGCGTAAATTACAGGTCGTCGGCACAGTACGTCGGCAAACCCATTCAAATGAATGGGCAGATGTTTGCCGACGTATTGGAGCCGTATTTTCAGGCGTATATCGAGGCATAATACGCCTCGTTTACGCCTGAAAATAGGTCGTGTGAACCCAGCCTATAAGGTGTGCGGCTGCGCACCTTCCACAGTCCGTCTGTTCACTAAAGTTTAAAGCCCGCTCACTGTAATGGGCAGATGCAGTAGCGTCGCTAGCACCGGAGGGGGCTCCAGTGCTAGCGACAGCCACATTCACTTGTATTTGCGTCCTCAGGGAAGGGGGGGACTGCTGTCTGGCGGTATATACAAGGGGAGGGGAAATTGCTGTGTGGCAGTATATACAAGGGGAGGGGGGCTGTGTAGTAGTATATACAAGGGAGGGGGATTGCTGTGTGGCAATATATACAAGGGGAAGGGAGGGCTGTGTATCAATATATACAAGGGTAGAGAGGGGCTGTGTAGCAGTATATACAAGGGAAGGGGGGACTGCTGTCTGGCTGTATATACAAGGGGAGGGGAAATTGCTGTGTGGCAGTATATACAAGGGGAGGGGGGATTGCTGTGTGGCAGTATATAAAAGGTGAGAGGGGGCTGTGTAGTAGTATATACAAGGGAGGGGGATTGCTGTGTGGCAATATATACAAGAGGAAGGGAGGGCTGTGTAGCAGTATATACAAGGGGAGGGGGCATTTCAGTGTGGCAGTATATACAAGGGGAGGGGGGATTGCTGTGTGGCAGTATATACAAGGGGAAGGGAGGGCTGTGTAGCAGTATATACTAGGGGAGAGGGGGCTGTGTAGCAGTATATACAAGGGGAGGGGAGAATTGCTGTGTGGCAGTATACACAAGGGGAGGGGGAATTGCTGTGTGGCAGTATATACAAGGGGAGGGGGGATTGCTATGTGGCAGTATATATAAGGGGAGAGGGGGCTGTGTAGCAGTATATAAAAGGGGAGGGGATTGCTGTATGGCAGTATATACAAGGGGAGGGGGGATTGTGTGGCAGTATATACAAGGGAAGGGGGGATTGCTGTGTGGCAGTATATACAAGGGGAGGGGGGATTGCTGTGTGCCGGTATATACAAAGGGAGGGGGGGGACTGCTGTGTGGCAGTATATACAAGGGGTGGGGGGATTGCTTTGTGACAGTATATACAAGGGGAGGGGGGCTGTGTGGCAGTATATACAAGGGGAGAGGGGATTGCTGTGTGGCAGTATATACAAGGGGAGGGGGGATTGCTGTGTAGCAGTATATACAAGGGGGCTGTATGGCATTATCTACAGGGGGCTGCGTGGTGCTATCTACAGGGGGCTGCATGGCGCTATCTACAGGGGGTCTGTGTGTGGCGCTATCTACAGGGGGTCTGTTTGTGCCACTATCTACAGGCATTGTTCGTGGCACTATCTACAGGGGGGTCTGTGTGGCACTATCTAAAGGAGGTCTGTGTAGCGCTATCTACAGGGGGTCTGTGTGTGATGCTATCTACAGGGGGCTGTGTGTGGCAGTATTTACAGGGAGGGCTGTGACACTATCCACAAGGGGGTTGTGTGACACTATCTACAAGTGGGCTGTATGACACTATCTACAGGTGGTCTGTGTGGCGCAATCTACAGGAGGGCTGTGTGGTGCTATCTACAGGGGGCTGTGTGGTCCTATCTACAGGGGGGCTGTGTGTGGTGCTATCTACAGTGGGCTGTGTGGCGCTATCTACAGGGGGGCTGTGTGTGATGCTATCTGCAGGGGGGCTGTGTGTGGCAGTATTTACAGGGAGAGGGTGTGACGCTATCTACAGGGGGTCTGTGTGGCGCTATCTACAGGGACAGTGGAGTAATGAGGGATTCTTTCATTGATGCCTATAATTGGTGTTTAGAACGGTCTATTTTACTGGTGGACTTGTAATATTATA
This sequence comes from Rhinoderma darwinii, assembly GCF_050947455.1. Classification (NCBI taxonomy): domain Eukaryota; kingdom Metazoa; phylum Chordata; class Amphibia; order Anura; family Rhinodermatidae; genus Rhinoderma; species Rhinoderma darwinii. The sequence continues at coordinate 180,570,432 of NC_134690.1, forward strand.
GTATTTAAGAAAGTAATTAAAACTAATTTAAGTTTTCTTCTCTTATTTAGTCGCTATATTAGTGTTTACTGGGGGTATTACTTTTGGTCATCAGATTGCCCACCATTGATGGAGACTTGCACTGCTCCCTAACTGCCCCGCTCTGGAGCTGCCATGAATTAGAGGGAACATTGCTCCTGACCTGTCTGTTTTAGTAAATACATGTATTCTCCATAAAATAATATTTCTGGACCACCTTTTCTTAGAACTCTGTGTTGTGCTCTTCCTCTATTCCTCCTACTGGTAATGTATGAATAAATTGACAACTGGGGACTCTTGTCCATACATAGTCTGACACTGTAGACACTGACTGGTCAGGAGAATGGTGACACCCACTTGGCAATGTATTCAAACATTTTCAGGAGGAATAACAAAAGAAGGGCACAAATTTATGCAGTGGATAGTATGTGATACGTGGGGGGTCTGGGTGGGGGATTTCTACCGCCGATGCGGTGCAGATCTTCTCCATGTGGTCCTCTCCATGGATGCGCATATATATGTACATAGGGATGAATATGTGTGTTCATATTTATGCAGTGGTTCCATATTACGGATTTACAAACCAAACCGATAAAAAGAAGGGGACATATAAATAGAAAAAGACAGAAAAAGGCCATACTTACCAATGGACACAGACAGGTCAGAAACGCTGATGAAGGAGAGTGAACAGGTGCATTAAATAATAATAGCCACTCCCACTAGTCTAGAGGGGAGTGGCGTGTAGTGCATGGGATGTGCAGTAGAAAAATAATAAATGAATAGTGTATGTGCGAGTGATAATAATATAAGTGAAATATAGGGGGCAGTAATGAGTAAAGTGCCTAAATAAAGATAAAAGAATAATGGGGTGCAAGTGTGTGAAACATGGAGGGATAGAGTGTATGTCATGAGGCGCAGCGTGTATAGCCAGGTAGAAGCCTATTTATGACGCCTTGATAATGCATAGAGCGGGCTACCCTGCTTGCTATGCCAAACAACAACACACCATACCCTCCCAGCATAAAAGACCCGGCTGTGTCCAAAAGAAGCAAATATAAGTAAGAATGAAAAATACCTGGGGTATTAGTAATCATTTTGGCCAAAAGGACGCAAGATCGCAATCCACGACAAGGATCCCCAGACTTGCGAGTCCCTAACTCCCTAACTGGAACTTATTGTTCCTGATATACAAACATAAAAGGAGATCTGTGTAGCGCTATCTACAGGGGGTCTGTGTGTGATGCTGTCTACAGGGGGGCTGTGTGTGGCAGTATTTAAAGGGAGGGGTGTGACACTATCTACAAGGGGGTTGTGTGACACTGTCTACAAGTGGGCTGTGTGACACTATCTACAAGGGGTCTGTGTGGCGCAATCTACAGGAGGGCTGTGTGGCGCTATCTACAGCGGGGCTGTGTGGTGCTATCTATAGGGGGGCTGTGTGTGGTGCTATCTACAGTGGGCTGTGTGGCGCTATCTACAGGGGGGCTGTGTGTGATGCTATCTACAGGGGGGCTGTGTGTGGCAGTATTTACAGGGAGAGGGTGTGACGCTATCTACAGGGGGTCTGTGTGGCGCTATCTACAGCGACAGTGGCGTAATGAGGGATTCTTTCATTGATGCCTATAATTGGTGTTTATAATGGTCTATTTTACTGGTGAACTTGTAATATTATAGTATTTTAAAAAAGTAATTAAAACTATAGGGTTATAGGGGCAGCGCGCGCATGATTAATTAGCCCATAGCACCCTGGACTATAAAAAGGGCTCAGTACCTTTCTCCCACTCCTGAGCATTGTTGTCGTACCCTAGTTTGTCTATGCAAATGATCTCCTAGTGTTTCCCAGTTCCCAGTGTTCCCTGTTCCTGTATCCCGTGATATCCTGGTCAAGTGCCGTGCTGTGCTGTATACCATGCCTGTCCTGCTTCACCATGCCTGACGTCTACCTGCTGCCTAGTCCCAGCCGAGCCTGCCTTGCTACTGTCCGAGCTGCCTCAGGTACTCTATACGAACTATAGACTGTAACCTGCGCCCTGTTGGCCAGCTGCCATATCGCCAAGGCGGTACGACCCAGTGGGTCCACGAACCCAACGTGACAATAGGGATGTATGTGCACTATTATATGTTTGAAACATTTGGACTGCCTACGTGGTCTTAATACTGATGTACGATATTCCCCCATGCTCCGAAACCAGTGATAAACTCACTTAAATGTATGAGGTATAGTATTTGAATTTAACCCGTTAGTGACCGACCCATCGTGTTTCTACGTCGGTCACTAACGGGCCTTATTCCGATGGCATAGACTTTTTACGTCGCGGCATCGGAATAAGTAAACAGAGCAGGGAACTGTCAAATCTCCCTGCTCTCAGCTGCTAGAGGCAGCTGAGGGCTTGGAGCGTCCCTGCTCTGCCGTGTGAGATCGATATTAGTATCGATCTCACACGTTTAACCCCTCAGATGCGGTGCTCAATAGCGAGCACCGCATCTGAGTGGTTTTGGAGAGAGGGAGGGAGCTCCCACTCTCTCCCACCGACACCCGGCGATACGATCGCCGAGTGTCTGTGTCTGTAATGGCAGCCGGGGGTATAATAAAGGCCCCCAGGTCTGCCTGGAGTGAATGCCTGCTAGATCATGCCGCAGGCATGACCTAGCAGATGCCTGTCCGTGTTAAACGGCCAGGCAGTAATACACTGCAATACAAAAATATTGCAGTGTATTTTAATAGCGATCGGAGAATCGCATATTATAGTTCCCTAATGGGACTAGTAATAAAGTGAAAAAAAAGTTTAATAAAGTTAATTAAAAAAAAAATTTGAAAAAAAATGAAAAACCCAGCTTTTCCCCTTACAAACTGCTTTACTATTAAAAAAACAAAATAAAGTTAAAAAGTTACACATATTTGGTATCGCCGCGTCCGTAACGACCCCGACTATAAATCTATTACATTATTTAACCCGCACGGTGAACGCCGTAAAAAAAATAATAAAAAACTATGGAAAAATTGCTGTTTTCTGTGAATACTGACTTTAAAAAAATGTAATAAAAAGTGATCAAAAAGTCGCATCTACTCCAAAATGGTACCAATAAAAACTACAAGTCGTCCCGCAAAAAAAAAGCCCTCATAAGACCGCATCGGCGAAAAAATAAAAACTTTACGGCTCTTCAAACATGGAGACACAAAAACAAATAATTTTGAAAAAAAAGCATTTTTACTGTGTAAAAGTAGTAAAACATACAAAAACTATACACATTTGGTATCGTTGCAATCGTAACAACCCGCTGAATAAAGTTATTGTGTTATTTATACCACATGGTAAACGGCGTAGATTTAGGACGCAAAAAAGAGTGGCGAAATGTCAGATTTTTTTCTATTCCCCCCCAAAAAAAAGTTAATAAAAGTTAATCAATAAATAATATGTACCTAAAAATTGTGCTATTAAAAAGTGCAACTTGTCCCGCAAAAAACAAGACCTTATACAGCGATGTCGACGCAAAAATAAGAAGGTTATAGCTCTTGGAATGCGACGATTGAAAAACGTAAAAAATAGCTTGGTCATTAAGGTCCAAAATAGGCCGGTCATTAAGGGGTTAAGCATGTTATTTAATTGTTTTGTTATAATTCCGCTGTATATGGACTGCTGGCTGTTGGAAACCCTTGAGATCACATTCAAATATTAGAAACGATTATGAGATTCGGTAGTCTACATACCTGTGTTAAAATTATTCTGACATTTACTGGTGAGGTGCGCATGCTTCAACGTGTTGTGCCGGAAGCTGTCACAGTTTGGGTGGAAATACATATGATGGAGGCTTCTCTCCCATTGCATTGACGCTCATGACGTGAAAGGCACACGTGGACCAGACTCATCAACCGCTATGCGCCATTGGTCACCTATACACAGGGTACTATATTTTAACCTATTTCAATTACACTATGTCACCTCCTGACGAAGCGTGCGAAACGTGGGTCGATGTGTTTCTCCTGAGACCACTGACAGTCATCATGCCAGCTACAAGTTACATAGTTACATAGTTACATAGTTACATAGTTAGTACGGCTGAAAAAAGACACATGTCCATCAAGTTCAACCAAGGGAAGGGAAAAGGGAAGGAAAAATTTCTACACATAGGAGCTAATATTTTTTTGTTCTAGGAAATTATCTAACCCTTTTTTAAAGCCATCTACTGTCCCTGCTGTGACCAGCTCCTGCGGTAGGCTATTCCATAGATTCACAGTTCTCACTGTAAAGAAGCCTTGTCGCCCCTGAAGCTTGAACCTTTTTTTCTCCAGACGGAGGGAGTGCCCCCTTGTTTTTTGAGGGGGTTTTACAAGGAACAGGATTTCACCATATTTTTTGTATGTGCCATTAATATATTTATATAAGTTAATCATGTCCCCCCTTAGTCGTCTTTTTTCAAGGCTAAATAGGTTTAATTCTTTCAATCTTTCCTCATAACTTAAATTCTCCATGCCCCTAATTAGCTTCGTTGCTCTTCTTTGTATTTTTTCCAACTCCAGGGCATCCTTTCTATGAACTGGAGCCCAGAACTGGACTGCATATTCTAGATGAGGCCTCACTAATGCTTTGTAAAGTGGTAATATTACATCCCTGTCCCGCGAGTCCATGCCTCTTTTAATACACCACAATATCCTGCTGGCCTTTGAAGCAGCTGATTGACACTGCATGCTGTTATTGAGTTTATGATTTACAAGTACACCCAGATCCTTCTCAACAAGTGAATCCGCCAGTGTAGCTCCCCCTAGGACATATGATGCATGCAGGTTGTTGGTACCCAGATGCATAACTTTACATTTATCTACATTAAACTTCATCTGCCAAGTGGACGCCCATACACTTAGTTTGTTTAAATCTGCCTGTAATTCATGAACATCTTCCATAGTCTGAACTATATTACATAGCTTGGTGTCATCTGCAAAAATAGAAATAGTGCTATTAATCCCTTCCTCTATATCATTAATAAATAAGTTGAATAATAGTGGTCCCAACACTGAACCCTGGGGTACACCACTTATTACCGGGGACCATTCAGAGTAGGAATCATTGACCACAACTCTCTGGATATGGTCCTTGAGCCAATTCTCAATCCAATTACAAACTATATTTTCTAAACCTATAGTCCTTAATTTACCCATTAGGCGTCTATGGGGGACAGTGTCAAATGCCTTTCCAAAGTCCAAAAACACTAAATCCACAGCGGCCCCTCTGTCTAGACTTCTGCTCACCTCTTCATAAAAACAGATTAGGTTAGTTTGACAACTTCTGTCCTTAGTAAAACCGTGCTGGCTGTCACTTGTAATACTATTTATTGTCACATAATCCTGTATATAGTCCCTCAATAGCCCCTCAAACATTTTCCCCACAATGGATGTTAAGCTTACTGGTCTATAATTACCTGGGGAAGACCTAGAGCCCTTTTTGAAAATAGGCACCACATTTGCCCTGCGCCAGTCCCTTGGCACTATACCAGTCACTAGAGAATCTCTGAATATTATGAAAAGGGTGACAGAAATAACTGAACTAAGCTCTTTAAGAATTCTAGGGTGTAACCCATCTGGTCCCGGGGCCTTGTGCACATTTATTTTATTTAATATAGCTTGGACCATCTCTACATTCATCCAATTCAGTATATCAACTGATATATTAACAGCACTGGCACCGGCTACATCAGCTGCTCCTTCTTCAGTTGTATATACAGAGCTAAAGAACCCATTTAGTAACTCTGCCTTCTCTTGATCCCCTGTGATCAACTCCCCATTACCACTATCTAGGGGTCCTACATGTTCAGACCTGGGCTTTTTTGCATTTATATGCTTGAAGAATTTTTTAGGATTTGTTTTACTATCCTTGGCCACCTGCCTTTCATTTTGTATTTTTGCTAATTTTATTACATTTTTACAGATTTTATTAAGCTCTTTATATTTTACAAAGGCTACAGCTGTACCCTCAGATTTGTATTTTTTAAATGCCCTTTTTTTGTCATGTATTGCCCCTTTCACAGAAGGTGTAAGCCATGTGGGGTTTAATTTGAGTCGTTTATACTTGTTACCTATAGGAATACATTTTGCACTATAATAACTCAAAGTAGATTTGAAAATCTCCCATTTATCATTTGTTCCATTATTTGACATTAGTTCTTCCCAGTCTATATCCTGAATTGCCGCCCTCATCCTGGGGAAATTGGCTTTCTTAAAATTAAATGTTTTTGCCCTCCCAGCCTGCGTTTGTTTTTTACAGTATAGGTAAAATGTAACTATATTGTGATCACTGTTACCGAGGTTTTCACAAACATTGACATTCCCAACAAGATCTGCATTATTAGAAATTACCAGATCCAACAGAACTTCACCTCTAGTCGGGTCTTCCACAAACTGGCCCATAAAATTTTCCTGCAACAGGTTGAGGAAATGTCTCCCCTTTGCAGTTGAAGCTGAACCATGACACCAATTAATATCCCGGAAATTAAAATCTCCCATTATCACTACAGTACCCGCCTGTGCAGCCTGCTCCATCTGTTTATATATCTGAAGTAATTGAGATTATCCCACATCCCTTACCAATGTGTGTATATTATTGACAGTAGTGTATTCACTGTATAGACTGTGGATTGTGTTAGGGGGAATTGGAATAGAGGCACACCACATGCTTATACTGTTTACCTGTTTCACATCATTCATGTATTATACCTTTATGGCCATGCTGGTACTTTGCTGGTGGTCTTAGAGCTATCATTTTAAGTATGTTTTAATTATATATGTATATTTATGTGGGTTCTAGGGGATATCCATATTTATGGAATAATAAAATATATATTTTTTGGACAAATACATGTCTAGAACTATTCTTGTGTGTTTGAGAAATATATAGGGTTATTATTGTTTGGTTTATGTATTACGTTTAAACTTATGCCCGAAAGGTATTATAGGTGTTCATTTCTACAGGGGTGGGATCTGTGTGGCACTATCTTACAGGGGGGCTGTGTGGCACTATCTAAAGGAGGTCTGTGTGGCGCTATCTACAGGGGGTTTGTGTGTGATGCTATCTACAGGGGGGCTGTGTGTGGCAGTATTTACAGGGAGGGGGTGTGACACTTTCTACAAGGGGGCTGTCTGACGCTACCTACAGGTGGTCTGTGTGGCGCAATCTACAGGAGGGCTGTGTGGTGCTATCTACAGGGGGCAGTTTGGTCCTATCTACAGGGGGGCTGTGTGGTGCTATCTACAGCGGGGTTGTGTGTGGTGCTATCTACAGGGGGGCTGTGTGTGATGCTATCTACAGGGGGGCTATGTGTGGCAGTATTTACAGGGAGGGGGTGTGACGTTATCTACAGAGAGTCTGTGTGGCACTATCGACAGGGACAGTGGAGTAATGAGGGATTCTTTCATTGATGCCTATAATTGGTGTTTATAATGGTCTATTTTACTGGTGGACTTGTAATATTATAGTATTTAAAAAAGTAGTTAAAACTAATTTAAGTTTTCTTCTTTTATTTAATCGCTATATTAGTGTTTACTGGGGGTATTACTTTTGGTCATCAGATCACCCACCATTGATGGAGACTTGCCCTGTTCCCTAACTGCCCCGCTCAGGAGCTGCCATGAATTAGAGGGAACATTGCTCCTGACCTGTCTGTTTTAGTAAAAACATGTATTCTCCATAAAATAATATTTCTGGACCACCTTTTCTTAGAACTCTCTGTTGTGTTCTTCCTCTATTCCTCCTACTGGTAATGTCTGAATAAATGGACAACTGGGGACTCTTGTCCATACATAGTCTGACACTATAGACACTGAATGGTCAGGAGAATGGTGACACCCACTTGGCAATGTATTCAAACATTTGCAGAAGGAATAACAAAAGAAGGGCACAAAGTAGAGTTAAAAATAGATACTCTTTAGGATAATGGCATATGCATCATATGTACAATACAATATCTCAATGCTAGTTTAATCATTGGCGGAACTGCAAAGTCAAACCAAATGCTTGTAGAGGGAATATTATTGGAAACTAAGAGTGTCCTATTTGTTGAAGCTTAGAGAACTGGACTGACTTTTTTTTTTTTTTACTATTTGTGTAAGTAAAGGTTTCCTTACAAATAATAAAAACTATGTAGAATTTCTGTGTCATGCTAACCCTCAAATACTGGATTCTTAGATGGGAACTGCTTAGTAATTGCATTCTATTGTATTATTGATGTTTTAATGTAGTTACCTCTAGGCAAGGCTCGTTCTCTGCTTTTATTTTATTCTGACAATGAGTTAGTTGTTTGTGCACTGAAGAACATTATTATCTCTAAAATAACCAAGAGAAAAGTCCCACAAGCTGTCACTGTTAAAAAGGGTGAATTTAATGCTTCAATACACTTAGTCACCATATGACGCACATATACAAAATGTAGACCGCTCTTCCAGTTCCTCAAACAACACTTGACAGAGTGACCCTTTTTAAAGTTTACTTATCCGTTAAGCCACTTTCACACCGCAGTATTTTAGTCAGTAGTTTGCTTCGGTATTTGGAAGCCAAAACTAGGAGAAGGTCCAAATTCCGAAAGAGGTACTAATCTTTCTATTATACTTTTTATATTTATGCTTCACTCCTGGATTAGACTTATAAGGACTGATACAAAATACAGACCAGAATACTGCCATGTGAAAGCAGAGTGAGGCAAAAAGGGGTGATACCAAATGTACCAAGTGCTTGTTTAGTACAATGTTCCGATCATCTTTTATAAAAAGCTGCATGAGCCGGTCACCAGTCATATATAAAGTTCATTAGGGTGCAAAAAGTGTGGGCGATCCTGCTGAATGAAGTGGTCAGGCTCTGATGACTATGTACACGAAAAAGCTGCATGAGCCGGTCACCAGCCATATATAAAATTCATTAGGGTGCAAGAAGTGTGGGCGATCCTGCTGAATGAAGTGGTCGGGCTCTGATGACTATGTAAAAGGAGGCCAGGGAAAGGAATCAGATTAGGAAATGTTATAGGCCTGTCTAAAAAGGTGTGTTTTCAGTGCACGCTTAAAACTGTGGATGTTGGGAATTAATCTGATTGTCGTTCCAGAGGACTGGTGCAGCACGAGAAAAATCTTGGAGATAGGAGTGGGAGGTTCGGATTATGGAGGATGTTAATCTTAGATTGTTGGCAGAATGTAGAACACGTGTAGGGTGGTAAACAGAGATGAGGGAAGAGATGTAAGGAGGTGCAGCACTGTGGAGAGATTAGTGGGTGAGATTAATAAGTTTAAATTGTTTTCTAAAGTGAATGGGCATCCAGAACAGTCAGGGGTGGGATTCAAATCTTTAACAACAGGTTCCTTGTTTTGCGGACAAATATATATATGCGTTGGGGGTCGCGGTGTTTTGCGGTGTATTGTGCCATGGAAAATAATTCTAATAATAAAATAAAACAATTACCATATTCCAAATACGCCCTATATTAAGGTGGACTCTAAATAAAGAAATTCCCTGTCCAGAATGTTTTAGTGTGGATTTCCACACTATGTATATAGTTACATAAGCATACATACCTACCTACCTATCTACCTACCTACCGACACTCATTATATTAAACTCACCCATTACTGATAAACCTATATGCGCACATTCTATATCCTAAGCGTGCTCAGCCCATTTAGTTAGGCTGTGGACGGTGAGAAGGGTGGAGGACAGTGCGGTGTGCGCAGTAAGCTGTGAAAACTCTCCCGTCTAATGCACAGATACGGTGCCAGGAGCAAGCTCAGTACATTTATATAGCACCAGACCCAAGCTCAGTACATATATACAAAACCAAGATAAGTACATAAATACAACACCAGAAAAAAACTCAGTACATATATACAGCACCAGAACCAAGCTCAGTACATATATACTCACCAGAACCGAGTTCAGTACATATATACACAGCACCAGAACCAAGCTCAGTACAACACCAGAACCAAGCTCAGTACATATATACACCAGAACCAAGCTCAGTACATATATACTCACCAGAACAAAACTCAGTGAATAAATACAATACCAAAACCAAGCTCAGTACATAAATACAGTACTGAGTTTGGTTTTGGCAATGTATTTATGTACTGAGCTTGGTTCTGGTGAGTATATATGTACTGAGCTTGGTTCTAGTGCTGTATATTTGTACTGAGCTTTGTTCTGGTGCTGTATTTATATGCTGAGCTTGGGTTTGGTACTGTATATATGTACTGAGCTTGGTTCTGGTGCTGTATTTATATGCTGAGCTTGGTTTTGGTACTGTATATATGTACTGAGCTTTGTTCTGGTGCTGTATTTATATGCTGAGCTTGGTTCTGGTGCATTTTATATGTACTAAGCTTGGTTCTGGTGTTGTCTATATGTACGGAGCTTTGTTCTGGTGCTGTATTTATATGCTGAGCTTGGTTCTGGTGCATTTAATATGTACTGAGCTTGGTTCTGGTGTTGTATATATGTACGGAGCTTGGTTCTGGTGCTGTATTTATATGCTGAGCTTGGTTCTGGTGCACTTTATATGTACTTAGCTTGAATATAATAGTACTATACACTGTGCTCCTGAACATAATAGTACTATACACTGTACTCCTGAATATAATAGTACTATACACTGTGCTCCTGAATATAATAGTACTATACACCGTACTCCTGAATATAATAGTACTATACACTGTTCTCCTGAATATAATAGTATTATACACTGTTCTCCTGAATATAATACTATACACTGTTCTCCTGAATATAATAGTACTATACACTGGGCTCCTGAATATAATAGTACTATACACTGTGCTCCTGAATATAATAGTACTATACACTGTACTCCTGAATATAATAGTACTATACACTGTGCTCCTGAATATAATAGTACTATACATTGTTCTCCTGAATATAATAGTACTATACACTGTACCCCTGAATATAATAGTACTATACACTGCGCCCCTAAATATAATAGTACTATACACTACGCTCCTGAATATAATAGTACTATACACTACGCTCCTGAATATAATAGTACTATACATTGTTCTCCTGAATATAATACTATACACTGTTCTCCTGAATATAATAGTACTATACACTGTACAGGAAAAATATGAAAGAAATCCTCCAGCTCACCTTGTCACAAGAAGGGTATAGGAATCAGCACACGGATCCTCGTGTCGGCACACGCAAAAGATACATCAGAAACAGGGGAGTTGGAACCAGCGCTGAGAGTGTAGTTTCTTGTTAAAACGGAAATCTATTTCCAAGTTTTATTTGGTCTTGGTTAAAATCGAAGCACAGGGGCTACGAACAAAAATTTAGTGACGGGTAGGTATAGTCCAGAGTACAGAGAGAAGGAGAGGATAGGCGGTAGCCTACGCGTTTCAGACCCTCGCTAGGTCCTTAGTCATGGCTTATAATAGTACACTATTGGCTTATGATCATAAGCCATGACTAAGGACCTAGCGAGGGTCTGAAACGCGTAGGCTACCGCCTATCCTCTCCTTCTCTCTGTACTCTGGACTATACCTACCCGTCACTAAATTTTTGTTCGTAGCCCCTGTGCTTCGAGTTTAACCAAGACCAAATAAAACTTGGAAATAGATTTCCGTTTTAACAAGAAACTACACTCTCAGCGCTGGTTCCAACTCCCCTGTTTCTGATGCCCTACTATACACTGTGCCGTGAATATAATTTGGTTTTTATTTTTCCTTCCATTTAAATCTCTATAATAAATAATACATTTTTTGAAAACAAAAGGAAGATTATCACTGACTATTCCTGTATATTTTATTTTTGTTTCTTTTTTCTTATCTGTCTACAATCTCTTACAAAGTAATTCTCTAAATATCTTACACTATTAAATTGTGCTTAACTTGTTCCCATGGTCTTTCTTTATTGAACCACTATTGTATTTCCAGTCACATTTAAGATTTAAAAAAAACCCACACAAGCCATGGCATTCACCTGTAATATGATATGTTAGGAAAACTCTTTTGCCAGTTTGAGATAATTTTTAACATAATATGACTAATGGATTTGAGAATGTGAATTCCTGGCATTAGTTAATTATATCAGAGCATCGGGAAACCATAGGAGGTACTCTGCATTAAAAGGAAGGCTCAAGGCATAAAAGCACTGAGCAGTGGCAAGTGTGTGAACATGATAAACTCCTCCAGATGTAGACACAGAGTCGTGTACCCACCAGCAATGATGAGGAGAAGCTCAGGGTGAACATAGCCTTTGGTCAGGGTGTGAAGCTGACTGGTGCCTGGGTCACTCCTACTGTGCGGTGCACATGTAACGGCCTGTAAAGTATGAAGACCAGTGAAGTATGAGATTATGAAAGCCGTGTTACATTTCAATAGAAACTGTGAGGGGTATATGGGAACATCCCTGCATGTTGTAACCAAAACATGTAGTATTTCCTCTTCACTGACATCTGCATTTTTAACATTTCTCTACTACTGTATTGCCTGAAGTTAAGAAAAAAATTGCTGATTGAAAGGGTCAAGGGGGGAGCGTCATTTCACTCTTTTGCTTTAAGAACATCTAAACCAACAGATTATTGAAATTTTCTTTCAGTAAATGGTGGTTTTCAAAAATTACGGCTGAGGATTTGAGGTAAATTCAATTAGTACAATCCTTACAGCTGAGGTGAGGAAACTTCACATCCCAGGCTTTGAATGTCATCATTGCCCAACGACAGATCTTGCGGCAGTGTCTTATCTAAGTGTCGTTACAAGAGGCATTTACATTAAGTGATCAACAACAATATTGATTTTTGCAGCACAATAGATAAAGATCAATGACAAATTAGTTAAACCATGGGCGTAACTAGAATTCATAGGGTTCCATAGCAAAATGAGATAGGCCCCAGCACCAAGTGACAGGAAAATGAAACAGCAGCATAAGTGGCATTAATTAAAGGCATGGATAATAGCGCCATATATCAGAAAACCCACATTGTAGTGCTAGATATAAGAGCGCCACCAACTGGTTAATCCACCACAAAAAGGAACAATGTTCTTGAATTTAAGGGTGACGCCTCAATCTCTGTGCCCCATAGCAGCTACTATGTCTATAGTCATATAGGCCCATGATTTAAACCATTTAATTGTTTATCTTTGATATTTTCCTTTGTTCATACTGGTCAAATTTAGTTACGATCACATAGAAATATTTTTACATCAACAATTACCTTAACTGTAGTAGCCAATAAATTATCTATGTAGGACTTTTACATCTGCATTCATTGTTTCTGTTGCTCTGCTCTTTCATTGGAGCAAAAGAACAAAAATACCAGAAGTGCCGGATTCGTTGCATGACAGGAACGATCGACACCCGATGGAACCCAGTGGCTTGGGTTCAGCAGGATTTCCACCATGGTGTCCATCATTTTACCAGACAAAATAGCGCAGCATGTCCAGAATTTTTGACCGGATCTGCCACGAAGGCTCCTAACAGATGTGAACGAAGCCTAATCAAGTGCCATGCGGAGTCCAAAACTAAGCCATCATTAGTTGGTGCTGATCTCCTATAGAGCCTGTCTGCTGGTAGCCACTACTAGGCTGAGCTTAGTTTACTACAGCTCTAAACACGGGCAGCATGATTTAGTGACATGTGCCCCATGTCCAATAAACTATATTTTATTCTAAAGCGCTGCTTCTCCCCAAGTCCAGAACTTAACGTTATCCGCAAGCCAGTGTTAAAACTATGATTTCTCTAAAACTCTGCAGCGCTTCAGTGTAAAATAATTTAATAGAATCAGGGCACCTCTAACTACATCATCCGGCCTGTGGTTAGCACAGCATGGTCTTGCTTACAGATTCCCTATTTTAGAATTAATCAGTAGAAACTTTTGGACCTAAATGAATAACACAAATTCTACACTTTAACCCCTTATAACTATTAGTCACCAGAGAAGTACCCATTAACACCTTTACTGCCCTGAGCCATTATAGATAATGCAACTACAACCTGCTGGCACTATTATTTATGAAGGGGGGATCACTCTGCTGGCACTATTTTATATGTGGGCACTCACATGACACTGTTTATAAGAGACAATCTGCTGGTTATTAATTAATAATAATATGGCTGTCATTATATGAGCATGCTATTTGTGTACTGTATAGTGGTGTTGACTGTGTTAAGCTAAGCTCACACTACCGTTGTCTCCTGTTTAGGTCTCTTCCGTCAGTGGAAATGATGACTGAAAATCTAACGGAAAGCATTCCAGTCTCCATTGCCGTCTAGCTGTGCACCATGATAGCCTTTGAAAGTGGTGGCGTGTTGGCAATGGAACATCTGTAGCTGGACGTCTGGCTCGTAGCCCAATGTCATGCAAATGCCTTTTGATGGTTTGTGTCGACACTGGTTGATGCCCAAGGCTTGGAATGTGATGACCAATTTCACTTGCAGTACAGAATGGATCTGTACGCCCCATTCTTCCCATCGGATAATCCGTCCATGCAGAAGTTTGGCTCCGCGCACCTCTTGTTGTCATTCCCGTTCGTTGTTGTTCTCCCGACCTCCAGGACATGCAACATTGAACAGTTCTGACATCTCGGCCTAGGCACATAGCGTTCTGCCGAAGTGATAAACCAAGGTCTCTCAGTTCAAGGATTTATATCCGTCTCAGTTTGCGACAAGTGGCAATAAATGGTACGTGGACGAACAGGAGGCATCGCACAATCATACCACACCTCTGATTTTTGAGGTTTCATGTGGCTACATTTTTTTGTTTTAACCGCTTCCCGACCGCCCACTGTATATTCACGTCGGCACTTGCTGGGCTCTGTGCAGTGCCGACGTGAATTCACGGTGGGTGTTAAAAGCACGATCCGGGTGTCTCAGAGTAGCGCTGACACCCGGATCGCGCTGTTATCACCTACCTCTGTTCCCGGAGATATGATCGGGACCTGATTAGTTCAGGTCCCGGTCATGTGATCGCAGGGAAAGTGTGTTGTAGCAACGAACTGGAAAGTTTGTTGCTATAACAAACTGGAAAGTTTGTTGCTACAACAAACTTTCCCGGGGACCGATTGCGGATGCTGCAGTCGGTTATAAGGCAGAACCGGGGGCCATATAACGGCCCCCGGGTCTGCCATGCACAGCAGCCTATGAGAACCAGCCGGATGCTGGTCCTCATAAGCTTCCTGTCAGTGTGACTCCCAACGTCACACTGACAGTATATAATACGTTACACTACCTAGGTAGTGTAATGTATTATAGCAGCGATCAGTGCTGCCAGGCTTCAAGTAAAACAAGTAAAAAGTTAAAAATAAAGTAATAAAAAAGTTTTATAAAAGTGTAAAAACAAGTTATAAAAGTTACAAAAAGAAATAATGCTTTTTTTACTATAATAAGTCTTTTATTATAGGAAAAAAATGAAAATGTTAAAAAAGTACACATATTTGGTATCACCGCGTTCGTAACGACCCAACCTATAAAACTATAATATTATTTTTCCCGCACGGTGAACACCGCAAAAAAAATAATTAAAAAACAATGTCAGAATCACTTTTTTTTGGTCATCCACCCTCCAAAAATATAGAATAAAAAGTGATCAAAAAGTCGGATGTACCCAAAAATAGTACCAATAAAACTACAACCCGTCCCGCAAAAAACAAGCCCTTACACCGCTTTTTTGACGGAAAAATATAAAATTATGGCTCTCAGAATATGGTGACACAGAAAATAAATAATTTTATCAAAGTGATTTTATTGCGCAATCGCCACAAAACATAAAAAACCTATATACATATGGTATCGCCGTAATCATACCGACCCGCAGAATAAAGTACAATGTCATTTATACCGCACGGTGAATACTGTAAAAAAAAAAATACAAAAAACATTGTCAGAATTTATGTTTCTTTGTGACTTTGCTTCCAAAAAAATCTAATAAAAAGCGATAAAAAAAAATCACATGTACCCTAAAATGATACTAATGAAAAGTACAGATTGTCCCGCAACAAATAAGCCCTCACACGGCTCCGTTGGAGAAAAAATAAAAAAGTTCTGGCTCAGAATATGGCGATGCAAAATGTGCAGAGTGTTCCAAAAGCGGATAGGATCAGGCGCCATTTATCATTGTGACACCGGCCACATATCTGCGAATTATTATTTATGTACCCCATTATTATACCCTCTTATTATGCCCTGATGTACCCCGCACAGCTTACATATACCCCCACATCATAAATGAAATACGAGCAAAACCCCAAACAGAACAGTTACCAAGCAAAATCTGCGCTCCAAAAGCCAAATGGTGTTCCCTCCCTTCTGAGCCCCACAGCGTGCCCAAACACCAGCTTACGTCCACATATATGACATTTTATATCCGGAAGAACCCGCTCAACATTGTATGAGGTATTTGTCTTCAGTGGCACAAACTGGGCACAATATATTGTGCATTAAAATGGCATATCAGTGGAAAATTTTAATTTTCACTTTGCACCATCCGCTGCGCATTAACGCCTTGGCGCACCACGACTTAATAGAATGTCGTGGTGCGAGTGGTTATATATGGAGCGGGCTCACGCGCTGCGCCCGCTCCATATTCTGCAGCTGTCAGCTGTGTATTACAGCTGACACCCGGGACTAACGGACAGGAACAGCGATCGCGCTGTTACAGGAGCCTGTAAAATGACATTATACCGCAATACATTAGTATTGCAGTGTATTGTACCAGCGACCTAATGATCGCTCGTTCCAGTCCCCTAAAGGGACTTTTGGGAGGTTTCCACTGTTTTGGTACCTCAGGGGCTTTGCATATGCGACATGACACCCGAAAACCAGTCCAGCTAAATTTGAGCTCCAAAAGCCAAATATTGTTCCTTCCCTCCTGAGTCCTGCCGTGGGTCCAAACAGCAGTTTATTACCACATATGGCGTATTGCTGTAATCAGGACAAATTGCTTTACAAATTTTGGGGTAATTTTTCTCCTTTATTCATTGTAAAAATTAAACATTTCTATGTTTTTTCAGAAAAAAGTAGATTTTCATTTTCACGGCCTAATTCCACTAAATTCAGCAAAAAAACTGTGGGGTCAAAATGCTAACTATACCCCTAGAACAATTCCTTGAGGGGTGTAGTCTTCAAAATGGGGTCAGTTTTGGGGGGATTCCACTGTTTTGCTTACTCCAGGGCGTTGCAAACGCGACATGGCACTGAAAACCAATCCAGCAAAATCTGCGCTTCAAAATCCAAATGGCGCTCCTTCCCTTCTGAGCTCTGCTGTGGGTCCAAACAGCAGTTTAGTACCACATATGGGGTATTGGCGTAATCGGGAGAAGTAGCTTTACAAGTTCTGGGGTGCTTTTTAATCTTTATTCCTTGCAAATATTATTTTTTTTAAAATATTTTTTCAGAAAAAAAGTAGATTTTCACTTTCACAGACAAACTCCAATAAATATAGCAGAAGACCTGTGGGGTCAAGATGCTAACTGTACCCCTAGATAAATTCCTTGAGGTGTGTAGTTTCCAAAACCGTCTCACTTTTGGGGGATTTCCACTGTTTTGGTACCACAAGACCTCTTCAAACCTGACATGGTGCCTAAAATATATTCTAAAAAAAGGAGGCCCCAAAATCCACTAGGTGCTACTTTGCTTCTGAGGCCGGTGTTTCAGTCGATTATCACACTAGAGCCACGTGTGGGATATTTCTAAAAACTGCAGAATCTGGGCAATAAATATTGAGTTGCATTTCTCGGGTAAAACCTTCTGTGTTACAGAATTTTTTTTATTACAAATGAATTTCAGCAAAAAAAATAAAATTTGTAAATTTCACCTCTACTTTGCTTTAATTCCTGTGAAGCGCCTAATGTGTTAAGAAACTTTCTGAATGCTATTTTTAATACTTTGAGGGGTGCAGTTTTTAATATGGGGTGATTTATGGGGTCTATCTAGTACATAAGGCCCTCAAAGCCACTTCAGAACTGAACTGGTCCCTGTAAAAATAGCCTTTTGAAATTTTCTTGAAAATGTGAGAAATTGCTGCTAAAGTTCTAAACGTTGTAACGTCCTAGAAAAATAAAATAATGTTCAAAAAACTATGCAAATATAAAGTAGACATATGGAATATATAAAATAGTAACTATTTTGTGTGGTATTACTATCTGTTTTACAAGCAGATACATTTAAAATGAGAAAAATCATAATTTTTGCAAATTTTCTCTAAATTTTGGTATTTTTCACAAATAAGCAATTAATTTATTGACCAAATTTTTCCACTAACATAAAGTACAATATGTCACGAGAAAACAATCTCAGAATCGCTTGGATAGGCAAAAGCATTCCAGAGTTATTAACACATAAATTGACACATGTCAGATTTGAGAAAATGGGGCTGGTCATGAAGGTCAAAATGAGCTCAGTCTTGAAAGGGTTAAATCTGGCTTTTATGCCCCTCCTACATGCCACAGATTGGAGCTGGGTGCTTGAAAATTGGATCATTTGCAGATCTTAGCTACACCTGGGCTACTTCCTTGATTTACATAACCTTACAGTTTGCCCTTCTTGGTGTTGCAATTTCAATGTTGAGAAGCGTAGTTACAGTTTATAACAGTCTATTACAGTTAGTCAATCAATTGAATACCTTCTATTTTTTATGTTGTTTATTATAGAGAAGATGAGAGCCTCATTAACTGCATACCAAATTTCTTGCTGATTCCAAAATTCTTTATTATACCATGGTGGAACATTTTACTTTGATAGTCAGTGGCGTAACTACCGCCGTAGCAGCAGTAGCGGCTGCTACGGGGCCCGCGGCATGAGGGGGCCCGTGTCGCCCGCCGGCACGGGCCCCCACCATGGCCGCAGGCTCCGCTAGCAGCCGCTATAGCTGCTACAGCGGGACGCCACTGAACACTACGGCAGAGCAGGGAGGTACCTCCCCGCTCTGCCATTAAACAAAAGACATGTATCCCCTATCCACAGGATATCCACAGGATAGGGGATACATGTGTGATCGCTGGCAGCGATAGGGAGAACGGGGGACTGAAAGTCCCCTGAAGTTCTCCATCACAAACCTCGGACTTCCGTGGTCTGTGTCGGCAGCTCCGTAGAAATAAATGGAGCGCCGGTCGCGCTTGTGCGCAAGCGTGACCAGCGCTCCTTTCATTTTTAGTGAGCTGCGCAGACGCCGGAAGTCAGAGGTTAGTCTTGGAGAACTTGGGGGACTTTCGGTCCCCCGTTCTCCCTATCGCTGCCAGCGATCACACATGTATCCCCTATCCTGTGGATAGGGGATACATGTCTTTTGTCGGACACGCTGTAGGTCGCATTTTTTTGGGAGGGGGGATGCTGTATGGCGTTCCCTACAGGGGGGACGCTGTATGGCGTTCCCTACAGGGGGGGGCGCTGTATGGCGTTCCCTACAGGGGGGGCTCTGTATGGCGTTCCCTACAGGGGGGGCTCTGTATGGCGTTCCCTACAGGGGGGGCGCTGTATGGCGTTACCTACAGGGGGGGGGCTGTATGCCATACAGCCCCCCCTGTAGGGAACGCCATACAGCCCCCCCTGTAGGGAACGCCATACAGCTCCCCCT
The DNA here is from genome assembly GCF_050947455.1 of Rhinoderma darwinii. Classification (NCBI taxonomy): domain Eukaryota; kingdom Metazoa; phylum Chordata; class Amphibia; order Anura; family Rhinodermatidae; genus Rhinoderma; species Rhinoderma darwinii. Next base: position 180,590,004 of record NC_134690.1, read on the forward strand.
GTAGGGAACGCCATACAGCCCCCTGTAGGGAACGCCATACAGCCCCCCCTGTAGGGAACGCCATACAGCCCCCCCTGTAGGGAACGCCATACAGCCCCCCCTGTAGAGAACGCCATACAGCCCCCCCCTGTAGAGAACGCCATACAGCCCTCCCTGTAGGGAACGCCATACAGCCTCCCCCTGTAGGGAACGCCATTCAGCCCCCCCTGTAGGGAACGCCATACAGCGTCCCCCCCCTGTAGGGAACGCCATACAGCCCCCCTGTAGGGAAGAATGCCATACAGCCCCCCCTCTAGGGAACGCCATACAGACCCCCCTGTAGATAACGCCATACAGACCCCCCCGGTAGATAACGCCATACAGACCCCCCCTGTAGATAACGCCATACAGTACCCCCCTGTAGATAACGCCATACAGTCCCCCTGTAGATAACGCCATACAGCCCCCTCTGTAGATAACGCCATACAGACCCCCCTGTAGATAACGCCATACAGTCCCCCCTGTAGATAACGCCATACAGCCCCCTCTGTAGATAACGCCATACAGACCCCCCTGTAGATAACGCCATACAGTCCCCCCTGTAGAGAACGCTATACAGCCCCCCCTGTAGAGAACATCATACAGCCCCCTGTAGATAACGCCATACAGCCCCCTGTAGATAACGCCATACAGCCCCCCTGTAGATAACGCCATACATCCCCCTCTGTAGATAACGCATACAGTCCGCCCTGTAGATAACGCCATACAGTCCCCCCTGTAGATATCGCCATACATCCACCCCTGTAGATAACGCCATACAGCCCCCCTGTAGATAACGCCATACAGCCCCCCCTGTAGATAACGCCATACAACCCCCCCTGTAGATAACGCCATACAGCCCCCTGTAGATAACGCCATACAGCCCCCTCTGTAGATATCTACAAAGGGGGCTGTATGGCGTTATCTACAGGGGGCTGTATGGCATTATCTACAGAGGGGACTGTATGGCGTTCTCTACAGGGGGGGATGTATGGCGTTATCTACAGAGGGGGCTGTATGGCGTTATCTACAGAGGAGGCTGTATGGCGTTATCTACAGGGGTGGTTGTATGGAGTTATCTACAGGGTGGGGCTGTATGGCGTTATCTACAGGGGGGGTTGTATGGCGTTATCTACAGGGGGGGGGGGTTGTGTGACACCCAGGGGAGGGGGGGCCCCAGTCAAAAGTTTGCTATGGGGCCCAGTCTTTCCTAGTTACGCCCCTGTTGATAGTCCTCTGTTTCATGTAGTTAGAGACATCTCCACACATTTTTGGAATTATCTTCGGAGCCAGCAAATTGCACCTTTATGTCAGTGAGTTCCATAGACTTTCTTGATTTTGCTAGGAAATAAAATCTTTTATTTATTTAAATGAGGTAGAATATTTTCTTAAATATCAGACAATGACTAATTGTCATTTAGTGGTCATGCTGTAAGAGTTTTTTCAGTATAAATTCAGTATCACAATACAATAGAAGCATTTGACTGTGTTCCAGATCTATAAGATAAACATCGTGATGACATGATATTCAGCATATGTACCACATAGTATAGACAGTATATGCTTACTGTTGGGCAGTCTCAAAATAATGTACTATACTTCCCCTAAAGGGAATTTGTAACCAGGCTTAGAGACAGACACCGTGATTCCATCTATGTGACGCTGACTTAGATCCCCTGCCCACCCAGCGATGATTGGCAGCTTTCTCTCTATACTGTTGAATATGAAAAAAGTTGTCAATAAGCAGCGGATGGGCAGGGGGAGCCAGCAGCTCATGAATATCAAGTACTTCAGAGCATGCGTTTATCATTGATCGTACTACTGGTTTGGCTCACTCTGCAGCAGATTCCCTTTAACCCCATTAGATTGGTTAATGCTGTTAGGTACAATAGCTGCTAATGGTCTTAAAGTGGTTGTATAGGATTAGAAAAACATAGCTGCTTTCCTCCAGAAACAGCACCACACCTGTCCATGGGTTGTATCTGGTATTGCAGATCAGCCCCATTAACCCCTACCCGCACGAGTAAGTAACTGTATGTCGTTGCGGGAGGTTACTTCCCGCACGAGGACGTACAGTTACTGAATCGTTCCCGGTGTACACAGCCGGTGGCTGGGTGCGTCGGGAACCGGGATAGAAGCTGTCCCTGACAGCTAACACTCCCGAGTCACCGGCAACGGACCCCGATTAGCGGTCCGATGCCGGCGATCGATGTGGTCGGTGGATTTGTACAGATTATAACTGTAATTATACAGTTATAACTGTAAAAAGTTTTTAAAACCGTTCCCGGGACTCGTAGTTAAAGGGAATGTGTTGCCAGAAAAACATGTTTTTTTTTTTTAAATTAAACATTTAGTGTGTGGGTGATTAAACATTGTTCAAATTTTTTTTATTTTTTTCACGAGTCAGGAAATATTATAAATTAATTCTAATTTATAATACTACCCATTTTTGGTCACTAGATGGAGCTATTCCCAAAATTGCAGCATTGCAACATTGGGTTAAAAGCCCTCGCTCTAGTGAGCCCTCAGCATCCCCCCCTCCTTTATCCTGGCTAGTGCCGGGATAAACGAGGGGTTTGAACGGTGTAACCTCCTACACTGTGTGTCGCCATTTTTTGCGCTAACACACAGTGTAGTAGGTTTACATACAGTAGTAAAAACACACAAACACGAACATACATTGAAATCTCTTACCTGCTCCTGCCGCCGCGGCTCCCTCCGGCCCGTCCGCTCCGTTTGCTGCCGCTGGTCCAAGTGCACAAATCCGGAAGCCGCGACCGGAAGTAGTAATATTACTGTCCGGCCGCGACTTCCGGTCCACAGGAAAATGGCGCCGGACGGCGCCAATTTCGAATTGGACTGTGTTGGAGCGGCGCATGCGCAGTTCCCACACAGACGCCGTACACTGAAGTCAATGGGACGGGAGCCGTTCGCAGTCCCTATGGGACTGTGGCTGCCGTATTCCATGTCTGTATGTGTCGTTAATCGACACAGACAGAAATGGAACAAAAAATGGCAGCCCCCATAGGGAAGAAAAAGTGTAAAAATAAGAAAAAGTAAAACACAAACACACAAATGAATATAAACGTTTTTAATAAAGCACTAACATCTTTAACATATAAAAAAATAATTTGTGATGACACTGTTCCTTTAAGTCCGGGAACAGTTACAAAGCTCCACCTACCTTCCGCCATGTCCCATGTGACCGGCAATGGACTGCTGCTATTGGTCCGTTGCCGGCGAGAGCTGTGATTGGTGGGTCTGTTCAGACCCACGAATCACAGTGCACTTTTAGCGAGGGAGCGGTTAAAAATGACCCCACCCGACAGCTTACACATGTCAGTCACCGGCAATGGACCCGTAAAAGCGGTCCAATGCCGGCGATTGATGTGATAGGTGGATTTGTACAGATCTGTACAGATATACCCATCCTTCATAAAAGTTAGGAAAAGTTTTCAAAACAGTTCCTGTACTCCCACCATCACCCCCCCCATGTCCCTCCCCCATGCCCCTCCCCTTATCCCCCATGTCCCATGTGACCGGCAATGGACTGCTGCTATTGGTCCATTGCCGGCGAGAGCTGTGATTGGTGGGTCTGTTCGGACCCACCAATCACAGTGCGTTTTCTTGCAGGGCGGGTGAAAAATACAGGATACAGGCCCTGATCTCTTAGTTGGTGTTTAGTAGTTGGAGAGATCAGAGCCTGTATCGTGTAGTCGGTGAAAATAGAGAATAACCCCTAATTTTCACTTCCCCTGTTCCCCACCGCCTCCCAGTGTATAAGGGAGATATTTTTTCTCTTTTTTGATTACAAATAATAATTTGATTTAGTCCGTAGGTAGTTGCTCGTCTAGGTCAATTCGTCGCGTCAGTTAGTCAGTGTCAGTCAGTGTCCGTTGTCAGTTAGTCTGCGTCAATCCGTTGTCAGCGTCAATCCATTACAGTCAGTCGCGTCACTTGTTAGTAAGTGTCAGTTAGTCAGCGTCAGATAGTCAGCGTCAATCCATTACTGTCAGTCGCGTCACTTGTCAATAAGTGTCAGTTAGTCAGTGTCAGTTAGTGTCCGTTGTCAGTTAGTCTGCGTCAATCTGTTGTCAGCGTCAATCCATTACTGTCAGTCGCATCACTTGTCAGTAAGTGTCCGTTGTCAGTTAGTCTGCATCAATCTGTTGTCAGAGTCAATCCATTAATGTCAGTCGCGTCACTTGTCACTAAGTGTCAGTTAGTCAGCGTCAATCCATTACTGTCAGTCGCATCACTTGTCAGTAAGTGTTAGTTAGTCAGCGTCAATCCATTGTCAGTGTTAATACGTAGCGTCCGAGTCAGTCAGCCTCAGTGTCCGGTAGTAAGTTTTACTAAGTGCTATAAAACAAAAAAAAAAAACAACAAAAAAAAAAATCTTTGTTAGACTTTGTTACAGTTCTGTGAGCTACGTGTGTGTAAACACTACATATACATATATACACACTACCGTTCAAAAGTTTGGGGTCACCCAGACAATTTTGTGTTTTCCATGAAAACTCACACTTACATTTATCAAATGAGTTGCAAAATGACTAGAAAATATAGTCAAGACATTGACAAGGTTAGAAATAATGATTTTTATTTCAAATAATAATTTTCTCCTTCAAACTTTGCTTTAGTCAAAGAATGCTCCATTTCCAGCAATTACAGCATTTACCCCATGCTTCCAGAAGCCCCTCCCACAAGTTGGATTGGCTTGATGGGCTTTTCTTGCGTACCATACGGTCAAGCTGCTCCCACAACAGCTCTATGGGGTTGAGATCTGGTGACTGCGCTGGCCACTCCATTACAGATAGAATACCAACTGCCTGCTTCTTCCCTAAATAGTTCTTGCATAATTTGGAGGTGTGCTTTGGGTCATTGTCCTGTTGTAGGATGAAATTGGCTCCAATCAAGCGCTGTCCACAGGGTATGGCATGGCGTTGCAAAATGGAGTGATAGCCTTCCTTATTCAAAATCCCTTTTACCTTGTACAAATCTCCCACTTTACCAGCACCAAACCAACCCCAGACCATCACATTACCACCACCATGCTTGACAGATGGCGTCAGGCACTCTTCCAGCATCTTTTCAGTTGTTCTGCGTCTCACAAATGTTCTTCTGTGTGATCCAAACACCTCAAACTTCGATTCGTCTGTCCATAACACTTTTTTCCAATCTTCCTCTGTCCAATGTCTGTGTGCTTTTGCCCATATTATTCTTTTCCTTTTATTAGCCAGTCTCAGATATGGTTTTTCTTTGCCACTCTGCTCTGAAGGCCAGGATCCCGGAGTCGCCTCTTCACTGTAGACGTTGACACTGGCGTTTTGCGGGTACTATTTAATGAAGCTGCCAGTTGAGGACCTGTGAGGCGTCTATTTCTCAAACTAGAGACTCTAATGTACTTGTCTTATTGCTCAGTTGTGCAGCGGGGCCTCCCACTTCTCTTTCTACTCTGGTTAGAGCCTGTTTGTGCTGTCCTCTGAAGGGAGTAGTACACACCGTTGTAGGAAATCTTCAGTTTCTTGGCAATTTCTCGCATGGAATCGCCTTCATTTCTAAGAACAAGAATAGACTGTCGAGTTTCACATGAAAGCTCTCTTTTTCTAGCCATTTGGAGAGTTTAATCGAACCCACAAATGTAATGCGCCAGATTCTCAACTAGCTCAAAGGAAGGTCAGTTTTATAGCTCCTCTAAACAGCAAAACTGTTTACAGTGGTGCTAACATAATTGCACAAGGGTTTTCAAGTGTTTTCTAATCATCCATTAGCCTTCTAACACAGTTAGCAAACACAATGTACCATTAGAACACTGGAGTGATGGTTGCTCGAAATGGGCCTCTATACACCTATGTAAATATTGCATTAAAAACCAGATGTTTGCAGCTAGAATAGTCATTTACCACATTAACAATGTATAGAGTGTATTTTTGATTAATTTAATGTTATCTTCATTGAAAAAAAACTGTGCTTTTCTTTCAAAAATAAGGAAATTTCTAAGTGACCCTAAACTTTTGAACGGTAGTGTATACGCACACCCACACTCCCAAAACGGCAGCGAGACTTTACACCGCTGAAGAGGCGTATGCCATGATCGCGTCCGATACGGACTCCGTGAGTGGTGAGGAACCACAGTTCTTTCTCTCATCCTCCTCCTCCAGTGACAGTGAGGAACCTCCTCGTAGTCGCAGGAGGGTTAGTGCCCAGGTTCTGCCTGACCCTGAAACTGCAGATCTGCCTGACCCTGGTACAGTCAGCAGTGATTGGTCAACCCCAACCAATTACACCCCCCAAATCCCAGAATTTACTGCTGCGGCAGGCATTCACGTACAGACAGAAGGGCTGCCTATTATTGGATTTTTCAAATTGTTCTTGACAGACAATTTGATCCAGCTCATGGTTGATCAAACCAACCTTTATGCCGAGCAGTTTATTTCGGAACACCCCAACGCCTTTCATGCCCAGGCCAATCGGCGGCAACCGACTAATTGTGAAGAAGTGCACAAGTCTTGGGGGTTAGTCCTCAACATGGGTCTCACTAAAAAGCCCGAAGTGAGATCCTACTGGTCCATGGACATTCTGTATCATTGTCCGCTGTACCGCAATACTATGACCAGATCCCGCTTTGAGGCCCTCCATAAATTTATTCACTTTAGTGACAATTCCCAATGCCCCCCTGCGGATGACCTAAACTTCGATAGACTTTATAAAATTAGGCCCCTCATTAACATTTTATTCCAACATTTTTCATCAGTCTACACCCCTCAAAAAGAAATATCTATAGATGAATCCCTGGTGCACTTCAAGGGCAGGCTGAAGTTTTGCCAATATTTGCCAAATAAGCGCCTCAGGTACGGGATAAAAATGTACAAGCTGTGTGAATCGGACACCGGATACACACACGCTTTCCGGATTTATGAGGGGAAGGACAGGACAATACAGCTCCCAAATTGTCCCCCCTTCTTGTCCACAACAGGGAAGATAGTGTGGGACCTCCTGCACCCACTGCTTGATCAGGGGTACAACTTGTACTTGGACACCTGGTACACAAGTGTACCCCTGTTCAAATGTCTAAAAGACAAAAAAACAGTGGCATGTGGGATGGTGCGAAAAAAGGCACCTTCCCAAGACCCTCATCAGCCAACCCCTGCAAATTGGCGAAAGCAGGGCATTGCTGCAGGATGGGATCCTGTGTCTCAAATTTAGAGACAAAAAAGAGGTCTGTATGCTGTCAACAATACACGACGCCAGCTGCAGCCCTATCCCCACATGTGGATTCGCATCATCCACAATGAAGCCTGTGTGCATTCAGGCATACAATAAATTCATGGGGGGGGGGGGTTGACCTGAATGATCAGGTGTTGAAACCATATAGTGCCGTGAGAAAGTGCTAAATCTGGCACAAGAAACTGGCAGTGTACATTGTCCAGCTGGCACTATATAACTCCTTTTTAATTTTTAGGAAAGCTGGCAATCCGGGTACATACTTGGAGTACCAAGAGAAAATGATAAAATTTATTTTATTTGGAGACGAGGTGGGGGAAACGTCTGCTGCTCCAAGTAATGTTCGCCGAATTGTTCCTGGGCAGCACTTTCCTAGTGAAGTGCCTGCTACAGCAAAAAAAGGCAGGGCACAGAAAAGGTGCCGTGTCTGCACAAAAAGGGGTATCCGTGAGGATACCACATATCAGTGCGACACTTGCCCATCTAAACCCGGACTGTGCATGAAGGAGTGCTTCCGCATCTACCACACCTCCCTGGATTAAAAATGTTATACTTTTAAAACCCCCACCCCTTCCTTTATCATTCTGGTCTTTTACCCATTTTTAAAATTGGACATTCTAAAAAAACAAACAAAAAAAAAAACCCTCAATATACCCCTAGATGAATACCTAATACTCTAACAAATGTGTATGATCTGCACAATTTTTTCAGGCCTATGCTTGTGGCCAAAAATCATCCAAGTAAAAATTAGGCCTCAAAACCCTTGTGGTGCTACTTCACTTCCAAGCACTGCTAAGTGTCCAGACAACATATGTTGGGGCTATTTCTAAACTCAGAAGAAAAATCCCAATCAACATTGAGGTGTCTTCCTGCACTTACATGCTGTGTCTGAAAAATGTGTCCTATAAATGACGCATTTGTGAAAAATGTAACATTTTATTTTTAATGGCAGATTTCTACTAAATTCAGCCCCAAAAAATATGGGGTCATAAAAGTGATCACACACCTAGATAAATTCTTTGAGGGGGCAGTTTGCTAAATTGGGTCACTTCTTTGGTGTTTCCACTGTACTGGTACCTCAGGAGCTCTGAAAATGCGACATGGCACCCGAAAACCTTTCCAGCAAAAGCTGTGCTTCAAATTGTTCTCCTTCCCTTCTGAGCCCTGCCGTAGGTCTAAACAGCAGTTTATTACCACTTATGGGGTATTGCCGTAATCAGAAAAAATTGCTTTTCAAACATTGTGGTGTTTTTTCTCTTTTATTCCTTGTAAAAATTCTATGTTTTTCAGAAAAAAAGTAGATTTTCATCTTCACAGACTAATTCCACTAAATTCTGCAAAAAAACTGTGGAGTGTAAAGGATCTGCCAGGCACAGCTTCGGGGTTAACTCCCATAGGTAATCAGTCTGCACCTGAATCTACGTCTCTGAGACTGACTCCATCTTCCACCACTCAGGATGGCAGGCTTAGGAGTGGGAGAGCCTATCGCAGCCTGGCCAGACGGAGCTAGCTCCCGCCCTCTTTCTATTTATACCTGCCTTTCCTGTTCCTCCTTTGCTTGTGACTCTTCTCGTGTTGTTTCCTGGCCCAGCTACAGCTCCTATCTATTTGATCCTGCTCCATACTGACCCTGGCTTACTGACTACTCTCCTGCTCTGCGTTTGGTACATCGTGCTCTCCTGGTATGACTTGGCTCGTTCACCACTCTGGTTGCTCACGGTGTTGCCGTGGGCAACTGCCCCTTTCCCTTTGCTTTGTATTCTCTTGTATGTTTGTCTCGTGCACTTACTGAGCGTAGGGACCGCCGCCCAGTTGTACCCCGTCGCCTAGGGCGGGTCGTTGCAAGTAGGCAGGGACAGTGTGGCGGGTAGATTAGGGCTCACTCGTCCGTTTCCCTACCCCCGTCGTTACATGGGGACAAAATGCCAACTATACCGCTAGAAACATTCCTTGAGGGATGTAGTTTCAAGAATGGGGTCACTTTTGGGGGGTTTCCACTGTTTTGGTCCCTCCAAGGCATTGCAAACATGACATGGCACCAAAAGCATACAGACTAATTACAGACTAATTCCACTAAATTCTGCAAAAAAAACTGTGGGGACAAAATGGTAACTGCACCGCTAGAAAAATTCCATGAGGGGTGTAGTTTCCAGAATGGGGTCACTTTTGGGGGGTTTCCACTGTTTTGGTCCCTCCAGGAGATTGCAAGCATGACATGACACCAAAAACTATTCTAGCAAAATCTGCGCTCCAAAATCCAAAAGGCGCTCTTTTGCTTCTGAGCCCCGCTGTGAGTCCAAACAGCAGTTTATTGCCGTAATCGGGAGAAATTGCTTTATAAATGTTGGGGTGTTTTTTCTTCTTTATTCCTTGTAAAAATTCTATGTTTTTCAGAAAAAAAGTAGATTTTCATCTTCACAGACTAATTCCACTAAATTCTGCAAAAAAACTGTGGGGACAAAATGCCAACTATACCGCTAGAAACATTCCTTGAGGGGTGTAGCTTCCAGAATGGGGTCACTTTTGGGGGGTTTCCACTGTTTTGGTCCCTCCAGGGCATTGCAAACATGACATGGCACCAAAAACTATTCTAGCAAAATCTGCGCTCCAAAATCCAAAAGGCGCTCTTTTGCTTCTGAGCCCCACTGAGAGTCCAAACAGCCATTTATTACCACATATAGGGTATTACCGTAATCAGGAGAAAGTGCTTTATAAATGTTGGGGCGTTTTTTCTACTTTATTCCTTGTAAAAATGAAAAAATTCTATGTTTTTTCAGAAAAAAAGTAGATTTTCATCTTCACAGACTAATTCCACTAAATGCTGCTGCAAAAAAAAAAAACTGTGGGGACGAAATACTAGCTATACCCCTTTAATAATTCCTTGATTTTCCAAAATAGGGTCACTTTTTGGGGGTTTCCACTGGTTTGGTACCACAAGACCTCTTCAAACTTGACATGGTGCCTAAAATATATTCTAAAAAAAAGGAGGCCCTGAAATCCAGTAGGTGCTCCTTTGCTTCTGATGCTGGTGCCTCAGTCCATTAGCGCTCTAGGGCTACATGTGGGATATTTCTAAAAACTGCAGACTCTGGGAAATAAATATTGAGTTGCATTTTTTGGGTAAAACCTTCTGTGTTACATTAAAAAATGTATTACAAATGAATTTCGGGAAAAAAATGTACATTTGTAAATTTCACCTGTACTTTGCTTTAACTCCTGTGAAACGCCTAAAGGGTTAATAAACTTTCTGAATGCTGTTTTGAATACTTTGTGGGGTGCAGTTTTCAAAATGGGGCATTTTATTGGCACTTTCTAATATATAAGGCCCTCAAAGCCGCTTCAGAACTAAACTGGTCACTGAAAAAATAGGCTTTTGAAATTTTTGTGAAAATGTGAGAAATTGCTGCTAAAGTTCTAAGCCTTGTAACGTCCCGGAAAAATAAAAGGACGTTCAAAAAATGATGCAAACGTAAAGTAGACATATGGGAAATGTTAACTAGTAACTATTTTGTGTAGTATTATTATCTGTTTTACAAGTAGATACATTTAAATTTAGAAAGCTGCTAATTTTTACACATTTTCTGTAAATTTTGGTGTTTTTCACAAATAAATATTGACTTTATCAACTTTTTGACTAACTTAAAGTACAAAATGTCACGACAAAACAGGCTCAGAATCGCTTGGATAGGTAAAAGCATTCCGGAGTTATTACCACATAAAGTGACACATGTCATATTTGAAAAAATCATCTGTGTCCACATGGCCAAAACAGGCTGTGTCCTAAAGGGGTTAAAGTAAATAGGGCTGAGCTGCAATACCATCTCCAACCCATGGACAAAATTGTCATGTCAAGATGGTATATTTATGTAGGGGAAGCCAAGAGCACTTGTTAATCAGGGTAAAGTTCCAGTCGGGGCCATTCTCAACTAGGATTGCGGCTCAAAGGTAAGGCCATTAGGGACATCTAGCCCAACACTAGGGCTTATTAGAGAGAGCAATCGTCCTTGCATATGTCTTTTGGTCTATCTCCTTCATAGATTCATCATCCACAAGTACCAAAACATCCCTGTAGCCATCTGACCAGGTAAGACCGTTCTCTTTTTAGTGAGCACTGGTCTATGGCCAGTCACTCTATAAACTCTGTATATATTTGCTGTTTTGCCTGAATTATATGCCTGTCAGACAGACTGAACTGGCAATTACCAACCAAAACAGCAATACAGATATTGCCACAATATGACGAGAGGAAAATTTTCTAGACATTAATTAGTAATGTATGTATCCATATAATTTTAATGTCTAATAATTGATCTAGCAAAAAAGTCATGTTTTAATTGTCTCGCCCAACTGTATTGCTTTCATTTTTTTTCAGAGGGAACTCTAGTTGGTATTACTCAAACTTCTAGAATTATTTTCCTGATAAGAAAACGAAAAAAAGAAGAACCACGGTGTAGCGCTGCTACCATCAAGAAAAAACGGTGGAGAATTATATTTAAGAACCATTTATTAGTCTGGGCTACGCGTTTCAACGCCATACGGGCGTCTTCATCAGGCCAAGTAGAGAGAGGAAACAAAAACTGGTTTAAATAGTGATTGACAGCAGTGTTTTGACACGGAAAAAACAAACAAACCAGGGTCAGAGAGCCTCTATGACGTCATCACAGGTCAGATGTATATAAGAACATAGCAAGACTAAAAGTATAAAAAACATATATTCTAAAACATATTATAACTAAACATATTATATTATTACATATTATATCTAAAACATATTATAAAACATATATTCTAAAAGTATAAAACATCAGTGCAGGGAATAATCATAAACAGTAGAAAAAAATGTTAAAATACATAAAAATACATTAAAAATTGTATGAATATGTGGTTTAAACAATTTGGGATGTGGAACGGAGTTCAAACAAGCGGCATAAGAAGAGCATTAAAGTAGAATATACTTGTTCTTAAAGAGGCTCTGTCACCAGATTTTGCAACCCCTATCTGCTATTGCAGCAGATAAGCGCTGCAATGTAGATTACAGTAACGTTTTTATTTTTTAAAAACGAGCATTTTTGGCCAAGTTATGACCATTTTTGTATTTATGCAAATGAGGCTTGCAAAAGTCCAAGTGGGCGTGTATTATGTGCGTACATCGGGGCGTTTTTACTACTTTTACTAGCTGGGCGTTCTGACGAGAAGTATCATCCACTTCTCTTCAGAACGCCCAGCTTCTGGCAGTGCAGACACAGCGTGTTCTTGAGAGATCACGCTGTGACGTCACTCACAGGTCCTGCATCGTGTCGGACGAGCGAGGACACATCGGCACCAGAGGCTACAGTTGATTCTGCAGCAGCATCAGCGTTTGCAGGTAAGTAGCTACATCGACTTACCTGCAAACGCTGATGCTGCTGCAGAATCAACTGTAGCCTCTGGTGCCGATGTGTCCTCGCTCGTCCGACACGATGCAGGACCTGTGAGTGACGTCACAGCGTGATCTCTCGAGAACACGCTGTGTCTGCACTGCCAGAAGCTGGGCGTTCTGAAGAGAAGTGGATGATACTTCTCGTCAGAACGCCCAGCTAGTAAAAGTAGTAAAAACGCCCCGATGTACGCACATAATACACGCCCACTTGGACTTTTACTTTAAACACGCCCACTTGGACCTTTGCAAGCCTCATTTGCATAAATACAAAAATGGTCATAACTTGGACAAAAATGCTCGTTTTTTAAAAATAAAAACGTTACTGTAATCTACATTGCAGCGCCGATCTGCTGCAATAGCAGATAGGGGTTGCAAAATCTGGTGACAGAGCCTCTTTAAACACCGTGGTTCTTCTTTTTTTCGTTTTCTTATCTGTCAATTTAAGCACTTCCCTTTCCAGTGGACAGGCTCCTGAACCCAGCTGCAGCTCCATCACATAGCTATTGCTTTTACCAGTGTTGTGCCTGCTGTTGCACAACTGGAATAGGTGAATTAATATCACCTATCTTGCTTTTACTTTACACCGTGTGATCTGCACCATGTGGCGCCGTGTTTTTTGTTCTCCTTTCTAGAATTATTTTCCTGACAACGTCCAGCATCATGACATGATGAATGGCATCGTACACCCTGTACTGACACTAGATTGTGTCAAAGCATAATATGTGGCAAGCAGCAGAAGAAGAATAGAAGAGGCCCGGGAAGGGGTGAGATTTTGCAGCCATGCTCACCGCAAGCCGGGGCCTACTTTGGTGGCAAACCTACAGTGAGGCCACAGGCAGGGCTTAACAGATGCAGAGTGAAGGCAGTCCTGGGGGCCTTCATTAGGGACCCTGGGCTGCCATGACAACTGTCGTCACCCCCCGATCCTGTTGCGGGCTGTGATGAGCTGTCGGAGGGGGCCACCCCCCTCTTTTCAATGCCTCAGATGCTGTGGTCGCGATTGACTGCAGCATTTGAGGGGTTAACTAACCTCCCCTGGGTGCCACACACAGCCCCCTCTTGTAGATAGTGCCCCCCTGTAGATTCTGCCACACAGCGCTCCCTTGTAGATAATGCCCCCATGTAGATAGTGCCATACAGCCCTTGTGCTATATAGCCCCTTTGTAGATAGTGTCACACCCACTTGTAGATCGCGCCCCCACCTCCCCCTTGTAGATAGTGACATAAAGCCCCCTGTAGATAGTGCCATAAAGCCCCCCTGTAGATAGCCCCATACAGCCCCCTGTAGATAGTGCCATACAGCCCCCCTTTAGATAGCACCATACCGCCGCTTCCTGTAGAAAGCGCCATGCAGCCCCCCCTGTAGATCACGCTATACAGCCCCCCTACTGTAGATAGCGCCATACAGCCCCCGGAAGGCACTAGACTTTCCGGGTCTGTGCCCGGCTTGTGTGTCGGCAGCTCCATAGAAATGATTGAGCGCCGGTCGCGCTTCTGCGAATGCGTGACTGGCGCTCCACTTATTTCTATGGAGCTTCCGGACACAGACCCTGGAAGTCCCATGCTTCTCATGGAGCAGTTCGGGGACTTTTCGGTCCACCGTATGTCCTTATCCCGTTCCTGTGGATAGGGGATACATGTGTTTTGTGGGGTAACCTCTTTAAATAGGCTCATGCCATTTTTTTTTTTGTTTTTTTGGGGGGAGTTGGGGCTGTATGGCGCTATGGCTGCTACAGCAGTAGTTAAGCCACTGGTTACCATGGTCTACAATGTTACAGATACAATGGAGCTTCAGCCCGTTCCTGGTCACTCTGTCTACAAGCCCGCTAGCACATACTTTCAACTCCTCCCCTCACCCCTTGCAGATAGATTGCCTGCTTGAATCGCTGCAGATGCCCCAGATTAGTCACCCTTGGTGAAGGCCAATGTAAACAGGCATAGTACTAAAATCTGCAGACAGTATGCAGGGTCAGGTTTAGCAAAGGTCAGGGCAGGTGGCAGAGGTTCGTCATGGGTTACCAGCAAGAGGTTAGGGCAGACGGCAGGCAAGAATAGTCAAAGGTACAAGCAGAGTAAAACACAGGAATTCTAAACAAACTATGAGCAGGAAATCACTAGCCCAGCTAGTAGGAACTAAATAGCTCATACTGTGGAGTACAGCCATGGGGAGTGGCAGACATTACACTGACCATATCTATATGGTAAGCTTGCTTCTGTTACCATATCTATGTAGTAAGCTTGGCTCTAGAACCATATCTATACAGTAAGCCTGATTATGTTATCGTGTGTATGCAGTAAGCTTGATCCTAGTACTATAACTGTCACGATGTGGGATGTGGACCCACTGGGCCGTACCGCGTAGTGGGATGGCAGCTGGCCAAACAGGTATAGTACAGAGTCTATAGTCCAAAAAGGGTACATGTGGCAACTCGGACAGTAGCAAGGCAGACTTGGCTGGGACCAGGCAGCAGGTAGATGACAGGCGTGGAGTAGCAGAACTCGGCAACAGCTTCAGCACGGCACTTGACCAGGACAGCACGGGATACAGGATACACTTGGGAACTGGGACACTAGTAGACCATTTGCAAGACAAACTTTGGGTAACGAACAACGCTCAGGCAAAGAACAAGAGAGCAGAGCCCTTTTTTTAGTCCAGTGGCATTTTGGGCTTGATTGCAGACTTCCTGCAATTATGCGTGCACTGGCCCTTTAAGACCGTGCACGCGTGCCCTCTGGAGCCAGTCTCGATACCAGGAAGTGGGTGCCGGCGCCTCACAGGAGGACGATGCTGCAGGAAACTCACATGTCCATGGCCGCGGCCGTCAAGTGGTAAGTCAGAACAACGGGCCCCGACCATAGACGTTATAGTATCCCCCCTCTTACGCCCCCTCTTCTTGGGACCAGAGCGGGAGAAAAACTTCCTCATGAGGACAGGAGCATCGATGTTCTCCTCTGGCTCCCAGACCTCTCTTCTGGACCGAATCCCTTCCAATCCACCAAATAAAACGTCCTTCCTCCTACCTTCTTGGTGGCCAGAATCTCCCTTACTTCGAAAGTCCCAGACGATCCGCCAGGGACCACTGCAGAACTAGGAGTCCTGGAGTAGCGGTTCAGGACCACGGGCTTCAGCAAGGAGATATGGAAGGAGTTAGGAATCTTGAGGGTAGGAGGCAGCCGCAGCTTATAAGACACCGGGTTAATCTGTATCAGGATCTCGAAGGGTCTGAGGAACCTAGGAGCAAATTTGAAGGACGCCACCCTCAGCCGGATATTCTTTGAAGACAACCAGACCTTAGTACCTGGAAGAAATTGAGGAGGATCCTAGTATCTGCCTTACTCTTCATGCGGTCCATGCCAGCAGGATAGAAGATCGGGTCTGTTGCCATATCTGCAGAAAGTCCCTGAAGGTAGAGTCAGCAGCAGGCATAGTAGAGACAGGAAGAGGTATTCGAGGGTGTTGGAGGTGTTCGAGGGTGTTGGAGGGTGTAGACGATAAAGAATGGACTGGAGGTGGTGGACTCACTAGTGTGGTTATTATAGGAGAACTCTGCTCACGGGAGCAGCTGCACCCAGTCATCATGCCGTCTGGGAACAAAGTGACGTAGATAGTTCTCCATAATCTGGTTAACCCTCTCGACATGCCCATTGGATTGGGGATGATAGGCCGAGAGAAGTCCAACTTTACACCGAGGAGACCACAGAGTGCTCTCCAAAACTTAGAGGTGAACTGGACCCCTCAATCCGAGACAATATGCAGAGGCAAGCCGTGCAGACGGAAGATGTGTTGAATGAAGAGGTCGGCCAATCGCGCAGCAGAAGGCAGACCAGTATTGGGAACAAAATGAGCCATTTTAGAAAATCAATCCACCACCACCCAGATCACACTGCAACCCGCAGAGAGAGGGAGATCCGTGACAAAGTCCATTGCCACATGCTGCCGGGGAGCAACGGGCACTGGCAGCAGGTGGAGCAAACCAGCCGGTCTGGAGCGGGCAACTTTATTTGCTGTGCATACCGTATATGAGGAGATCATGAAAAATATCATTGACAAATTCCTAAAACACCGCGGGGGCGTTACATAGGCCGAGTGGCATAACTAGGTATTCATAGTGCCCATCACGTGTATAATATGCAGTCTTCCACTCGTCACCTTGACGAATCCAGATCAGATTGAAGGCCCAGTCCAGGTCCAGTTTAGAAAAAAATTTGCCTCCGTATGCGATCAAACAGTTCCGAAATCAAAGGCAATGGGTACCTGTTCTTCACCGTGATCTGGTTGAGGCCTCGGTAGTCAATGCAGGGTCGGAGGGATCCATCTTTCTTCTTGACAAAGAAAAACCCAGCTCCGGCCGGGGATGAGGATTTACGAATGAAGCCCCTCTCCAGACTCTCCTTAATGTAGGCAGACATAGACTGAATCTCAGTCAAGGGGAGAGGGTACACTCTACCGCGAGGAGGAGACGAATCAGGAACCAAGTAGATGGGACAATCATATGCTCGATGAGGCGGCAAGGTTTCTGCTTCCTTCTTATCAAAGACATTAGAGAACATAGAGTAACAAGAAGGCCACCCTGCCAATGACTGATGCGGCGAAGACTGTGGTGGATGGATATGACCCAGACAGCGGTCGAGACACTTGGCACCCCACTGGAGAACCTCTCCGGAGTCCCAATCTAGGACTGGGGCGTGCAAATGAAGCCAAGGCAAACCCAGCAGCACGGGGTTGACGGCCTTGGGCAGGACAAACAGGGAGATGAGCTCAGAGTGAAGCGCTCCCACTTGAAGTCTCAATGGCTTGGTCACAGACAAAACTGGGTCAGGCAAAGGCAGTCCATCTACCGAGGCAACGATCAACTGCCTTTCCAGCAGAACAGTGGGCAACTGAAGAAGATCCACAAGGTCTTGGCAGATGAAATTTGCTGCAGAGCCAGAGTCCAGGTAGGCAGAGACCGGATGGGTCCTCTCGCCAGCAATGATGGTCCCGGGAATGGACAGTTTGGAGGAGAGTTCTCGATTAAATGCAGTAGTGCCCAGGGTTGTCTCTCCAACCAAACCTAGACGTTGGGGTTTTTTGGCTTCTGAGGACACAGACGCACGACATGGCCGCAATATAAACAGAGTCCAGAGGTGCGCTTGTGCTTTCTCTTGAACTGACAATTTTAGCCAATCCACCTGCATCGGAACCTCGGGCTAAGCAGTAGGAGACGGCAAGACGGGTTGCTGTAAGTTGGACGCCAGTCTAGGAAGCCGTCTCTCTTGTCGCACCTCTTGAGATCTTTCTTTGAGCCTTATGTCCACTCGAGTGTCAAGTAGAATCAGGTCGTCCAAGGCAGGTGGTAGATCTCAAGCAGCAAGTTCGTCCTTGATCTCGGGCGATAGGCCATGCCAGAAGGACGCAACCAAGGCCTCATTGTTCCAGGACAGCTCTCCTGCCAGGGTCCGGAACTGGATGGTGTATTCGCCCACGGAGGTGTCTTCTTGGCGCAGGTTGAAGATAGCAGTGGCTGCCGACGAGACTCGTCCTGGCTCCTCTAAAACAGTACGGAACAACCGCATGAACCCCTGGACGTCTTGGGTCTCGGGTCCTTGATATTCCCGGATTTGGTTCGCCCATGCCAGGGCCTTGCCAGACAGTAGAGACACGATGAATGCGATCTTGGCTGCGTCCGACGGAAATGCTTGGGCGTGCAGGGTAAAATGGATATGGCATTGGTTCAGAAACCCTCTGCACGTACTTGCATCTCCATGGAACTGAGAAGGTAATGGCAGCAAGAACAGAGGATCCAAACCGAAGCTGCCTGGAAGTGTAGTAGGAGGGTCGAACGAAGGAGATGGCATAGGAGCCAGAAGGGAAGCAGCCAGCGTCCCTAGCTGCTGTGCAATAAAGTCCACTGCAACAAGAAGTTGATCCTGTCTAGCTCGTAGATCCTGGAGGTTCGCCTGCATGGCTTGGGAGGGTGACATGCCCTTGAATTGACCAGCGGGGTCCATGGCCTGAGCGTACTGTCAGGATGCGGGATGTGGACCCACTGGTCCGTACCGCGTAGCGATATGGCAGCTGGCCAAACAGGTATAGTACAGATATATAACCTAGAAAAAAGATTCTAAGAAACAGGAGATTAATGAAAAATAGAAAAATACTTTATTATCATACATAATACAGGACAGTAGACATTGCATAAAAGTGGAAAAATACAAAGACCAACAGTTAAAAAGAAACACTAAGCTGTGTATCAACCGAATAATTATAAATGACAGATTTGTATCCATGATTTGCCTTCAGAAAAAGTATAAAAAGAAACCACATGTGAATATATCAGTATGTTACGTAAACCCAAAAAGATGTATATGAAAGATACTGGTAGGTCATATATGGGTCATATAAATTTGCATGCAAATATAGCTCATGACATAGTGAAAGATTTGATACACAGCTTAGTGTTCCTTTTTAACTGCTGGTCTGTGGATTTTTCCGCTTTTATGCATTGTCTACTGTCCTGTATTATGTATGATAATAAAGTATTTTTCTATTTTTCATTAATCTCCTGTTTCTTAGCATCTTTTTTCTAGGTTATATATATTCCATTATGATGCTTTTTTTGTGAACACCCTAGGATCAGCCCATGTAACTTGCATAGATTTTTTTGTCGTTATGTTTCTTACACAAGGTGGGCCATATTGATCCATGCTACATTTTCGGTTTGATTAGGTATAGTACAGAGTCTATAGTCCAGAAAGGGTACCTGTGGCAACTCGGACAGTAGCAAGGCATGCTCGGCTGGGACCAGGCAGCAGGTAGACGTCAGGCGTGGATTAGCAGAACCCGGCAACAGCTTCAGCACGGCACTTGACCAGGACAGCACGGGATACAGGATAAAGGATAAAGACAAACTTTGGGTAACGAACAACGCACAGGCAAAGAACAAGAGGGCCGAGCCATTTTTATAGTCCAGTAGCATTCTGGGCTTGATTGCAGACTTCCTGCAATTATGTGTGTACTGGCCCTTTAAGACCGTGCACTCGCGGGCACGCGCGCCCTCTGGAGACAGTCTCGATACCAGGAAGTGAGTGCCGCTGCCTCACAGGAGGACGACGCTGCAGGGAACTCACATGTCCATGGGCGCGGCCGTCGAGGGGTAAGTCAGAACTATGGGCCGCGTCCATAGACGTTACAATATCTATGTAGTAAGCCTGGTTCTGTTACCGTTTATTTGCAGTAAGCTTGGTTTTAGAACTATATCTATATAGTAAGCCTGGTTATGTTATCGTATGTATGCAGTAAGCTTGGTTCTAGTAACATATCTATACAGTAAGCTTGCTTCTGTCACCATATCAAAAAATGTATTTGTCATATGTTTTTATCGATATGCAGTTAATACTTAATCTCCATTCTCAAGACAAATATTAATTAAATATAGCACGCTATAATGAATAATCAATAATCACTGACTGTAGAAATCATATAATAATATATTAATGTGGCATTTAAAAAATATACATCAATACATATATTAAATGGATTATGGAAATGGGACACCCTCATTCAAGCCTATAGGAAATATCCAACATATCCACCATATGTATACAGTAAGATTGCTTCTGTCACCATCGGACACAAGGCCTACTAAAGAGGACTTTAGTACCATATATTCAAAAATGTTTATAATAATATCTATATACATACCTCCTCCTTTTTGTAATAGAGTCTTATTAAAGGCCATGTCTTTTGTGGCGGATAAACCAGGGATACCTTTGCTCCTACTCGGGGATTTCAATAATATTCTTGATTCCAACTGGGACAAATGTAGAGAGGGGGACAGGAGTGAAGGGAAGGTTGGGACTCCATTTGGTACATTGGTACAAGAAATAGGATTGTTGGACATATGGAGATTACAACACCCTCGTGAACTGGAGTTTTCCTGCTGTTCATCCACGTATTCTTCTTTATCCCGTATAGATCTGGCCTTGGGGAATGAGGGTATGATGCCCTTAGTTAATTAGGTGGAGTATCTACCTAGAACGTTATCAGATCATTCTCCCATTAGGGTCACGGTTGATATTAATAACCAGAGTCCCCAACGCCCGAGAATCTGGAAGCTAAACCCTTTCTGGCTGACTTTGGTTGATGGGCAAGGTTTCATTGCCCAAAGGCTAGAGGACTATTTTCCAATTAATTGTGGCTCTTCTTCTGTTCCGTATGGGATGCAATGAAGGCGTATTTGAGAGGCCTGTTTATGCAGTAAGGCAGAAGCGGCATTTATTTTAAATCCTACTGTGGTGCAGCAAATGAGTTTGCGAAGAGCACAAGAGGCACTTAATTTACATCTGTTAGCTGTAGCGAGCAGAAAACGGCAGTTTTTTGCACAGAATACCTTTGAAGAAGGAGAAAAGGCTGGTCATATGCTAGCAGTGGTAGCAAAGGCACAACAGGGTGTGACACATATCACTGCTTTAAAAACGGCGGAGGGCCATTTAGTTACAGAGAACTTGGAAGTTGTAAAAGTTTTGAGAGACTTTTAGTCAGACCTATATACCTCCAAGGTGCATCCATCTACATCTGATATTTATACATTCTTAAATAAAGCAGAGCTCCCTAAGCTGTCAGGAAGCGCCAAGGCACTTCTGGATTCTCCACTCACGTTGGAGGAATTGGAAGAAGTGGTCAAACAGATGGCTAATAAATAAGGCACCTGGGGCGGACGGGCTACCAGTTGAAATTTATAAAAAATACTCTGAGGTGCTCTTGCCCAAATTATTAGAAGTATTTCATTATTCATTGGATTGTGGTTCTTTGCCAGCTTCTATGCAAGAAGCCATTATTGTGGTCTTGCCAAAACCCGGGAAAGATCCTCAATTAGCTGATTCTTATCGACCGATTTCATTATTAACATCTGACGTTAAGATTCTGGCAAAGGCATTAGCTCTGCGGTTGAATGGCGTTATTTCTACCATTATACACCCGGATCAGACCGGCTTTATGCCTGCTAGGTCGACAGCCATGAATTTGAGACGTTTATTTTTAAATCTTCAGCTGAGGGCAGACAATGTAGGCGAAAGAGCCATTTTTTCACTGGACGCTGCCAAAGCGTTTGACAGTGTGGAATGGCAATATCTTTGGTGCACCTTGGAGGCTATGGGTTTTGGACCATCTTTTATAGCATGGATTAAGGTCCTGTATTCTTGCCCTACAGCCAGAATACAGGCAAATGGAGGATTGTCTCCCCGGTTTGCTCTTGAAAGAGGGACTAGACAGGGATGCCCATTATCGCCCCTGCTGTTTGCCGTGGCAGTAGAGCCCTTGGCAGCGCGCATACGTCTGTCTGATGATATTAAGGGCTTCTTGTATGGCTCGGTGCAAGAAAAGGTAGCGCTTTATGCAGATGATATGCTTCTATACTTGGGGGATATGGGTAGCTCTCTGGCAGAGACAATATCCCTAATTGAGAAATTTGGGGCATTGTCTGGGTTTAAAATAAATTGGGATAAATCCCATCTGCTCCCTGTGGATTCAATGTGCTCTATACCAGGGGTGCATGGGGTACCTGTAGGATGCGTTAAACATCTTAAATATTTAGGGATCAAGATCTCGACCTCCCCTTCTGAATATGTTGCTCTCAATTTGCAACCCCTTCTGGTCAAATTTAAAATGAAAATAATGGCTTGGTGTAAATTACATCTGACAGTTGTGGGTAGGGTCAATCTTATTAAGATGATCCTAATGCCACAATTATTGTATATTTTACATAACTCCCCCGTATTGATCTCATTACGCAATTTTTATTATATTAATGCACTTTTTAGGGACCTAATATGGCGGAAGGGTCGCTCAAGAATTAGATTAGAAATTCTACAGCGCGCAAAGCATGACGGCGGTCTGGCCCTACCCAACCCTTGGATATATTTTCTTGCCTCCCAATGTCAGCACTTTAAGGGGTGGGGGGAAATTATATCAAAGGGATCCAATGGATCGATTCTACAGGCACAATTTGGACCATCTGTTTTATTCTCAGTATTGGAGGCAGGTCACTCTATGTTGGCGGGCAGGAATACGCCCACATATACACTAATGCGTAAAGTATGGGATAAAGTCCGAGCTATTAGAGATATGGGGGTTTGCACAATTTTTACACCTTTTTGGGGGAATAAGGCACTTCCGGAATTCTTCTCTCTTGGAGGATTTGAGGGTTGGAAAGCAAGAGGCATCCTTTATGTCTCCCAGTTGCTCCAGGCGGATGTATTTAAAACTTATCAACAGATCCAAGAGGAGTTTGAATTACCTCGAAATTCCCTCTATCAATACTTACAGATAAGACATGCTTTTGATGCCCAGAAGAAGGCGGTGGATTTGGCAATACACGCAGATGGGGTGTTGTCTGTTTTACATACGGGGAGTGTTACATCGGGAGTTATTTCACATATTTATCAGTTGTTGATCAGTAAATTTTTTGATAAATACCCCCTGATGGCTTCTAAAAAATAGGAAAGAGATATGGGTCCCATCTCTGAAGAACAATGGATAGATATTATTAAAGCAGTTCCGAATACTTCTCTTAGTGAGGCAGGGCGCCTTTCTCAATTATATATTATCCATAGAGTATACAGGACTCCTAAATTTATTTTTCATATTGGGGTAAGGAGTGACTCGAAATGCCCCAGATGCGCGGAAGAGGAGGCTGACCATATGCATATGTTGTGTTCCTGCCCACAGTTAACCACGTACTGGATGGATGTACTGAAGCTGATTCAGGAGGCCTATGGACATGTGTTGCAAGGGACTCCTATGGAATGCGTTTTGGGATGTATTGTGGACACCCCACCCTCTACTTTGGAGCGGTTGGCTATTGTAAGGTTGCTATATATAGCTAGAAAACTAATTGCCCTACATTGGATACAAGGCGCCCCGCCGACTAGGAGCGAATTCATTGCAAAAGTGAATAAAATGATTGTATTGGAAAAGGTTGTCTATGTAAAGCGCAAACCGCTTAAAAAATTTGAATCCATATGGGGACCATGGGTAGGGGTAATGGAATCTGTATTATAAAATTTATTCAGGGACTCTGTATGACCGCCAGCCTTTACACGGTATTGGGGTTATGTATATAGATGTGGGATAAGGAGAAGGGGAGAAATAGAGAGGATTAAATATATGCCATATATTATATCTGTTTTGTATTATACATGCTTGTAGATGATTAAGCTACTTGACACTTGGAAAATGATCTGTCCCATGTACCTTGTATTTTGTGAATAATGTATTCGATATTTGGTACAATTTCTATTTTATATACTATCTAATTTGGAATTTTGTGACGGTGCCTGGGGGGAGGATTTGGGATAGGGTTTGTTTAGTATGTTTTGTACTATATAAATTTTGAAACTTCAATAAAAAAATTATCTGATTTAAAAAAAAAAAAGAGGATGTAGTCCCACTAGGTTGCTTACGGATATGATGTAGGGCTAAACCGCGGAGTGGAGTAGAAGGGATTGGGACTTAATCACCCTAAACACTCGCAAGGGGGTATGGACTTTCCCACAGATAAATCCTTAGATTAGTCTCCGTTAGTAATAGCTGGCGTGTGGCTAGACAGGCGACTCCAAAATAGGCAGCAGATGGGTAGACGTGGTCAGGAAACAAGCTAGGTCAAAGCCAAGTGATACAGAAGATACAGAACTAACAAACACCTTTACCCAGTACAGTAAGCTAAAGAACCTAATTGCTCAGGCCTAGAGTGATGGGGGAGGTTCCCTTACAACAACTTGGGCAGCAGGTGATAGGAGGATGAGAAGAAGCTTTGGTGGTACTGGCCCTTTAAAAACCTGAAAGAGACACATGCTCATTTGGGGAGAAATGTGACCGTCGATAACAGCATCGAATTGGGAGAGAATGCCACGCTCAGTGGCTGGGAGGTGAGCAAGGTGTTACAATATCTATGCAGCAAACTTAGTCCAAGTACATTATCTTTGTTGTAAGCTTGGCTCCAGTACCATATCTTTGCAATGAGCCTGGTTCTGGTACCGTATCTATGCATTAAGCTTGGTTCCAGTGCTATATCATTGCAATGAGCCTTGTTCTGGTACTGCAGCTATGCAGTAAGCTTTGTTCCAGTACTATATCTTTGCAATGAGCCTGGTTCTGGTACCGTATCTATGCAGTAAGCTTGGTCCCAGTATTATATCTTCGCAATGAGCCTGGTTCTGGTAACATATCTATGCAGTAAGCTTGGTTTTAGCAACATATGTATGAAGTAAGCTTGGTCCTGTTACCATATACATTGAAGTATATTTGGTTATGGTACCATATGTAGGCAGTAAACTGGGTTTTTGAACCATATTTATTCACTATGTTTCCTTCGTTTACCACATCAACATATTTATTGTATTCTGTGCTGCTACCCAAGGGCTCAAAGAAGACAGGCTAGGCAGGTTGACACATGAATTCTAGTTTCATTTACTTTGGTACCTCAAAATGGAGACTTGAATAAAATAACTCCTTCAAGAGGAGGTATGTTGGATATTTTCTATAGGTTTGAATGAGGGTTTTACATTTCCATCATTCATTTAATATTTATTGATGTATATTTTTTAAATGCCACATCAATATATGATCATATGATTTCTAAAGTCAGTGATTTCTAAAGTCAGTTCTTGCTTGAACTTGATGGACATGTGTCTTTTTTGAACCGTACTAACTATGTAACTATGATTATTCATTAAATCTTGCTATATTAAATAAATAATTGTCTTGAGAATGGAGACTAAATATTAAGTGCATGTCAATAAAAACATGACAAATACATTTTACATAATATTACTTGCGTAAGAATTGATTGAAAATCAATAATGGAATTATTATACCTTCTTTAATACTTATTGTGTCTCTTTGTTAATTATTCCATTCTTAGCAGTCCACAGCTGCTGATTTTCATAGTGATTTGTTAAAATAAATTTGTGGCTACAAAGTAGCATACTAATGTATAACATTATTCTTTGTGTTTTGTCATTTTCAAACCTGTAAGATCCCCAAGAGTAAGGTTGAGGATCTTGAGTGTTCAGTTAGATGTGGGGACTCACCTTTATGAGAATAAGATGGTCACTGTAGCACAGCTGAAGTAGTGGAAGTTGAACAAGAACTTTTAATTTATTACACAACAGTGCAGTACTTTTCTTGAATGGTACTCTTGAAGTAGTACAATAGAAGACAGTAATTACTTTAGTTGATCCTTAACCGGGGCAGGGGATGATGGGATACGTCACCAATCCACCAAAGTTGGGTCATGACCTAAGTGACTGTCGGCTCACACCAGTCCTACAGTTCTTCTATGGGTCACAAGGAGGCTCTTTCCTACCACAGCCTGCCGGTACTAACCACTGCATACCAAGAACACCCCACAAGACCTGCTGTTTTGGAGATGCTTTTGACCCAGTCGTCTAGCCATCACACTTTGGTCCTAGTCAAAGTCACTCAGATACTTACATTTGCCCAAATTTTTGCTTCCAACAAATCAATTTCAAGAACTGACTGTTCACTTGCTGCCTAATATATCCCACCACTTGAAAGGTGTCATGGTAACAAGGAAATCAATGTTATTCCCTTCACCTGTCAGAGGTTTTAATGTCATGGTGCGGTATAGAGAATCAGTTGTATATGGCTGGCGACATTGAACGTGGTGTGAATTTAGCCTTCGACATTGGTATTAATCAAACAGCACTGGAAGAAAACACAAAGTATATTACAAAGTTCCAGAAATGTTATTGCACACTGATTGTGGGGAAAACCCCTCTAAGTATAAAATCCTTAAAGGGAATGTGTCGCTAAAAATTATTTTTTTTAGTTAAACAGTTAGTATATACATGATTAGACATTGTTCTAATTTTTAAAATTTTTCACAAGTCAGGAAATATTATAAATTAGATTCTAATTTATAACATTTCCATGTGCTGGTCACTAGAGGGAGCAATTCCCCAAATTGCAGCATTGGCATGTGGTAAAGCAACCACATTGCTTTATGCTGCAAAATTGGAGAAGACACACTCGCTCTAGTGTGCTCAATTAATCCCTCTCCTTTATCCTGGCTAGTGCCAGGAGAAAGGAGGGGGTTGAATGTTCAAATCTCCTACAATGTGTGCCGCCATTTTTTGAACGAATGCACAGTGTAGTAGGCTTACATACAGTGATAATCACACAGTAAAACACGAACATACACAAACATAACTTGCTCCTGCCGCCGCCGCTGCCGCTGCTCCGTCCGCTCCCTCCGCTCCTAGTCCTTGCTTCTTAACACATGTCCGGAGCCGCGACCGGAAGTAGTCATCTTATTGTCCGGCCGCGGCTTCCGGTCCACATGAAAATGGCGCCGGATGTCGCTCAGCCGAAGACCTTCACACACAGACGGCGTACAACATAGTGAATGGAACGGCTCCCGTACGCATTCTCTATGGGGATGTATGTGCCGTATTCCATCTCTGTATGTGTCGTTAATCGACACATACAGAGATGAAAAAAAAATGGCAGCCCCCATAGTGAAGTAAAAGTTAGAAAAAAGAAAAAAGTAAAACACAAACACACAAATAAATAAAATGTATTTTAATAACACACTAAAAGCAAATTGATATAAAAAAATTTTTTTTCGCGACACCCGTCCTTCAAGTGAATGGGGCTGTACTGCAATACTAGACACAGTCCATGGACAGACGAGGTACTGTTTCTGGGATCCTTTTCTTTAATGCTGGGCAACTTGTTAAAACAGAAAACACCGAGGATTCTCAAGCTTTGAAATATAAATAGGGCCAAGCCGCAATCTACATCTAAACTGATGGATCACCGGATTACTTGTTTCTAAGGGTATGTTGACACGCACTGTTTTCAGATGTAATTCTGGCCTTTTACGCACAGAATTATGCTTGAAAAAATGGCTCCATTACGCCTACAAACATCTGCCCATTGCTTTTAAAGGGTTTTACGATGTTCTGTTCCCACGAGGTGTTATTTTACACGTCGCTGTTAAAAGACGGCGCGTAAAAGGACGCTCGCGAAAAAGAAGTGCATGTCACTTCTTGGGCCGTTTTTGGAGCCGTTTTTAATTGACTCCATTGAAAAATAGCTCCAATAACGTCCGTAAAATACGCCGCAAAAAACACGAGTAGTTACAAAAACGTCTGAAAATCAGGAGCTGTTTACGCCTGAAAACAGCTCTGTATTTTCAGACGTATTTTGCTAAGCCGTGTCAACATACCCTAAAGGTTTATCTCTCTTTTGGATTTTTTAGTCCTTATTGATTATATTCTTTGTGTCTGCAATAAGAGCAGAGTTCGTAATGAAACGAAAAATAGTACAGTATATGCATTTGTTTTAGAGAGTAGCCCCTTAAAATAATTGCCTCTGGTGGGCCGAACGTACCTCAGTCTTTCACTGCTAAAAACTCACCTTTCTCCCTTACTTGCCTTTTGTCAGGAAATGTTAATATTTCTGATATGTTAGTGGTCATATTAAAGAGGTATTCCCAACTCAGACATTTATGGCATATCCGTAGGATAAGCCATAAATGTGTGATAGATGCGGCTCCCAGCTCTGGGAACCGCACCTATCTTGAGATCAGGGGTCCTCAGACCCACTCCCTTCCTGGTGAGATGGCTGCTGGCAACGGTTCAGTGGCAAAGTGGTCGGGATTATG
The DNA here is from genome assembly GCF_050947455.1 of Rhinoderma darwinii. Taxonomy (NCBI): domain Eukaryota; kingdom Metazoa; phylum Chordata; class Amphibia; order Anura; family Rhinodermatidae; genus Rhinoderma; species Rhinoderma darwinii. Next base: position 180,618,339 of record NC_134690.1, read on the forward strand.
GAAAAAGGTAAGCTTGCTGAGTTACGCTGTTTCTCTAACTCCCAAGTTCTGGAAACAGTGTAGCTCACTGTGCTACGCTATTTCCGTATCTCCCATTCACTTCTATTGGAGTTATGCAAACAGCGTAGCTCAGCGAGCTGGGTGTCACATTGGGTACGTGGACCCACTGGGCCATACCGCCTAGACGGTATGGCAGCTGGCCAACAGGACACAGATCACAGTCTATAGTTCGTATAGTGTACCTGTGGTAGCTCAGACAGTATCAAGACTGGCTCCGCTGGAACTAGGCAGCTGGCAGGCGCCAGGCGTGTGTAGCAGGACAGGCATGGTATACAGCACAGCACGACTTCAGCTCAACACGGTACTTGACCAGGATAGCACGGGATACAGGTTACCGTTAGCAGGAACGGGAAACACTGGCAACTGAAAAACACTTAGGAGACCATTTGCTTAGACAGACTAGGGTAACGACAACAAGGCTCAGGCCAGGCAGGAAGGGGCTGGGCCCCTCTTATAATCCAGGGCTCATGGGCTAATTTTGTACTAATTTCAGGTGCGTGCACCGGGACAAGCGGGAGTGAGCGCTGGCATCTCCTGTGGAGGAGATGGGGACCAGCACTCACAGTTCCATGGCTGTGGGCGTCAGGAGGTAAGTGAGCCTGATGGCCCACGGCCATGGGCATGACACTGGGCTGTTTCTGGAACCCCAACCACCTCTGCACCAATTCCCCACCCGGATGTAGCGGCCAGCAGTCATCTCACCAAACGGGTTAGGGGACCCCCGACTTTGAGATAGGTCCCAAAGCTATCAGGTCCCATCTATCAGATATTGATGGCATATATAGTGGGTGAAGATTGTGAGAAGGTTGAAACCTTGTGTGTGGAATTAAAAAGGGACGTAAACACTGAAAAAATTATTTTGGTGCAATCTATAGACCCCCCCCCCCCCCAATATAACTGAGGAGATGGAAGGTCAGCTATATAAACACATGGAGTGGGCTGCACAGGCGGGTACTGTAGTGATAATGGGAGATTTTAATTACCGAGATATTAATTGGTGTCATGGTTCGGCTTCAACTGCAAAGGGGAGACATTTCCTCAACCTGTTGCAGGAAAATTTTATGAGCCAGTTTGTGGAAGACCCGACTAGAGGTGAAGCTCTGTTGGATCTGGTAATTTCTAATAATGCAGAGCTTTTTGGGAATGTCAATGTTCGTGAAAACCTTGGTAACAGTGATCGCAATATAGTTACGTTTTACCTATACTGTAAAAAAACAAACACAGGCTGGGAGGGCAAAAACACTTAGGGTATGTGCACACGGTAGCAGGCTTTTACGTCTGAAAAGACAGACTGTTTTCAGGAGAAAACAGCTGCCTCGTTTCAGACGTAAATGCTCCTCCTTGCATTTTGCGAGGCTTCTCTGACAGCCATAAATTTTGAGCTGTGCTTCATTGAGTTCAATGAAGAACGGCTCAAATTACGTCTGAAAGAAGTGCCCTGCACTTCTTTTGACAAGGCTGTATTTTTACGCGTCGTCGTTTGACAGCTGTCAAACGACGACGCGTAAATGACAGGTTGTCTGCACAGTACGTTGGCAAACCCATTCAAATGAATGGGCAGATGTTTGCCGACGTATTGTAGCCCTATTTTAAGACGTAAAACGAGGCATAATACGCCTCGTTTACGTCTGAAAATAGGTCGTGTGAACCCAGCCTTAAAGGACGGGTGTCGCGAGAATTTTTTTTTTTATATCAATTTGCCTTTAGTGTTTTATTAAAATAAATTGTATTTATTTGTGTGTTTGTGCTTTACTTTTTTTTTCTAACTTTTACTTCACTATGGGGGCTGCCATTTTTTTTTTCATCTCTGTATGTGTCGATTAACGACACATACAGAGATGGAATACGGCACATACATGCCCATAGAGAATGCGAACGGAAGCCGTTCAATTCACTACGGTGTACGCCGTCTGTGTGGGAACGGCACATGCACCGCTCCCACACAGTCCAAATGGAAGGTCTTCAGCCGTGCGACATCCAGCGCCATTTTCTTGTGGACCGGAAGCCGCGGCCGGACAGTAAGATGACTACTTCCGGCCGCGGCTTCCGGACATGTGTTCGGAAGCGAGCGGAGGGAGCGGACGGACCGGAGGGAGCGGCGGCAGCGGCGGTAGCGGCGGCGGCGGCAGGAGCAGGTAAGTTATGTCTGTGTATGTTCGTGTTTTAGTGTGTGATTACCACTGTATGTAAGCCTACTACACTGTGTATTCGCTCAAAAAATTGTGGCACACAGTGTAGGAGGTTTGAACATGCAATCCCCTCCTTTCTCCTGGCACTAGCCAGGATAAATGAGGGGCGATTGTTTGAGGCCGCTAGAGCGAGTGTGTCTTCTCAAATTTTGCAGCATAAAGCAATGTACCACATGCCAATGCTGCAATTTTGGGAATTGCTCCCTCTAGTGACCAGCACAGGGAAATGTTATAAATTAGAATCTAATTTATAATATTTCCTGACCTGTTGAAAAAATTAAAAAAATTAGAACAATGTCTAATCATGTATATACTAACTGTTTAACTAAAAAAAATGTTAAATTTTTTTCTAGCGACATATTCCCTTTAAAGCGTAGCTAAACTTTCGCAAAAAAAAAAATATTTAAACTGCTATTATGTCCCTCTATGTGAATACATTACTCCTAGCAATTTTTTTCACTTCAAAGTACCTTTTTTTTCAGCTTTTTTTCTTGTGAAGCCATCCACAGCTATTTTCTCACACTTCCTGATTCTGGCCAGTTGCTAGGGACGTGTCTAGGGGCGTGTCTTACTGTGTGTAATGTTACGATCTGTCTGTATCTTTCATGGGCAGTGAACTCTGAGGTGATCACTACAATACTGTGAGCGTGCACTGAGCTATGCACAGCAGAACACATTATATACAGAGATGTAAATATCTCTGCACACTCCAGAAGAAAGCAATCAGTTTTCTTTTCACTTTCCCTAGCAAGTACAGGGAAGATAAGACAGGACGGTAGGGTGCTTGGGGGGGAGGAGGGCGGAGCAGTCTTAGTCTTATCTGATGCTGATTAGCAGCTCAGATTACAGTGTCCAGACAGTCTTTGAGAGAAGGGGGAGAATCATGCAGGCACTGAGACCAGTGCACACAGTCTCTTCCATGCGCTCTGCTGCTAGAGAACTGTGTAGTGTATAGAGGCAGAGAGACCTTCCTGACGTCACGATGGGTGCGTGCACATCTGACGTCAGGATGGGGCCACCACCCACCCGTACTCATAGGCAGCAGAATTCGTACACTGATACATTCAAACGGTGTACAGATTTCTGCTAGCAACAGGAGAATTACAAGAAATAAAATGTGGTAGAAAAGTGTCAGAGTGGCCATTTAAAACACATATAACACAAAAAGGAGCCCAAATTCATTAATAAAGTATATTACAAAACATATTTATATTACACATGCTGCTAGAAAATAAAAAGTTGATTGAACGTTTAGTTACGCTTTAATTTTAAGAAGGCCAATTTCCCCTGGATGATGGCTGCAATTCAGGATGTAGACTGGGAAGAACTAATGCCAAATAATGGTACAAATGATAAATGGGAGATCTTAAAATCTACTTTGTATAATTATAGTGCAAAATGTATTCCTATGGGTAACAAGTATAAACGACTAAAATTAAAACCCACATCGCTTACACCTTCTGTAAAAAGGACAATATATGACAAAAATAGGGCATTTGAAAAATACAAATCTGAGGGTACAGCTGTAGCTTTTGTTTATTTTTTGTGTTTGTCTTTTTTCGGTCGTTGGACTGCATCGGATTCAAGGACTACTTCGATGACGGATTTTATTATATTCAATAAAATGGCTAATGAGGGTTGTGTGTGTGGGGGTGGTTATTTCAATAAAATATTTTATCTATGTCTTTGTATTTTCTTTTAAACTTTATTACTACCGCTTTAGTAATGGCCACTGGCTGATTGACTGCGACGATTACTAAGGCGGGGCTTACTGTTAATCGATGTAGAGGCTAACACTAAACCCTATTATTACCCTAGTACTCACCGCCACCAGTGGTACTTTGAAGATCCAGTACCTGAGCTTCTGTAGCGATGGACCGGCACTGGGGCGGCCGCAGACTGGTACTATTAGGCTCGGAAAAGTCAAAAACAGCGGCCCTTCCCACTCTGGTAATGCTAGGCTGCTGCTGCTGCTGTGTTGTATCCAGCTAGGCATGCAGATTGGGGGGGACCACACGTCATTTTATTTCATTTTTTTTAAATTATAAATAATTGATAAAAAACGACATGACCCCCCCCCCCCCCCCCCCAATTTTTCAGAACCAGCCAGATACAACATAACAGCAGCAGCAGCCCTGCATTACCAGGGTGGGAAGGGCCACTGTTTTTGGTCTTTTCCAGCCTAATAACACTAGCCTGCGGCCTCCCCATAGCCCAACCGTCTGTCAGCACTTCCACTGACCTCGGCCGGGTCCCGTAAGGTGCGCGTGCACGCTTGTGCCCGCTCTTAAAAGAGTCAGCGCGCGCACCAGACTTTAATGTGAAATCAGCCCATGAGAGCCCTGGACTATAAGAAAGGCCCAGCCCCTTGCTTCCATGCCTGAGCATTGTTTGTCGTATCCTAGTTGGTCTAAGCAAATGGTCTCCTAGTGTTTTCCAGTTCCCAGTGTTCCCTGTTCCTGTATCCTGTATCCATGCTATCCTGGTCAAGTGCCGTGCTGTAGTTATGCTGTGCTGTTTTCCACGCCTGTCCTACTACTCCACGCCTGATGTCTACCTGCTGCCTAGTCCCAGCCGAGCCTGTCTTACTACTGTCCGAGCTGCCACAGGTACCCTATACAAACTATAGACTGTGACCTGCGCCCTATTGGCCAGCTGCCATACCGCAAAGGTGGTACAGCCCAGTGGGTCCACGAACCCTACGTGACAGTACGCTTAGGCCATGGACCCCACTGGTTGATCCAAGACCAAGATGATGTCAAAAGAGATGCGGGCGGATATGCTGGACCTCCGGTCTCGACAGGACCAACTCCTCCAGGCTTTGAACATTCTCGCACGTCGGCAGGAGGCCCAAGATGCTGTCCCTCCTACTACACCTCCTGGCAGTGTTGATCCTCAGACTACACCTCCTGGCAGTGTTGATCCTCGTTTTTTTGCCACTTCCTGACCGCTATGATGGAGACGCAGGTACATGTCATGGATTTTTGAACCAGTGCCAGATCCACTTCAGCCTGTATTCAAGGGCATTTACGTCTTATGGCGCAAGGGTCGCTTTCATCATCTCTCTTCTTACTGGCAAGGCCCTTGCATGGGCGAATCCTATCTGGGAGAGACAAGGACCCGAGACCCGTGACTTCCAGGGGTTCCTCCGGACATTTTGCACAGTGTTTGAGGAGCCTGGACGAGTCTCCTCTGCAGATGCTTCCTTGATGACCCTACGCCAAGAAGATATCTCCGTGGGCGAGTACGCCATCCACTTCCGCACCCTGGTGGGAGAACTGTTGTGGAACAATAATGCCCTGGTGGCTACATTCTGGCATGGACTGTCTCCTAAAATTAAGGATGAACTTGCCGCCCCCACACCGGGCGTATGACTGTCCTATCGAGCTGATTCCTGGTGCTTCCCTTCCCCGTGGTAGGGTATATCCTCTCTCCTTGCCAGAGACTCTGTCCATGTCTGCCTATGTTAAAGAGAACTTGGAGAGGGGCTTCATACGGAAGTCTTCCTCCCTGGCAGAAGTCGGGTTCTTCTTCGTCAAAAAGAAGGATGGCTCCCTGTGTCTTTGTATTGACTACCGGGGTCTCAACCAGATCACGGTGAAAAATAAGTATCCGTTGCCACGGATCTCAGAACTGTTTGATCGTATACGTGGTGCCAAGATTTTTTCCAAACTAGACCTGCGTAGAGCTTACAACCTAATCCGTATCCGCTGAGGTGATGAATGGAAGACTGCATTTAAGACCCGTGATGGACACTATGAATATCTAGTAATGCCCTTCGGCCTGTGTAATGCTCCCGCGGTCTTCCAGGAGTTCGTTAATGTCATTTTCCATGACCTCCTCTATGTTTGTGTTGTGGTCTATCTTAATGACATCTTGATTTTTTCTCCAGATCCTATGACGCATCAGAGACATGTCCGTCAAGTTTTGCTGCGGTGGAGGTAGAACCGTCTGTACGGCAAGTTGGAGAAGTGCGTGTTTGAAAAAGATGCTCTACCCTTCCTGGGCTACATTGTCTCGAATAGAGGTCTCAAGATGGATCCTGAAAAGGTAAAGTCCGTCCCGGAATGGCCACGCCCTCAAGGCTTGAGGGCCATACAGCGCTTTCTGGGATTCGCCAATTTTTACAGTTTATTCCAAACTTCTCCTCACTTACATCTCCTATCTCTAACCTCACTAAGAAGGGCATGAACGCCAAGGTGTGGACTCCTGAGGCAGTGTCCGCATTCAATAGCCTGAAGAGTGCCTTCACGTCAGCCTCTATCCTCTATCATCCAGATGTTTGTCTACAGTTCTCGTTGGAGGTGGACGCATCCTCTGTTGGTGCTTGTGCACTCCTGTTCCAGAGAGGTTCCAAGGGCAAGTCAATGGTATGTGGATATTTCTCTAAGCTCTTCTCTTCCGCAGAACGCAATTACTCGATTGGGAATCGAGAGTTACTGGCCATCAAATTGGCCCTGGAAGAGTGGAGACATCTACTAGAGGGCGCAGCTCATCCCATCCTGATTTTTACGGACCACAAGAACCTCACTTATCTTCAGACGGCCCAACGGCTGAACCCTCATCAGGCCAGGTGGTCGCTGTTCTTTACTAGGTTCCAGTTTGAGCTCCATTATCGCCCGGCCGACAAGAATCCGAGGGCCGATGCCTTGTCCAGGTCTTTTGAGACAGAAGACACCATGGAAATTTCACAGAACATTATTGATCCATTTTGCATTGTCTCTGTCAATCTCCTGCAAGTTGGAGACATTCCTCCAGGGAGGACTTTTGTGTGCCTGGCTGACCGAGGGAGAATCCTCCGCGGCGGACACTCCTCTAGACTGGTAGGTCCCGTAAGACCCGGGATCTGATTGCCTATTATTTCTGGTGGCCCACGCTGCCCAAGGACATTATGGACTTTGTTTCTTCCTGCTCAGTGTGTACAGCTAACAAGGTCGCTCACTCCAGACCTGCTGGCCTGCTCCAGCCATTGCTTGTGCCCGATGCTCCCTGGCATCATATAGCTATGGACTTTATCACTGACCTGCCTCTCTCTGCTGGATGCAGTACTGTCTGGGTGGCGGTGGATCGATTTTCGAAGATGGCCCACTTCGTTCATCCTTCTGCTCCTCAACTGGCCAAGCATTTCATCCAACACATCTTCCACCTGCATGGCTTGCCGCAGCATATTGTGTCTGATCGGGGGGTTCAGTTCACCTCGAAGTTCTGGAGGGCCCTCTGCGGACTCCTAGGTGTAAAGTTGGACTTTTCCTCGGCCTACCATCCTCAGTCCAATGGTCAGGTCGAGAGGATCAATCAGATCTTGGAGAACTACTTACGCCACTTCATCTCCAAGCAGCATGATGACTGGGTGCAGATGCAACCATGGGCTGAATTTTCTTACAATAGTCACAGCAGCGAGTCCACACAAAAGACAACGTTCTTTATTGTCTATGGCCAACATTCACAAATTCTTCTCCCGGTTCCTGATACGTCCGAGGTACCACCTGCTTACACGGCTTTTAGGGACTTTCTGCAGATCTGGCAGCAGGCTCGATCCTCCATCCTGCTAGCGGTGGACGGCATGAAATGGAAGGTGGACACAAGAAGAGAACCTCCTCAGTTTCCTCCTGGCACAAAGGTCTGGCTGTCCTCCAGGAATATTTGTCTGAGGGTGCCGTCGTACACATTTTCTCCCAGGTTCCTCTGACCCTTTGAGATCCTGCAGCAGATCAACCCTGTCACCTACAAGCTTCGGCTGCCTCCTACTCTCAGGATCCCCAACTCCTTCCATGTCTCTCTACAGATATGCTGTCTCATATATATATACACTACCGTTCGAAAGTTTGGGGTCACCCAGACAATTTTGTGTTTTCCATGAAAACTCACACTTATATTTATCAAATCAGTTGCAAAATGACTAGAAAATATAGTCAAGACATTGACAATGTTAGAAATAATGATTTTTATTTGAAATAATAATTTTCTCCTTCAAACTTTGCTTTCGTCAAAGAATGCTCCATTTGCAGCAATTACAGCATTGCAGACCTTTGGCATTCTAGCTGTTAATTTGCTGAGGTAATCGGGAGAAATTTCACCCCATGCTTCCGGAAGGCCCTCCCACAAGTTGGATCAGCTTGATGGGCACTTCTTGCGTACCATACGGTCAAGCTGCTCCCACAACAGCTCTATGTGGTTGAGATCTGGTGACTGCGCTGGCCACTCCATTACAGATAGAATACCAGCTGCCTGCTTCTTCCCTAAATAGTACTTGCATAATTTGAAGGTGTGCTTTGGGTCATTGTCCTGTTGTAGGATGAAATTGTCTCCAATCAAACGCCGTCCACAGGGTATGGCATGGCGTTGCAAAATGGAGTGATAGCCTTCCTTATTCAAAATCCCTTTTACCTTGTACAAATCTCCCACTTTACCAGCACCAAAGCAACCCCAGACCATCACATTACCTCCACCATGCTTGACAAATGGCGTCAGGCACTCTTCCAGCATCTTTTCAGTTGTTCTGCGTCTCACATATGTTCTTCTGTATGATCCAAACACCTCACACTTCGATTTGTTTGTCCATAACACTTTTTTCCAATCTTCCTCTGTCCAATGTCTGTGTGCTTTTGCCCATATTAATCTTTTCCTTTTATTAGCCAGTCTCAGATATGGCTTTTGCTTTGCCACTCTGCCCTGAAGGCCAGCATCCCGGAGTCGCCTCTTCACTGTAGACGTTGACACTAGCGTTTTGTGGGTACTATTTAATGAAGCTGCCAGTTGAGGACCTGTGAGGCGTCTATTTCTCAAACTAGAGACTCTAATGTACTTGTCGTGTTGCTCAGTTGTGCAGCGGGGCCTCCCACTTCTCTTTATACTCTGGTTAGAGCCTGTGTGTGCGGTCCTCTGAAGGGAGTAGTATACACCATTGTAGGAAATCTTCAGTTTCTTGGCAATTTCTCGCATTGAATAGCCTTCATTTCTAAGAACAAGAATAGACTGTCGAGTTTCACATGAAAGCTCTCTTTTTCTACCCATTTTGAGAGTTTAATCGAACCCACAAATGTAATGCTCCAGATTCTCAACTAGCTCAAAGGAAGGTCAGTTTTATAGCTCCTCTAAACAGCAAAACTGTTTACAGCTAACATAATTGCACAAGGGTTTTCAAGTGTTTTCTAATCATCCATTAGCCTTCTAACACAGTTAGCAAACACAATGTACCATTAGAACACTGGAGTGATGGTTGCTGGAAATGGGCCTCTATACACCTATGTAGATATTGCATTAAAAAACAGACGTTTGCAGCTAGAATAGACATTTAGCACATTAACAATGTATAGAGTGTATTTCTGATTAATTTAATGATGTTATCTTCATTGAAAAAAACTGTGCTTTTCTTTCAAAAATAAGGAAATTTCTAAGTGACCCTAAACTTTTGAACGGTAGTGTGTATGTATATATATATATATATATATATATATATATATATACACATACATATACAGACATTCATACATGCACACACATTTTTGTTGGGGTGTGGACATATGTTAGTACAAGGATACTTACTGCTGGGGCCCTGTATCTAAGTGTATCATGTGTGATACAGACTGCTGGGGCACTGTATCTAAGTCTATCATGTGATACTGTCTACTGGGACATGTATCTAAGCCTATCATCTATGATACTGTCTGCTGAGACAAGGAGGGTATGTGGGACTACAAACAGGGGACTGCATAGCACACTCTACAAGGGGGATGTATGGCAGGGGGACTGTGTGTGAAACCATACAGGGGGGCTGTGACACTATATACAGGGGGCATTGTGTGGGGAACTCTCTACATGTGTCTTTGTTAGAGAGCTGAGACATAACTTTTCTTGGGGCCCCAGAAATGCCAAATTTGCCCCTGAGGGTTAGTACAAGGATACTTAATGCTGGGGCCCTGTATTATAAGGCTGTATTCACACGAGCGTGATAGATTTCCGCACGTTTTTAAATCTGGTCGTGTGCGTTGCATTTTGCATCAGTGAGCTTTGCATGTGACATATGTTCTTCATGCACTTTTTTTTTCAATGTAATTGATGCATGAAATACGGACAGCACATGGATGTCGTCCATGGTTTTCACTCACCCATTGACTTCAATGGGCAAGTAGGTGCATGAAAACGCACTAATAAAGGACATGCAGTGAGTTTCACTCAATGGACACTCACTGCGTGAAAACTCTTGCATGTGTGAATAGCCCCATTGAAATAAACTGGTCCGTGTGCTGTGTGTTACTACAACGCACAGCACACAGACGAGATTCATGCTCGTCTGAATGAGTCCTAAGTCTATCATGTGTGATACTGTCTGCTGGGGCCTTGTAGCTAAGCCTATCATGTGTGATACTGTCTGCTGGGGCCATGTGTCTAAGCCTATCATGTGTGATACTGTCTGCTCGGGCCATGTATCTAACCCTATCATGTATGATACTGTCTGCTGAGACAATGCATCCAATTCTATTCAGCGGTGTAGCTATAGGAGCCATAGTCTTATACATATGCTTTCTCTGATATATATGTAAAAAAAATTATATTTTTTTTTGGGGGGGGGGGTGAAATATATGTCTCGGGGCTTGTGCCCCTGATCTCTTTAAGACCCTAGCAACGCCCCTGGATGAAGCAAAATGCTACATATTTATATGGCTCTAATAGCTTTCAGTTCCTGTGCTTCTATGCTGAATTTGCTTGCACTGTGTTAAGCTGTATCCATTCAACTAACAGCCCATGTCTCATTTTCTTCAGTTTTTTTCTTTTTAAATCTATCGTCATGGCTTAACAGTGGCATCTAGTGGCTACAGAAAGTTTGGTTATGGTTAGCGTCAAGGAAAGGAAACCTAGTGTCCCTAGGTTTTTATATATATATATATATATATATATATATATATACATACATATACATATATATATATTTATTTATTTATATTTACAGGGTTACTTACATACAGTACACTGCATAGATAATATACCACCTCTTAACATAAATATATATTTTTAAAGGGTAACTAAGCGTTCAACAAACTTCTGACATGTCATAGTGACATGTCAGAAGTTTGGATTGGTAGGGGTCTGATTCCCCCACCATTTGCTAAGCCGCTTTGTTTCTGTTCGGCTTTTTCCGGAAAGCCAATGTAGTGGTGTACAGGCTCATAGACATTCTTTTGGGCCCGCACTCCGCTACATCGATTTCCAGAAAAAGCCGAACAGAAACGAGACAACTAAGCACTCACACGAGCGCTTCTGCAGTTTCGTTTTAGCGATTGGCGGGGGTTTCAGTGCTCGGACCCCCACCGATCTAAACTTCTGACATGTCACTATGACATTCAGAAGTTTGTTGAACGTTCAGTTACACTTTAAATTAACAGTTATAATTCATGCAAGGATGAAACATTTTAATGTATTAAACTTATTATTAATAATAAAATAGAAAGATATGTCTTTAATGTAATATAAATAAATTAGGCAACTTTGCTGTAATCCAGGGTTGCATGTCCTATTTTTTGATTTTACGGACTGTGCTCCCATACTTTATAATGAGAGCATGGCACGCAAATGCGGGTGACTTTCCGCGGCTGTCCTTGCCCGTAATCACGGAACATTGTTACAGGCACGGTCGTGTGCATGGGGCCTTACTGTAGTTATTCCTTTCTATCTGCATTCTTCTCTTTAGTTGGGTCATATGACCTCACTCTGACCTGATAAAATCTACAGCAGTTAATGTAGATAAGAGTCAGCCTCTTCACGTCCTGATTTATGGACTGTAACACATAACTGTCATACAGTTATAATGAAGGAGGTCGCAGCTCAGACTCCTGACTTATAAATGTGTCACAGTCAAGGGCCTACTCATCAGTAGTTAGTAACATAAAGTTTTTGTATCCCCTCTGTGGAGAACCTGTTTGGTACAGTCCATAAATCAGGAAGTGAAGAGGCCGACTCTCAATTACATTAACTGCTGTAGATTTGATCAGGTCAGACTGAGGTCACATGACCCAACTAAAGAGAAGAATGCAGATAGAAAGGCATAACTAAATATGTTAATACTCACTGAGTATGTACATTAGGGGGATAGGTATCTAATTATAGAAAACAAATAAAAACCTGGAGTACTTCTTTAAAGGGAGTCTGTCACCAGATGTCCGTATTGAACGGCCAACAGGTTATTATGGATTAGGCCAACCTGATTCTGACGTGTATTATCTTTTTCCCCAGAGTACCTCCTTTGAAGAGAAAAAGCTTTTATTTCATTTAGGCAAATGAGCATTTTGGAGCAACGAGAGCATCACAGTTGCTCCAAACTGCTCTCTCGTCATTCCCCAGTTCAACCCCCCTCCCTCCTTACTTCCTTTGATTGACAGGGGCCAGGCAGCGTACTAGGCGAGTTCACACCTGGCCCCGTAGTGTAGTGAACGCGCGCGCATCCCTTCATCCTAATCGGCGCATGCACAGTAGTACCGATTTGAACGATGAGCATGAATATTACACTGCGCATGCGCCAATTAAGATACATCTACCATATTTATCTTTCTTCACCAGTGTGTTTAGAAAACTTATCTCCGTTATACTATGGTTGAGGGTGAATTGTAGCTCGGGCCATATGTTGTTGAGGTGTATCGTAAAATCCTGGAAGCTATCTAAGGGACCATGTCATAATCAAAAAACATCATCAATGTACCTCTTCCACATGAGTGCATGCTTTTTGAACAGAGTGTTCGGATAAATGAAATGTTCCTCTTATGATGCCATAAAGCAATTAGCATAGGCAGGGGCCACATTGGACCCCATTGCTGTCCCTTGCAGTTGTATGTAAAATGTGTCCTCAAAGAGGAAATAATTCTCAGTCAGTATAATGTGGATAGGTCACCACTTAGATCCATGATCTCAGGATGTTTCCCTGCATTACTCAATATTTCCTGCACTGCCTCTAATCCTTTGTTGTGTTGGATAGACGTGTAGAGGCTACAAATGTCAAAGGTCACCAGTATGGTGTCAGGTGATAATTGATCACTTGTTCGAATGAATGATAGGAAAGATGTAGTGTCAAGTCGGAAAGACCTAGTGTTTTTAACAAGGAGTGTGAGTAATTTTTCCATGAACATTGATAAAGGTGAAAAAATTGAGTCAGTAGATGCTACTATTGGTCAGCCTGGAGGTTTGTCCAGTCTTTTTTGAACTTTAGGTAGGATGTAAAAAACCGGCATTACCGGGTGTCCGTTTGTTGGAAATGTGACAGTCTCCTTGTCTATGGTACCATTGGCCATGTGTTTCTTCAAAATATTTTGACCCTTATTTGTAATTTGGCTAGTGGGATTGTGATTAATAGGTTTATAGGCCGCTCGGCTTCGTAGTTGTCTATGGACTTCATCCATGTAAGAAATCCTGTCCATAACTACTATGACTCCCCCCTTGTCTGCTGGTTTAATTATTAAATCTTTGTTGCTCGTAAGGGAGAGAAGGGCCTGTCTGTCAATATTACCCAGGTTGGTCTGGCATTTATAAAGACCCAAGCCAAAATGGCGAAAGGTCTCCACTTCTCTGTGGACCAGTCCCACGAATGTCTCAAGCAGGGGCAAATCTTTAGGGGGAGAAAACAATCTTTTGTTCCTCAACCCTAAGTCTTTGGTGGTGACCACGGAGGTCACAGTTGTTGTAGACGAGTCCTCTAGTCTTCGGGTTTCCCCCTTGCTGGAGAAAAACACCCAGAGATGTAGAGACCTAAAAAAGCGGTTTAGATCCATGTCCAATTGAAATAGATCAAATCTATATGTAGGAGAGAATGATAGGCCTTTTTCTAGAAGAAGAAGTTGCGCCGGGCCCAGGGATTTGGAAGAGATGTTCACAACTAATGATTGCGGGGTGTGAGTCATACCTGAGACTTTGTCGCCATCGACCGGCTTGCTTCCCCTGTGCTTCCCACCTCTCCTCATCCTCTTCTTGGGCGTCTGCCTCGGCGTTGACCTAAAAAATTGTTGCGGTAGTTGTAATATCCTGGATGGTTGTAATCTAATCCTTCGCTGGCTGATCCGGACTGTGATGATCCAGATGATTGGTGTTGTCCTCTGCGTTGTGGTCCTGTTATGGTAAATCCTTCCTGCCATCTGTAGACTCTGTTGTTTGAATAATCCTCCTAGTCTCTCTGGAACTTTCTTATTTTCTGAGCTTCGATCTCACTTTGATGTGTGTTAAGATTGGATTTTAATTTGCTGTCAAAATCTGCGTAGTCAGAGGTCGATAGTGAAGATTTTAGTTGCTGTTCTGCGACTGTGACCTTGTTGCTTAGATCCGTGATATACTTCTGAAGATATGACACCGTCAATGTCATAAGGTCGAAAGAGCATTTATTTAATTAGTAATCCTGGTCGTCCTTGAAGATAGATGATCTAATTTTACCCTTATTACTGTATTAACATCTATTCTCTTTCTCATTCAGACTCGCTGAACCTCACTATGTCGCAACGGGAACTGCTTTCTTGATTGACTGACTAGATTAAACTACTGTATCCTTTCAGAGCCTTTGGGCACCACCAGACCAAATTCACCCCCCTTTTTTTAAGCGATTCTGAGACTGTTTTCTCGTGACATATTGTACAAGGAATAAAGGAGAAAAAGAACCTCAAAATTTGTAAAGGAATTACTCCTGATTACGGCAATATACCATATGTGGTAATAAACTGCTGTTTGGACCCACAGCAGAGCTCAGAAGGGAAGGAGCGCCATTTGGATTTTGGAGCGCAGATTTGACTGGATTGGTTTTCAGTGCCATGTCGCGTTTCCAACGCCCTGGAGGGACCAAAACAGTGGAAACCCTCAAAAGTGACCACATTTAGGAAACTACACCCCCTCAAGGAACTTTTCTATGGGTATAGTTAGCATTTTGCCCCCACACATTTTTTTGCGGAACTTAGTGGAATTAGACCGTGAAAATGAAAATCTACTTTTTTTCTGAAAAAACAAAGAAATGTTTAATTTTTACAATGAATAAAGGAGAAAAAGAACCCCAACATTTGTAAAGCAATTACTCCTTTTTACGGCAATATGCCATATGTGGTAATAAACTGCTGTTTGGACCCACGGCAGAGCTCAGAAGGGAAGGAGCGCTGTTTGGCTTTTGGAGCTCAAATTTAGCTGGAATAGTTTTCGGGTGCCATGTCGCATTTGCAAAGCCCCTGAGGTACCAAAACAGTGGAAACACCCCAAAACTGACCCCATTTGGAAAACTACACCCCTTAAGGAATCTTTCTAGGGGTATTGTGAGCATTTAGACCCCACAGGTCTTTTGCAGAATTTATTATAATTAGGACGTGAAAATGAATATCAAATTTTTTTTCCACTAAAATGTTGCATTTTTTCATTATCACAAAGGATAAAGGAGAAAAAGCACCCAAACTTTGTAAAGTAATTTCTCCTGACTACGGCGATACCCCACCTAGTCATAAATGATTTTTTAATAGAAATTAATTAACCCTTTTAGGACTGATCCATTTTTTTATTTTTCATTTTAGTTTCTCCCTTCCCGCTTTCCAAGAGCCATAACCTTTTTCTTTTTCCATCAGCAGAGTGGTGTGAGAGCATAATTTTTGCGGGAGGAATTGTAGTTTTTAGTGACACCATTTAAAGTACCATTTAGTGTACTGGGAAACTGAAAATAAAGTTCTTTGTAGGTGAAATTGGAAAAAGCTGCGATTCCTCCATTGTTTTTTGGGTTTCGTTTTTATGGCTTTTACTGTGCGGTAAAAACGACAAATTAAAGTTTTTCTGAGACTTAATATGATTAAGGTGATACCAAATTTATACAGTTTTTTTTATATTTCACTACTTTTACCAAGTATAAACTATTTGTTAAAAAAACAACGTTTTGTTTCACCACATGCCGAGAACCATAACTTTATTTTATTTTTTGGTTGATTGAGAGGTGTGAGGGATTATTTTTTGCGGGACGAGCTGTAGTTTTCATTAATACCATTTTATGGTACGCACAACTTTTTGATCACTTTTTATAAAAAAAATTTTAAAAGCTAAGGTGACCAAAAAACAGCGATTTTGGCATTTTAAATGTTTTGTTTTTTACGGTGTTCACCGTGTGAGTTAAATAATGGTATATTGTAATAGTTCTGACTTTTACGGATGTAGCGATACCAATTTTGTTTATTTTTTTAATTTTTTACATTACTTTAGAGGAAAACTGGGAAAGAGTTTTGTTTTGGACTTTAAATATATTATATATTTTTTTCACTAATAATAACTTTATTTACTTCTTTTTACACATTGTATTAGTCGCCCTAGGGGACTTGAATCAGCGATCATCAGATCATTACTAATGTATTGCAGTATAATGTCATTTTTACCGGTTCCTGTAAGGCTGGGTTCACACGACCTATTTTCAGACGTAATGGAGGCGTTTTACGCCTCGAATTACGTCTGAAAAACGGCTCCAATACGTTGGCAAACATCTACCCATTACTTTCAATGGGTTTGCCGATGTACTGTGCCAACGACCTGTAATTTTACGCGTCGCTGTCAAAAGACGGCGCGTAAAATAACAGCCTCGCCAAAGAAGTGCAGGATACTTCTTGGGAAGTAATTGGAGCCGTTTTTCATTGAATCCAATGAAGAACAGCTCCAAATTACGTCTGTAATGGACGCCACGCAAAACGCGAGTACGAGCGATTTTGTCTGAAATTCAGGAGCTGTTTTCTCCTGAAAACAGCTCCGTAATTTCAGACGTAAATGCAGTTATCGTGTGCACATACCTTTACAGCGCGATCGCTGTTCCTCTCTGTTAGTCCCTGGTGTCAGTTGTAATACACAGCTGACACCTCCAGCATATGGAGCAAGCTCAGCGCATGAGACCGCTCCATAAATAACCCCCAGCACCACGACATGCTATTAAGTAGTGGTGCTTGAAGGGGTTAATGCGCAGCGGATGGTGCAAAGTGAAAATAAAAATTTTCCACTGATATGCCATTTTAGTGCACATTATGATGTGCCCAGTTTGTGCCACTAAAGACAAATACCTCATACAATGTTGAGCGGGTTCTCACGGGTATAAAATGTCATATATGTGGACGTAAACTGCTGTTTGGACACACTGTGGGATTCAGGATGGAGGGAGCGCCATTTGGATTTTACTGGTATTTCAGTTTATAATGTGGGGGCATATGTAATCTGTGCGGAGTACATCAGCGTATAGTAAGAAGGTATAATAACGCGGTAAATAAAAAATTATTCATAGATATGTATACGGTGTCGCACTGATAAATGGTGCCCAATCTTTTCCGCTTTTAGAACACAATTTTTGTCGCCTTATTCTGAGAGCCAAAACTTTTTTTTTTTTTTTCCACCGGAGCTGTGTGAGGACTTGTTTTTTGCAGGACAAGCTGTAGTTTTAATTGGTACCATTTTAGGGTACATGTGATTATTTGATCACTTTTTATTCCATTTTTTGGCAAGCAATGTGAACAAAAGCCATCAATTCTGACAATATTTCCTGTCCTTTTTTCTTTTTTTACAGTGTTCACCGTGTGCTATAAATTACATTTTCCTTTATTCTGCGGGTCGATACGATTACGGCGATATCATATGTATATAGTTTCTTTTATGTTTTGTCGCGTTTGCGCGATATAATCACTTTTCTATAAAAGAGTTTATTTTTTGTGTCACCATATTCTGAGAGCCATAACGTTTTAAAAGCTGTGTAAGGACTTGTCTTTTGTGGAATGTGGAATGGGTTGTAGTTTTTATTGGTACTGTTTTGGTGTTCATGCGACTTTTTGATCACTTTTTATTCTATATTTTGGGAGGGGAGGTGACCAAAAAAAAAAAAGTGATTCTGGCATTGTTTTTTACTTATTTATTTTGCCGTTTTCACCGTGTGGGAAAAATAATATTATAGTTTTATAGCTTGCGTCGTTACGAACGCGGTGATGTCAAATATGTGTACTTCTTTAACGTTTTCATTTTTTTCTATAATAAAAGACTTATAGGAAAAAAAGCATTTTTTGTTTTTGTAACTTATAACTTATTTTTACCCTTCTATAAAACATTTTTATTACCTATGTTTTTTTTTTTACTTTTTACTTGTTTTACTTTAAGACCTGCAGCACTGATAGCTGCTAAAATACATCACACTACCTAGGTAGGGTATCATATTATAAACTGTCAGTGTGACGCTGAGTCAGGGCGGATTTACGTGTAATACGTCCGTGCAACGCGCGTGCTTTTCACGCGCGTCGCACGGACCTATGCTAGTCTGTGGGGCAGTGCAGACTGTCAGTGATTTTTGCGCAGCGTGAGTCTGCTGTGTAAAACTCATGACAGGTCCTATATTTCTGCGTTTTTCGCGCATCACGCATGCCACACGGAGGCACCTCCGTGGGACGTGCGTGATTCGCGCAACAGCAGGCAAACTATGATTGCAAACAGAAAAGCACCACATGCTTTCCTGTTTACAAACATCCAAACAGAGTGTCATAATGACGGTGGCTGCGCGAATAGCACGCAGCCGCACACCATATGATCATGACACACGGAGCTGTTAAGTGCCTTTTTCGCACGCAAAACGCTGCATTTTTTGCACGCAAAAAAAGCACACGCTAGTGTAAATCCACCCTCACACTGACAGGAAGCCAATGAGAACCAGCCTCTGTCTGGTCCTCATAGGCTTCCGTGCATGGCAGACCCGGAGGCCATTGTATGGCCTCCGGTTTTGCATGGCAGACCTGCAGGCCGTTGTATGGCCTCCGATTTTGCCATGACAACCAAGGGCAGCACCAGTCCCCGAGAAAGTTTGTTGTAGGAACAAAATTTCCAGTTTGTTGCTACAACAAACTTTCCCTGCGATCACATGATCGGGACTTGAACCAATCAGGTCCTGATCATGTCTCCGGGACCAGAGGCCGGTGTTAACAGCGCGATCCAGGTGTCAGCGCTAATCTGAGTCACCCGATTGCGCTGTTAACACCCACCGTGATATCACGTCGGCGCTGCACAGAGCCCAGCAAGCGCCGACGTGAATTTACAGTGGGTGGTCAGGAAGCAGTTAAGTGCAGTTCTGATTCTTCTTGGCATGAAGCGTACAAGTTCACAACAATTGAATAGGAGCAGAGCGGCAGTAACCCAGCATGGTCGCTATACAGTGGCCGGAGCTCCATATTGACTTGCTCAGCGATTTTTCTGCTCTTTTCTCACCAAAGCTCACTCATCGCAAAGTGAAAGTTTATTGTGACAGCCTAATTGTTTCAAAAAATTTGTCATAATATAATTCTAGACAGCTGGAGTAAGATCAAACAGATTTATCAAGAAGAGCATGCCTCCACTTGCTATTCTTAATCTATTTTTTACAGCAAACTGAAAAAAATTTACTAATATGAGGTTCTAAGTTTATATTTTGATCAAATTTTATAAGCCCACTTCCTACTTCACAGCGATCACTTTTACATGAGTCCCTACTCTATCAAGTGCCGTATCGCATGGCAACCATTGCAGCTGCAACACAGCACCTGCATAGGGAGCAACCCAGAAGACCAACAGCACCCATGATGCCAGTCTAAGCCACCTTGGATCTGGGATAAGTCCCCCACAGATATAGCACCACAGCAACAAAGATCACCACACAACACCACAAAAAAGTGAACAGATGGAAATAGCTAACCTTTCCTTGTAGTCTCTGGTCAAATTGAGAACAAATAGTTAGAAAACCTTATGCAGTCTCCTGCTATTAAGAAACACCTGGGTCAAATGGGTGGAGTTCTGGTACCAGAAAAAAAAGAGCATATATATATATATTTTTTTTTTTATATATATATATATATATATATATAATTGCGGACGAGCACCTTCCATCCCCATTGGACATAAAATAAAAAAAATGGATGCACACCTCACCACTCCTCTTTGCTTCTCCCCTCTGGGTCCCATCAGGTTTCCGAGGCTCATACAAAGACCTGAAACCGAGCAGCGTCAGGGCCTTTTATGCGGCGCAGCACTCAAAGTCATGAGGTACGTCACATACAACGGCCTGACACTGCTTGGCGTCAGTATGACACTGAGGGGACCAGGAGAAGAGAAGAGGAGCGAAGAAGAGGTGGGTATACTTATTTTGCTTACGCCCCACAGAGTTTACAAATTTACACCACCATAGATTTCCGCTATATAATTTACGCCACGTATTCCACTATAATTTACGCCCATTTAAAAAAAAAAATGTGTCGTGGCTGGCCAAAAATACACAAAAGTCACAATTTTTAATGCAAATTGCAACTTTTAAGCCTTTTTGCAACTTTTCTACGCCAGCGTAGAAAGATTGATAAATCCCTGCATGTTTTTTATATTACTTTTACTACTGTGTTCTGACTTAATAGTAGTAATAATAACAGCAGTAATACTAATAATAATAATAATAATAATTTATAATAACGTATCCTCTTTTGTACAATGAAACAATTTTCTCTCAAGTTTTCAGACAATTCTCCCTCATGTGGTGCCATTGTTGTCAGCAAAGTCTGAAAGAAATTTAGCCTGGGTTCACACGACCTATTTTCAGACGTAAACGAGGCATATTATGCCTCATTTTACGTCTGAAAATAGGGCTACAATACATCGGCAAACATCTGCCCATTCATTTGAATGGGTTTGCCGACGTACTGTGCAGACAACCTGCCATTTACACGTCGTCGTTTGAGGGTATGTTCACACGCTAGCTGTGATTTACGGCTGAAATGACAGCCTGTTTTCAGAAGAAAACAGCTGCCTCGTTTCAGCCGTAAATGCTCCTCCTCGTAGTATGCGAGACGTCTATGACGCTCGTATATCTTGAGCTGCTCTTCATTGAGTTCAATGAAGTACAGCTCAAATTACGTGGCAAAGAAGTGCCCTGCACTTCTTTGCCGAGGCAGTCAATTTACGCGTCGTCGTTTGACAGCTGTCAAACGACGACGCGTAAATTACAGGTCGTCTGCACAATAGCACAATACGTCGGCAAACCCATTCAAATGAATGGGCAGATGTTTGCCGACGTATTGGAGCCCTATTTTCAGACGTAAAACGAGGCATAATACGCCTCGTTTACGTCTGAAAATAGGTCGTGTGAACCCAGCCTTAGGCCAATACGTCGGCAAACATCTGCCCATTCATTTGAATGGGTTTGCCGACGTACTGTGCCGACGACCAGTAATTTCCGCGTCGTCGTTTGACAGCTGTCAAACGACGACGCGTAAAATGACTGCCTCGTCAAAGAAGTGCAGGACACTTCTTTGAAACGTAATTTGAGCCGTTCTTCATTGAATTCAATGAAGAACAGCTCAAATGATCGGCCGTCCAAGACGCCTCGCATAATACGAGGAGGAGCTTTTACGTCTGAAACGAGGCAGCTGTTTTCTCCAGAAAACAGTCTGTCTTTTCAGACGTAAAAGCCACTTATCGTGTGCACATACCCTCATTCACACGGACGTGTCCATTTTGCGTGCGCAAAAATTGCTGCATTTTGCAAGCGCAAAAGGTCCGTGTGGCATCAGCATATGGTGCTTAGCTGCGTGATTTTCGCGCAGCCGGCATCATTATGACACTCTGTTTTTATGTTTACAAACAGAAAAGCACGAGGTGCTTTTCTGTTTTCATTCATTTATTTTACTACTGTAGCGCGCATCACGCGCGACACCCGTAAGAGCTTCCGTGTGCCGTGCGCGATTTGCACGCACGCATTGATTTCACGAGCGTATCACGGACGTATAACACGTTCATGTGATTAAGGCCTGAGTGTGATGACAACAGAATCATCTGCCCATTGATTTCAATGGGAAAAACGGCGTTCTGATCCGACGGGCCGTTTTTTTGAAAAACGGAAGTGTAAAAACGGCTGCGAAAAAGAAGTGCATGTCACTTCTTGAGACGTCTATGGAGTCGTTTTTCATTAACTCTATAGAAAAACAGCTCCAAAAACGGCCGTAAAAAACGCCGCGAAAAACGCGAGTGGCTTAAAAAAGTCTGAAAATCAGGAGCTGTTTTGCCTTGAAAACAGCTCAGTTTTTCTTAGACGTTTTTGAGTTTGCGTGTTCACATACCTTTAGGGTATGTTCACACGGGCTATTTTCAGCCGTTTTTTGGGCTGTAAAGGTCACGAAAAACGACTAAAAATGCTGCATTTTTTGCCGCGGTTTCCACTGCAAAAAAAAACAGTATGACCAGGGCCTAAGGGTATGTTCACACGGCCACATTTCAGACGTATACGAGGCGTATTATGCCTCGTTTTACGTCTGAAAATAGGGCTGCAATACGTCGGCAAACATCTGCCCATTCATTTGAATGGGTTTGCCGACGTACTGTGCAGACGACCTGTTATTTACGAGTCGTCGTTTGACAGCTGTCAAACGACGACCCGTAAATTTACTGCCTCGGCAAAGAAGTGCAGGGCACTTCTTTGCCACGTAATTTGAGCCGTTCTTCATTGAAATCAATGAAGCACGGCTCAAGGTTTACGAGCGTCTCAGACGCCTCGTAAATTACGAGGAGGAGCTTTTACGTGTGAAACGAGGCAGCTGTTAACAGTCTGTCTTTTCACACGTAACTGCCTCTCAGCGTGTGAACATACCCTTAGGGTATGTTCACACGTAGTCAACCAAAACGTCTGAAAATCCAGAGCTGTTTTCAAGGGAAAACAGACCCTGCTTTTCAGACGTTTTTTACCAACTCGCATTTTTACCAACTCATTTTTTTACCAACTCGTTTTTGGAGCTGTTTTCATTGGAGTCTATGAGAAAACAGCTCCAAAAACGTCTGAAAGAAGTGTCCTGCACTTCTTTTGACGAGGCTGTATTTTTACGAGTCGTCGTTTGACAGCTGTCAAACGACGACGCGTAAATAACAGGTCGTCTGCACAGTACGTCGGCAAACCCATTCAAATGAATGGGCAGATGTTTGCCGACGTATTGTAGCCATATTTTCAGACGTAAAACGAGGCATAATACGCCTCGTATACGTCTGAAATTTGGCCGTGTGAACATACCCTTACTGTTTTATAATAAATGATTATATAGGTATGTATATAGTGTTTGCAGTATAGAATTGTTAAAATCTTGAAGGAGCACTTTTACGATCTCAGCAGTTCCAATGCTCACATGATTCAACAAAACTGATTAACGTAAAGGGGTTATTCAGTTGTAAATAAAGCTTAATGACTGCATAATGAAAAGTTCTATTATTTTCTAATATTATTTGTGTTTCTATTCCTTAGCATTTGGAAAATCTATGTTTGCTGTCAGTGAATAGAAACATTCTTACATTCAACGGCTGAAAACATACATACAGACCTAATACTGAAAGTTTGCTTTAATTGCATGTAGACCTTTCAAACCTCTTTAGGCTAGGTTCCCACGGATCGGATATGATATGTAAAAACTGTGCAGCTTATCTGGCATGGAACCCGCATCACATTCCGTCCGAAAAATCGCACCACATAGTGGTGCGGTTTCTCTAACAGAATTTCCGCTGCGGAAAAAAGCGCTGGGGAGAAAAAAAAACTTTAACGCTTACTCCCGCCCTCTTCTCCAGCGTTCCTGGATGACGTTGCAGGCCATGTGATTCTGAAGCCTGTGATTGGCTTCTGAGGTCACATGGGATGCAACATCATCTAAGGAGGTCGGACTGCAGGAAGAAAAAGAGCGTTCTGGGTAAGTATGATTTTTTTTTTCTGAGTTGTGATTTTTGCGACGGAATCGTTGCGAATGTGCAGCAAAAGTCGCAACACATGTCTTTCTGTTGCAGGTTCAGGTTTTGCAACCCCATTTAATTTAATGGGGAAAAACAGAAAAGCAACGAAAAACGCAGCA
This sequence comes from Rhinoderma darwinii, assembly GCF_050947455.1. Lineage (NCBI taxonomy): Eukaryota > Metazoa > Chordata > Amphibia > Anura > Rhinodermatidae > Rhinoderma > Rhinoderma darwinii. Next base: position 180,642,427 of record NC_134690.1, read on the forward strand.
TAATTTGACATGCTGCGGAATAAAATTCTGCACCGCAGGTCAATTTTTTTTCCCGCAACGTAGGCATGAGATTTTCTTAATCTCATCCACTTTGCTGCTACTGTAAATGCTGCAGAATTTCCGCACAGCATTCCAATGCGAAAATATTTCAGCGTTTACGCTACGTGGGAACCCAGACTTAAAGAGGTTTTCCATCCGATAAAAATTGATAGCCTATCCTCAGGATAGGCCATCAATAGCTGATGGGTCGGGGTACGACTGACGGCTGTTTTGAAGGGGCCGTAGCACTCATATGTTGCTCACTGTGAATGTTAGGCTGGGTTCACACGAGCACATTAACGTCCGTAATGGACGGACGTATTTCGGCCGGAAGTCCCGGACTGAACTCAGTGCAGGGAGCCGGGCTCCTAGCATCATAGTTATGTACGATGCTAGGAGTCCCTGCCTCTCCGTGGAACTACTGTCTCGTACTGAAAACATGATTACAGTACGGGACTGTTGTCCGGCAGCGAGGCCGGGACTCCTAGCATCGTACATAACTATGATGCTAGGAGCCCGGCTCCCTGCACTGAGTTCGGTCCGGGACTTCCGGCCGAAATACGTCCGTCCATTACGGACGTTAATGTGCTCGTGTGAACCCAGCCTCAAACACACATTTAGTAGTGATTCACAGGTATTGCAGCCTTTTCTCTCATTGAAGTGAATGGAAGAAAAGGTTGCAATACCTGTGACGGCTGTTTTGAAGGGACCGCAGCGCTGCTTCCCCTCATTTCTTCTTGCTCACTGAGAATGTTCAACTCACATTTAGTGGCGATTCACAAGTATTGTGACCTTTTCGTCCATTCACTTCAATGAGAGGAAAGGCTGCAATACCTGTGAATCGCCACTAAATGTGTGTCGAACATTCACAGTGAGCAAGAAATGAGGGGAAACAGCGTTTGCACGAGCACTGTGGCACCTTCAAAACAGCTGATCGACGGGGGTCCCGGGAGTCGGACCCCAAACCATCAGCTATTGATGGCCTGTCCTGAGGATAGGCCATCAATTTGTATTGGCTGGAAAACCCCTTTAAGCTGAATGGGAGTTCCAGAGCACTCTTAGAAGGGAGGAGCATCTTGATGATGCGCAAAAGGGGGACGTTGGAGCTCTGACGTGGCAACATGCAGAGCGTGCATTTTTTGGTGAGCAGTGAGGGAAAAGAAGCAGGAGGATGCAGCCCACACGTTCGGGTGGAACATCAAGACCTTGATCGCTTCAGTGCAGGCCCTGCAGTTAAAGGACAGGAGTGGATTGTGGTGCAGCTAGAGAGCTTGCAGGCAGAGGCCTGGGAGAGATTTAGGCCTTTGAGAAGAGAGCGCCTGCCAGACCAGTTGAGTCCCAGTTTTGTGAGGGAGGTGAGAGGAAGAAGAAGTGTGAGCCCAGCTGTTGAGAGGAGGAATGCAGGTCGGGCAGGAAATCGAGCAGTGGTACCGTATGGACGACAGACCTCCGGCTGACAAACAAGTGTAGGGGGAGCAGGGTGGACTATTGCACATGGAGCCAGGCGGGGGTGATTCAGGGGGTGGTGCTCCCAGGGGTTCAAGTGATGGGGTTACCAAGGCCTGCTGCGGTTGGGGGGGCCAGTACGTGGTCTACTCCCACGGCTACTGTAGTGGGACCCCAGTGGGGATACCAGAGAGATTCTTGATGATCTACTGCAAATATGTCAGGGAAATGGTGGGGCACATCACCTGCCAGCTGGCACCTGCACCCCAGAACTTTGGGCAGTGGAGGCTACGGCTGGGGCTCAGGGATTAAGGCCTGCATTGGGTGTATCTTTGATGCATTCAAATGTTAGGAGTGATTTTTTTACTTCACAGGCCTGCTTCGAGGGGAGGGGATCATTAGAAGACGAACCGGTCCATGTCGGTCCTGAGATCGGAACCCCGTGAGGTGGCAGGAGGTCTCACATGTGAACGCTGAGCAAGGATAATTTTTCTAGGAGGACCCGGCTGGTAGTAGCAAGTGGGAATTATGAAGGCACTGGCATGCCAGGAGGAGCCCGCATCATCGTTCAGAAAGGTTGTTGGACAGGTGTGATTGCAACAAGGGTCCAGGCAGGGTTCTTCCCTTCAATCTCCTTCTTGTCTCCGGCAAGGGAGAATTCCAGAGCTCCTTAGTGTGTTTCTGGTGGAACCAGTTGGGCGGTAAGAAGGCCATCGCCTGGAGGGGGAGAGGACAGCAGAGACCCGCTGGGGGATGCTGCATAACTGTCCTGTCTGGGATGGGCAGGTGAGTGCTGTGGCATATCTGGTGACTTAATGCATGTGTTGGGTGATTTGTGGGACTAGCTGGGTAGGCAGGTTACTGGGGTGACGGAAGTAGGTGACCTAGGTGATTCTGGTGCAGCTCAAGCATGGTTAGGCACGGTAAGAGAAGGGCCCCCTTGCGTTGTTTTGAGCTTGGCTCTGAGTTAGGGTCCCCTGTTTGCCAGGCAGGAGAGTTGGTGGCAGGAGATATGGAATTATTATCCTCCCAGGTTGCGGATGCAGCAAAACAAGGCTCTTGTGTGTGCATCAGATGCATACATCTCCCTCATGTTTTAATAGTTTGCTACAGTGGATCATTGTAGGTGACTGTATGAGTCTGGAATACAGACTGTTTAGTTTACAGAGGGATGCCTAGACTAGATGCAAATGTAGCAAGCCCTCAACTATGTGAAGTATGGTATGATGTATAGGTCTGTATAGATTTTTAGATTCTGGATATAAATGCGAAAGTGACCGTTTTTACTCTTGCTCCCCCATGCCTCGGACCCCGTAGCAGCCGCTATGGCTGCTATAGTGGGCAGGGGGCCCTGAGAGGATTGGGCCCTGGGAAATTGCCCAGTTTGCCCTTCTCACGCTGGCCCTGACGGTCATGGGCATGAGGCCTTCATCTTTAACAAGGCCCCACCTACCATGTGTCATTTATAATACTGGTGTCTTCTAAATCTGCACTGCCTATAGCTACACCTTATTTACATAAATTGCGAAAACCCTTTAGTAGCATTTTCACCATATCAGAAATTCTTTACATATATCTTAATCACATAGCTGAAACAGTAGTCACAACACTTTTCTTGTACATGAACAGTCTAGTTAGAAATTAAGACAGTGTTTTCCAACCAGGGTTCCCTGGGATTCTAGGGTTCCTTGGAAGCTGGTCAGGGGTTCCCAAGAACCAGAGACATAACTAGCAAATTCTGGGCCTCATATAATAATAATATTGCTATTCAGTGCACCAGAACAGTACATGTATGTATATCAATGTATTACAATGATATTCACCCCTAGAAGCAATGCTTACTAATACATAAAAAAGCATCAGATGAAGCATTCCATGATACAGAATTCGACAGAAAAAACTTCTGTATGCCTTTGTATGAAATCAGAGGCATATGGCAGTACAGTAGGGCCCCATAAAGGTTGAGCAGAGCCATGATACATGTAACGTCGGTGGCCGCGGACCGTCGTTCCTACTCACCATTCGACGGCCGCGGCCATGGACTTGTGAGTACTGGCCAGCATCTCCTCCCTAGGAGATGCCAACACTCACTTCCACTCCGCTCTGCAGCCTCCCGTAGTGTGCGTGCGCGTTCGTGCCCAGCCTTAAAGGGCCAGCGCGCGCACATGCCAAATATCGTTAATTAGTCATAATCACCTTGTACTATAAAAAGGGCTCTTTCACTCCTTACCTGAGCATTGTTGTAGTTTTCCCATGTTCGTATTGCAAATGGTCCCCTAGTGTTATCCTGCTCCCAGTGTTCCCGTGCCCTGCTACCTGTATCCTGTATCCCGTGCTGTATTTTGTTCCTGAGCCTGTTTAGTATTGGAGTCGTCTTTTGTCGCCTGCGGTTATCCGCCACGTCTGGTATCATCTGCCACTCCTGGTATTATCCGCCACGTCTGGCACAACCTGCCACGCCTGCTGGTATACACCACGTCTGGTGTCATCTGTCATCAATGGTATCATCCGCCATGTCTGGCGCAACCTGCCATGCCTGCTGGTATACACCATGTCTGGTGTCATCTGGCACAACCTGCCACATCTAGCCCCATCCGTGCCACAGCCCCTGCCACCGTCTGGACTATATTAGGTACCTGTAATGGCAGGAAAGAGGTGAAGGGAAAGTGAGCCCTAATCTACCCACCGCCCTGTCCCTGCCTACTTGCAACGACCCGCCCTAGGCGACGGGGTACAACTGGGCGGCGGTCCCTACGCTGTCTAAGTGCACGGCAGAACAAACAGGGAACACGCAAGGGAAGGGGCAGTAGCCCACGGAACGCCGCGAGGAAACGGAGCGGTGAACGAATAGTCAGGACCAGGATGAAGTGGAGAATACCAACGTGAGCACGGAGAAGGAAGCAAGCCAGGGGCAAAGCGAAGCAGGTTAAGCGGAACTGCAGCAAGGCAGAAGCATGGCAGAAGCAGGCTGGAGCAAGCAGCAGTGGGGCCAGGAATCCAGAAGAATTACAAGCACTGAGGAAGAGAACACGGCAGGTAATAAAGGACAGGGGGCGGAGCTAACTCCGACTGACCAGGCCGCGATAGGCTCTCCCACTCCTGAGCCTGCCACCCTGGTTGGTGGGAGACGGTGTCAGTCTAACAGGTCTGGCCTCAGGTGTGGATTGATTAATCCCAGGAGTATACCTAGACGTAGTACCTGGCAGATCCCTAACAGTACTCCCCCTTTTATGAGGGGCCACCGGACCCTTACTAAGAGGACCCGGTTTAGTAGGGAAGAGAAGGTGGAATCTCCTGATCAATACCCCAGCGTGAACATCACGGGCAGGTACCCAAGTCCTCTCCTCCGGCCCGTATCCTCTCCAATGGACCAGGTACTGGAGGGAGCCCTGGACCATCCTACTGTCCATAATCTTGGCCACCTCGAATTCCACCCCCTCAGGGGTGAGAACGGGAACAGGAGGTTTCCTCGAGGGGGACCAGGACGGGGAGCAGCGTTTGAGGAGGGAGGCATGGAAGACGTCATGTATGCGAAAGAATGGGGGCAGCTCCAGACGGAAGGATACAGGGTTGAGGACTTCAATGATCTTATAAGGTCCAATAAATCGGGGAGCAAACTTCCTGGACGGGACCTTAAGGCGCAAGTTCCTGGACGACAACCAGACCAAATCCCCGACGACAAACCGGGGGTTAGCAGAACGTCTACTATCAGCCTGAATCTTTTGTGCGCTCTGGGACGCCTCTAGGTTCTTCTGAACCTGGGCCCAGACTGTGCACAGTTCCCGATGAACATCCTCTACCTCAGGATTATTGGAACAACCAGGGGAAACGGAGGAGAACCTTGGGTTAAACCCAAAATTACAGAAAAACGGGGAGACCCCTGACGAGTTACTGACCCGGTTATTCAGGGAAAATTCAGCAAGGGGAAGGAATGAGACCCAATCGAATTGACAGTCAGAGATGAAACACCTTAAATATTGTTCCAGGGATTGGTTAGTCCTTTCCGTTTGGCCATTAGTTTCGGGATGGAAGGCGGAGGAGAAGGACAGATCAATCTCCAACTTTTTACAAAAAGCTCTCCAAAATAAGGAAACAAATTGTACCCCTCTGTCAGAAACGATATTGACTGGGGCCCCATGGAGACGCAGGATGTGTTTCACAAACAAAGAAGCTAACGTCTTGACGTTAGGTAGCTTCTTAAGGGGCACAAAGTGGCACATCTTGCTGAAGCGGTCTACTACCACCCACACCACCGACTTGCCCTGAGATGGGGGCAAATCGGTGATAAAATCCATGGAGATATGGGTCCAAGGTCTCTGGGAAATGGGCAAGGAACGTAGTAGGCCCGCAGGTCGGGACCTAGGGGTTTTGGACCTAGCGCAAACCTCACAAGCGGCGACGTAAGCCCTAACGTCTTTAAGCAACCCAGGCCACCAATAGTTTCTGGTAATGAGGTGTTTGGTGCCCAAGATGCCAGGATGACCAGATAGAGCGGAGTCATGGTTTTCCCTGAGTACCCTTAGCCGGTATTGCAGGGGAACAAACAGTTTGTCCCCAGGGATGTTCCCGGGAGCTGAATCCTGATCAGCCGCAATATCAGAAGCTAAATCAGAATCCGTGGCAGAAACGATTATACCAGGGGGTAAAATACAAGCAGGATCCTTCTCGGAAGGAGGATTGGCCATGAAACTACGTGACAGAGCATCAGCCTTAATATTCTTGGACCCAGCCCTATAGGTAACCAAGAAATTAAATCTGGTAAAGAATAGTGCCCACCGAGCTTGTCTAGGATTAAGCCTCCGGGCCGATTCTAGGAAAACCAGATTCTTGTGATCCGTAAGGACCGTTACCTGGTGTCTGGCCCCCTCCAGGAAGTGCCGCCACTCTTCAAAAGCCCATTTAATGGCTAGAAGTTCGCGGTTGCCAATATCATAGCTACTCTCCGTGGGCGAAAACTTCCTAGAGAAGTAAGCACAGGGGCGGAGATGGGTGAGGGAGCTGGTACCCTGGGACAAGACGGCCCCCACTCCCACCTCGGATGCGTCAACCTCCACAATAAATGGCTCCTCTTGGTTGGGCTGAATCAGCACGGGGGCCGAGATAAAGCACTTCTTGAGGGTCTCAAAGGCCTGGACGGCCTCAGGGGGCCAATGGAGGACATCAGCACCCTTGCGAGTAAGGTCCGTAAGAGGCTTAGCGACGACCGAGAAGTTGGCAATAAATCTCCTGTAATAGTTGGCGAACCCTAAAAAACACTGTAACGCCTTAAGGGAGGCAGGTTGGACCCATTCCGCCACAGCCTGAACCTTGGCAGGGTCCATGCGGAATTCATGAGGAGTGAGGATTTGCCCTAAAAATGGTATCTCCTGTACCCCAAAGACACATTTTTCAGTCTTAGCAAACAGATTATTCTCCCGAAGGACCTGGAGCACCTTCCTGACATGCTCCACGTGGGAGGACCAGTCCTTGGAAAACACCAGTATGTCATCAAGGTACACAACAAGAAAATTACCCAGGTAATCTCTCAGGATTTCATTAATAAAATTCTGGAAGACAGCAGGGGCATTACACAACCCAAAGGGCATGACCAGGTATTCGAAATGACCCTCGGGTGTGTTGAACGCAGTTTTCCACTTATCCCCCTCTTTGATGCGGATAAGGTTATATGCCCCCCGTAGATCGAACTTAGAAAACCATTGGGCTCCCTGAACCTGATTAAAAAGATCCGGAATCAAAGGAAGTGGGTACTGGTTCCTTACGGTGACCTTATTCAGGTTACGATAATCAATGCACGGCCTAAGACCACCATCCTTCTTCCCCACGAAGAAGAAGCCAGCACCTACAGGAGAAGTCGAGGGGCGAATGAAACCCTTGGCCAGGCATTCTTGGATATACACCCTCATAGCTTCACGTTCAGGACATGAAAGATTAAATATCCTACCCTTAGGAAGCTTGGCACCAGGCACCAAATCGATGGCGCAATCGTAATCTCTATGGGGGGGCAACACCTCGGAGGCCTCCTTAGAAAACACATCGGCGAAGTCCTGAACAAACTCAGGAAGCGTATTTACCTCCTCCCGGGGAGAAATAGAGTTAACAGAAAGACATGACATAAGACATTCATTACCCCATTTGGTAAGCTCCCCAGTATTCCAATCAAACGTGGGTTTATGCAACTGCAACCAGGGAAGACCTAATACCAGATCAGACGATAATCCCTGCATCACCAGTACAGAGCACTGCTCCAAATGCATGGAGCCAACCAGGAGTTCAAAAACAGGAGTATGCTGAATAAAATAACCATTAGCAAGGGGAGTTGAGTCGATACCCACTACAGGGACAGGATAAGGCAAATCAATAAAAGGCATCTTTAGAGACATAGCAAATTCCACGGACATGATATTAGCAGATGAGCCAGAATCCACGAAAGCACTGCCCGTGGCAGACCGGCCAGCAAACGAGACCTGAAAGGGAAGCAAAATTTTATTGCGTTTCACATTAACGGGAAATACCTGTGCGCCCAAGTGACCTCCCCGATGATCACTTAGGCGCGGAAGTTTTCCGGCTTTTTATTCTTGCGCCTGGGACAGGTGTTCAGTAGATGCTTGTCGTCCCCACAGTAGAAGCAGAGACCATTCATTCTGCGAAACTCCCTACGTTGTCGAGGGGACATGGAGGCCCCGAGTTGCATAGGTACCTCCGAGTCCTCCGTGGAGGGGCGAGGGGACGGGACCTCGGGGGGGGGATCGCAGAAAAGTCAGAGGGGAGCACATTGAAACGTTCAAGCTGACGTTCCCTGAGACGTCGGTCAAGTCGTACTGCTAGGGCCATAACCTGGTCAAGGGAGTCAGAAGAGGGGTAGCTAACCAGCAGATCCTTCAGGGCGTCAGATAATCCTAACCTAAACTGGCACCTTAGGGCCGGATCGTTCCACCGAGAAGCTACGCACCACTTTCTAAAATCAGAACAGTATTCCTCAACCGGTCTCCTACCCTGACGTAAGGTCACCAGCTGACTCTCGGCTAAAGCAGTCCTGTCAGTCTCGTCGTAAATGAGTCCGAGGGCAGAGAAAAAACGAACAACAGAGGAAAGTTCAGGGCGTCAGGAGCCAAGGAGAAGGCCCACTCTTGGGGCCCTTCCTGGAGTCGGGATATGATGATACCCACCCGCTGGTTCTCGGAACCTGAGGAGTGGGGTTTTAGGCGGAAATACAGTCTGCAACTCTCCCGGAAGGAGAGAAACGTCTTACGGTCCCCTGAGAACCGGTCAGGTAACTTGAGGTCGGGTTCTAGAGGTGAGGTGAGGGGTACTACTAAGGCAGCGTCACCCTGGTTGACCCTCTGGGCCAGGGCCTGGACCTGTAGGGAGAGGCCCTGCATCTGCTGGGTCAGGGTCTCAAGGGGGTCCATGATAGCGTCAGCGTAGGAGAATGGTAGACTAGGTATGGGCTTGTAATTATGTAATGGCAGGAAGGAGGTGAAGGGAAAGTGAGCCCTAATCTACCCACCGCCCTGTCCCTGCCTACTTGCAACGACCCACCCTAGGCGACGGGGTACAACTGGGCGGCGGTCCCTACGCTGTCTAAGTGCACGGGAGAACAAACAGGGAACACGCAAGGGAAGGGGCAGTAGCCCACGGAACGCCGCGAGGAAACGGAGCGGTGAACGAATAGTCAGGACCAGGATGAAGTGGAGAATACCAACGTGAGCACGGAGAAGGAAGCAAGCCAGCGGCAAAGCGAAGCAGGTTAAGCGGAACTGCAGCAAGGCAGAAGCACGGCAGAAGCAGGCTGGAGCAAGCAGCAGTGGGGCCAGGAATCCATAAGAATTACAAGCACTGAGGAAGAGAACACGGCAGGTAATAAAGGACAGGGGGCGGAGCTAACTCCGACTGACCAGGCCACGATAGGCTCTCCCACTCCTGAGCCTGCCACCCTGGTTGGTGGGAGACGGTGTCAGTCTAACAGGTCTGGCCTCAGGTGTGGATTGATTAATCCCAGCAGTATACCTAGACGTAGTACCTGGCAGATCCCTAACAGTACCCTTGTGCTACAAACTTTTATAGACTTCGCATAGGCTGTGACTTGGCCAGCTGCCTCTCTGCTACGGCGGAGCAGCCTAGTGGGTCCACATACCCTCACATCATGACAATACACCAGCACCATTGGTAAGTTTGTGTTTATGCAGTAGCATAAATTTAAGGTCAGGGTGGTTTATCACTTGCATCACAAGATCAATACTTCTCAAAGAGTCTGCAACTTTGTAAATCCTATACAATGGACATTCAAGATTGATGATACAATTGCACATTTCAGATTAACATGTGTGCCACTGCTAGAATCTTTCTGAGAGGCTGCTAACTAGCCAAGGAAGACAGTCCAGCTAAAAAAATCTTATTTGATTCCTTTATTTGTCTACTGTGATAGTGACTGTGACAGACTTTATGCTTATTAAAAACTCTCTAGGTAAGAGAACCAATTCCATGATGCAATTACACATTTGCCCTCTACTGGATAAAACAACATCAACATATAGTATAATCAAATTACTATTTTTTTCCATAAGGAACCCAAGATCTAAAATGAACTACATATGGAATATTTTTAAAAATCTCTTTACTGAAAAATATTCCATATGTAGTTCATTATGGATTGCCCTGAAAAATCTATCTAATTTTATAACTGCAAATAACTGGCTCAATCATCCTCTCTGATGGTCCATTGATTTTATAAGGTCTCCTGACATTAAAGCCAGAACGGTTATTATTAGTCTCAAGCTTCTGAGGAATTAAGAACTGCGAAGTGAACTTCTTGAAGAGTAATGGTTGGTTTAGGATGGGAGCTTCAGAAGGAAAATAGCACAATACTTTTTGTGCACACAATTGACAGATCTGTTTCCATACATAAATTCAGTCTGTCTTAGGCTATCTTTACATATTACAATTTTATTGAAGTTGCGATGTACGATGCCATCTATCGGGAATGAAACAATATTGCTTATCAGGGTTGCCAACGTCCTCTTCAGAAATGTCTGGACAACTGAGCTAAATTCACGGACAGACCAAAATTTTTACGGACACATTACAAAATCATTGCCTGTGTCTAGGAGTAACTCACCAGTCACAGCCTCGCTTGTAGCTTCCCCCCGCTAACTTAGTTGATGTTTGCTCTGATTAGTCGTTCACTTCCCTTTTTGCCTCCATCCGGCCCAGACCGCTGTGGCGACTTATTCCAGCCACGACTCTATAGAATTTGACACACAGACATGTTGGTTTTTCGATTTTCAGGCATCCTCTCCACGTATAACCCATCCTCTAAATAGACTCATAATCTACAGTGTCCCAGATGGTAATAATGATCCCTCAGTGCTTGACACAATAAAAGTGCCCCATCGGTAACCGTGCCCCCTGCAGATAACACCACACACAGCGCCCCTTGTAGATAGTGCCACACAGCCCATTCTTTTATATAGTGCCACATAGCCCCCCTTATGGATAGCGCCACACAGCTCCCCCTTTGTAGATAGCGCCTCACAGCCCCCCTTGTAGATAGCGTCACACAGCTCCCCCTTGTCGATAGTGCCACACAGCCCCCTTGTAGATAGCGCCACACAGCCCCCCCTTGGACATAGCGCCACACACAGCCCCCCCTTATACACAACCCCCCCTTGTAGATAGTGCCACACAGCTCCCCCTTGTATATAGTGCCACACACAGTCCCCCTTGTAGATAGCACCACACAGCTCCCCCTTGTATATAGCGCCACACACAGTCCCCCTTGTAGATAGCACCACACAGCTCCCCCTTGTATATAAAGCCACACACAAACCCCCTTGTAGATAGCGCCACACAGCCCCCCTTGTATATAGCACCACACACAGTCCCCTTGTAGATAGCGCCACAAACAGCCCCCCTTGTAGATAGCGCCACATAACCCCCCTTGTAGATAGCACCACACTGCTCCTCCTTGTAGATAGTGCCACACAGCTCCCCCTTCCCTTGTAAATAGCGCCACACAGCCCCCCTTCCCTTGTAAATAGCACCACACAGCCGTCCCTTCCCCCCTTCCCTTGTAAATAGCGCCACACAGCCCCCCTTCCCTTGTAAATAGCTCTGCACAACCCCTTCCCCACTTCCCTTGTAAATAGCGCCGCACAACCCCCCCTTTCCCTTGTACTTAGTGCAAACAGAGTGGAGAGATGCAGTTGTAGCCTATCGCTACCACTCTCCGCTCTGCCTGACGTGACTTATCGTCAGGAGGAGGTGGTCATACTGTGAAGCGGCAGAGGATCACTTTTGACTGGGGTCGGTGAGTCAATTGCCCAGGGCCCAATCCTCTCAGGGCCCCCTGCCCACTATAGCAGCCATAGTTGCAATGAAAAACTCAAGCACTCCTTCGGTTGAAATATGCAAAATAGGTTTATTTTAAATAAGGCAATATAAGAGAAAAGGTGTAATGTTTCGGCCACAATCCGTCCTTTATTAAACTCTATTGCCGCTGGTCAATAGAAAAACCTAATAGGAAATGATGCTGTGTAGATGGGTAGCTTGTACCATGGGAACCCTACCTACAGCACCCAGACAACTTGCAGAGTGCCACAGATTTGATCTACATATAGCAGCCATAGTGGCTGCTACAGGGTCCGAGGCATGAGGGGGCCCGTGCCACACAGCACCTCCCTTGTAGATAGCGCCACACAGCTCCCCCTTGTATATAGCGCCACATACAACCCCCCCTTGTAGATAGCGCCAGACAGCTTCCCCTCATATATAGCACCACACACAGCCCCCCCTTGTAGATAGTGTCACACACAACCCCCCTTGTAGATAGTACCACACAGCTCCCCCTTGTAGATAGCGCCACATAGCCCCCCCTTGTAGATTGCACCAAACAGCTCCTCCTTGTAGATAGTGCCACATAGCCCCCCCTTCCCTTGTAAATAGTGCCACACAGCCCCCCTTCCCTTGTAAATAGTGCCGCACAGCCCCTTAGCCCTTTCCCTTGTAAATAGCGCCCCTCCCCCTTCCTTTGTACTGTAAAGCGGACAGCTGTATTTATAGCCTACCGCTACCACTCTCCTTTCTGTCTGATGTGACTCACTGTCAGGAGGAGGTGGTCGTGCTGCGAAGCGGCGGAGGATCACTTTTGACTGGGCTCGCTGACGGCACAGGAGTGGACCAGTCCGGTCACCTGATCTGAGTCCCCTGACCTCATTTCAGGCGACAGGTCAGGTGACTGAATTGGTTCACTCCCAACACCGACCTTACTTGGCAGCAGCTGGCCTGCATATTGTCACGATCTGTGGGTATGTGGACCCACTTGGCCGTACCGGAAAATACTAATGGACCATTTGCAAAGAAAAACACGGGTAAACACAACAATGCTCAGGCAATGAGGGAAGGGGCAGGGCCCTTCTTATAGTCCAGGGTGAGTATGAGCTAATTACATATTAAATTTATCGCAGAATGAGTGCTGGCACGCTTCTCCTCCTCAGGAGACGCCAGCGCTCACTTCTGCTTCATGGCTGTGGCCGTCGGGAGGTGAGTAATCCCGACGGCCCGTGGCCATGGGTGTTACACATATTTTCAGATTTCGCAGAAGTCAAGCGGAATCTTAAAATATGCGGCCTACTATTCCTTTGCACTGCGCATGTACATTTTGACGCATGCGCTGTGCAAATTTCCGAGAGACTGCAGAAAAATCCCGGACTGTGTTTTTTTTCTGCCGGACGCCAGAAAAAAAACACACGTTTGCAGACTGCCCCTAAATTTACGGACGGTTGTCAACCCTGTTGCTTACACACATTAATTTCTTGATTAATAGTGATATTTCACATCATACTTAAATATTTCTACCATTTTAAACAATCATAGAATCAGTATAGCACCTACAAAACTCTAATACATTGATCACTTTATTCATTTGTTTTAACCCTTTCAGGACCAAGGTCATTTTGGCCCTTGATGACCAGCCCAATTTTTTCAAATCTGACGTGTCATTTTATGTGGTAATAACTCTGGAATGCTTTTGCCTATCCAAGCGATTCTGAGAATGATTTCTCGTGACATATTGTACTTTATGTTAGTGTAAAAATTTGGTCACTAAATTCATAGCTTATTTGTGAAAACACCAAAATTTAGAAAATTTGCAAAAATTATAATTTTTCTAATTTTTAATGTATCTACTTGTAAAACAGATAGTAATACCACACAAAATTGTTGCTAATTAACATCCCCCATATGTCTACTTCATATTTGCAAGGCTTAGAACTTTAGCAGCAATTTCTCATATTTTCAAGAAAATTTCAAAAGGCTATTTTGTCAAGGACCAGTTCAGTTATGAAGTGGCTTTGAGGGCCTTATGTACTAGATAGACCCAATAAATCGCCCCATTTTAAAAACTGCACCCCTCAAGGTATGCAAAACAGCATTCAGAAAGTTTCTTAACCCTTTAGGCGTTTCACAGGAATTAAAGCAAAATAGAGGTGTTATTTACAAATTTCATTTTTTTTGCTGAAATTCATTTGTAATAAAAAAAATATCTGTAACACAGAAGGTTTTATCAGAGAAACGCCACTCAATATTTATTGCCCAGATTCTGCAGTTTTTAGAAATATCCCACATGTGGCTCTAGTGTAGTAATGGACTGAAGCACAGGCCTCAGAAGCAAATGAGCACCTAGAGGATTTTGGGGTCTCCTTTTTTAGAATATATTTTAGGCACCATGTCAGGTTTGAAGTGGTCTTGTGGTACCATAACAGTGGAAACTCCCCAAAAGTGGTTTTGGAAACTACACACCTCAAGGAATTTATCTAGGGGTATAGTTAGCATCTTGACCCGACAGGTCTTTTGCTATATTTATTGGAGTTTGTCTTTGAAAATGAAAATCTACTTTTTTTCTGAAAAAAAGATAAAAAAAAATTTTTTTTACAAGGAAAAAAGAATAAAAAGCACCCCAAAACTTGTAAAGCTATTTCTCCCGATTATGGCAATACCCCATTTGTGGTAATGCACTGCTGTTTGGACCCACGGCAGAGATCAGAAGGGAAGGAGTGCCATTTGGCTTTTGGAGCGCAGATTTTGCTTGGTAATAGTTCTGTTTGGGGTTTTGCTGGTATTTCAGGTTATAATGTGGGGACATATGTAAGCTTGGTAGAGTACATCAGGGCATAATAAGAGGGTATAATAATGGGGTAAATAAAAAATAATTTATAGATATGTGGCTGGTGTCGCACTGATAAATGGTGCCCAATCTTATCCGCTTTTGGAACGCTCTGTACAATTTCTGTCGCTATATTCTGAGCGCCAGAATGTTTTCATTTTTTCTCCACCGGAGCCATGCGAGGAATTATTTGTTACGTTATAATCTGTAGTTTTCATTTGTACTGTTTTAGGGTGATTTTTTGATCACTTTTTATTCGATTTTTTTGGCAAGCAAAGTAACAAAAAAAAACATACATTTTGAGAATGTTTTTTGTCCTTTTTTTTTTTACAGTGTTCACTGTGCGCTATAAATGACATTTTACTTTATTCTGCAGGTCGATACGATTACGGCTATACCATATGTATATAGTTTTTTTATGTTTTGTGGCGTTTGCGCAATAAAATCACTTTTATATAAAATTATTTATTTTTTGTGTCACCATATTCTGAGAGACATACTTTTTTTATTTTTCAGTAAAAAAACTGTGTATGGGCTTATTTTTTGTGGGACGGGTTGTAGTTTGTATTGGTATTATTTTGGGGTACATGCGACTTTTTGATCACTTTTTATTCTATATTTTGGGAGGGGTGATGACCAAAAATTAGTGATTCTAGCATTGTTTTTTAATTATTTTTTGCGGTGTTCACCGTGTGGGAAAAATAATATTATAGTTTTAGTGTTTGTGTCGTTACGACCGTGGTGATACCAAATATGTGTATCCTCTTAGTCTTCCGTGAATGGCAGACCCGGAGGCCATTGTATGGCCTCCGATTTTGCCATGCAACCGACGGCAGCACCCGCAATCGGTCCCCGGGAAAGTTTGCTGGATAGCTCCTTAGTACGAAAAAGTGCAGCATCCATGTGCTGATATATAGGCTCTGTCAGTTTCTGTGTATTTGGAGATATTCTTCCCTTAGAAAACAATCCTTATACATACAGTCACAATTTTTTATATGGAATCCAACAGGAAAAACCTCTGTATGCCGCCATAATTGCAGGCATATGGAGTAACAGTCGAGGGCTCGTGCACTTCTATGGTAGCCCTCTTACGGTTCTGTAAAAAAAGATAGCTGTAATATGACCATGTGCATGAACAGTTAGGCTGGGTTCACACGACCTATTTGCAGGCGTAAACGAGGCGTATTATGCCTCGTTTTACGTCTGAAAATAGGGCTCCAATACGTCGGCAAACATCTGCCCATTCATTTGAATGGGTTTGCCGACGTACTGTGCCGACGACCTGTAATTTACGCGTCGTCGTTTGACAGCTGTCAAACGACGACGCGTAAATTGACTGCCTCGGCAAAGAAGTGCAGGGCACTTCTTTGCAACGTAATTTGTGGCGTTCTTCATTGAACTCAATGAAGAGCAGCTCAAGATTTACGAGCGTCACAGACGCCTCGCATAATACGAGGAGGAGCTTTTACGGCTGAAACGAGGCAGCTGTTTTCTCCTGAAAACAGTCTGTCTTTTCAGACGTAAAAGCCTCTCATCGTGTGCACATACCCTAACTGTTTGATAAATGGGATATCCATGTTGTTTGCATTATGTATTGCCAACTTTTATGAAATTCTTATTTATTTGTCTCCGAGTTTGCATAATTTCACTACTTAGATGCAAATAATGCCATCATAAGTGAGGCAGACACATGGTTATTTCACATAAATAGATGCCTATAGACAGACATGTAAGATCAGAGACATTTTTAGAAAGTATAGTCCTGACACTTGTCAAACATAACATCTATTTGATAGTACAATCCAGAAAAGGCACTTTACACAATAATTATTTTTTCATGATAAATTGACTTTAATTCGGATAAATGTATCTTAGGCTGGGTTCACACGAGCACATTAACGTCCATAATGGACGGACGTATTTCGGCCGGAAGTCCCGGACCGAACACAGTGCAGGGAGCCGGGCTCCTAGCATCATAGTTATGTACGATGCTAGGAGTCCCTGCCCCTCCGTGGAACTACTGTCCTGTACTGAAAACATGATTACAGTACGGTACAGTTGTCCTGCAGCGAGGCAGGGACTCCTAGCGTCGTACATAAGTATGATGCTAGGAGCCCGGCTCCCTGCACTGTGTTCGGTCCAGCACTTGCGGCCGAAATACGTCCGTCAATTACGGACGTAATGTGGTCGTGTGAACATACCCTTACAATGAGCTCTTTCTCAGCCAGCAATGTCACATTTTATTATTGAAATAAAAAACATGTGCAGAAAGCGCTGGATGCTTTTAAGTTCAGAGTAGCTGATGATAAAACAGTGCTCTCCAGTGTTTCTATATAGATTCAATACACATTTATTATATGCCACCTGCAGACTACATAAAAGCCATCCAATCGACATACACATTTTATTTAAAAAAAAAAAAAAATAAACACATTAGGGAAAGCTGAACTCAATGTAGCAATATCTATATTTCACTCCAGCACACAATAAACACAGCACCCATTAAACATGAAGTTAATAGCACAAGCTGTCTAAAAAAAAAAAAAAAGATTTCAATGTATTGTACTAAGTAGAAATTACCTACAAAATCTACAGTCAGTCATTTCATGTCATTTGGCATAATTTAGCAGCTGTTAATTGAACTTGAAACTAAAGCTTGCGTATAGGCTGCAATGATCATTTCCAGAGCCACAACAGAGGTTTTGTGTTTGCATTCAATAGTAGGACTGGGCTTTGCTTCCACTAAGTTCATTCTTCACATCTGAAAAGTGCCTACAGGGCACATTACACAGTGCCAGTTTTGGGCACTATTCATGAAAACATAGCTAGCAAAGGACCAATTCACATGATTGATATTGCTGCAGCTTCACAAGTGAATTAACTAGACAAAATAGTTATCTGCAGAATGATGTTTATTGGCGTCTGCTGTGTAATAAGTTCATAAAGGACATATAGAAAAAGGATTTGATGTTATAAAATAGCTCCTACACTGCAGCAAACGGGTATTAGTGTATAGAAATATTGACTGTATTGGGGTAGGAACATGCAACATACCATGAAGTTTTCTTGGTCCTTAAAAGGTAAAATTAACTTCTTCCAAGAGATACAACATGCTCGCTACACTAGTCACACTGTAAGGCTAAGTTCACACTACCGTTAAACTTCGTTTAGCTCTCTTCCGTCGGAGAAAGAGATGAACGAGAGCCCAAACTGAAAGCATCACTTACTTTAGAATTACCATTAATTTCAATGGTAATTCTTATGTTTTGAATGCTTTCCCCGTTTGCCTCCGTTCGCTAGGTTTCCGTTTTTTGGACGGAAGCAAAAGTGCAGTCTGCAGAACTTTTGCTTCTGTGAAGAAAAAAACGGAAACCTAGCGATCGGAGGTTTCCGATGGTAATTCTATCAGAAGCAATGCTTTCTGTTTGGACTCTCGTTCACCTCTTCCTCTGACGGAAGAGTCCTACTATAAGAGTAGTGTGAAAGGAGCCTAAGGCCTCATGCACACGACCATAATGTTTTTTACTGTCCGCAAATACTGATCTGTAGGCATCCGCAAGTCATCCGCATATACGGCTTGGTGTCCACAAATATTGTCCGTAGTACATCCGTATTTAGGTAGCAGAGGATGACACTAAGTCCCAACCCCCTAAAAAGGTCACATGATCGCTCTGGTGCCATTTTCTCTGGCATTTGTGCTTTGTGAGAGATCTGTTGGATTTCCCTGTTGATATAGCTTTGTTTTCTGGCGTTTATTTTGCTGCAAGGATGCCCTACAGACGTGTAGATCAAGCTCTTCTGGACTGACTCTTCTCTAGGCGATTCGGGCAGCAAGCTATGCTGGAAGGTGAACCGAAGAGGAGGATGAGGTACTGGGCTGACCCCATTGTCTCCCAGTGGCCCAGGAAGGGGCATTTCCACATTCTCTACGCTGACCTGCGGCAGCACCCGGAGAAGTTTCACAACTTCTGCCGTATGTCGATCTCCAGCTTTGATCGTCTGCTGTCTGCTGTCAGACCTCCATCTCGGAATCAACTGCCAGGACACCAACATTCGACGGTGTATCTCTCGGGAGGA
The DNA here is from genome assembly GCF_050947455.1 of Rhinoderma darwinii. Classification (NCBI taxonomy): domain Eukaryota; kingdom Metazoa; phylum Chordata; class Amphibia; order Anura; family Rhinodermatidae; genus Rhinoderma; species Rhinoderma darwinii. The sequence goes on from NC_134690.1 coordinate 180,661,148, forward strand.
ACAGCTCATCGTCACCCTCAGGTAAGAACACAATCTCCCTTTTGCCCCTTGCCGCCATGTCACCCTGCTGCAGCTAGTATAAGCATACTTGTCCCCTGTGCCCATTCCCGCCATGTCACCCTGCTACAGGTAGTATAAATATAGTTGTCTGCCATGCCCTTTGTCGCTAAGTCCCCCTGCTACAAGTGCTATAACCGTACTTGTCCCCTGTGTCTACTGCTGTCCTGTCACCATGTGCCAGCAGTACTAATTATTTATTTTCTTCACAGGTTCCCCTTCACTGCTCCCCCACCTGTCCATGTGAGGAGTGCGGATAGTGGTACTGCCCAGTTGAATAAGAGGGGCTTAGGGTCTTGTACATGCCCCTATCCTGTGAGTAAAGGGACTGGTATCGGTTGTAGTAACCCCTATAATGCGGAGGCCTCGGTGGAGGTGGGGGTGGAGTTGGCACGGGGGATAGTGATTGCACACCCAGCCTGCTCCAATGGAACTCTATGGCATTATGGAGTTCCATCGGAGAAGGACTGTTGGCAAACACCTCCATCACCCCAGAACGGCCGGCTCACATTTGAAGAGGTGTTCCTGGGGCACCTGCTTCAAATGTGTTGCCACATTTAGGACAAATGTGTCCTCCAGGCTCTCTTGACGCCTTGTCAAATGCACCAGCACCTGGGCGTCAGTCATAGCCCTGGTGTCCTCCTCTCCATGACCACGCTTGTGCCCTCTTGATCTCGATGGTCGAGGTTCCTTCTGGGTTCTGTCATAGCTTGGGAGGGTCCTACTGCTGGAGAATCAATTTGGGTCTCATCAGAGTCTTCCTCTTAGAGACTGTCTCTAGTTCTAGGATAGACAACAGAGAAAATTAATACGTGATACACAATAACAAAAAGTAGTACTTGATACACACCTAGCTAGGTAGAATTGTGTGACACATGGAAGTATGCAACGTTGCACAGGGATCTGTGCAATATAGCATAGACCCATGTGTCCACATGAACCCTACATACACATCTAGCTAGGTAGAATTGTGCGACACATGGAAGTAAGCAATGTTGCACAGGTATCTGTACAACATAGCATAGCCCCATGTGTTCACATGAGACCTACATACACACCTAGCTAGGTATAATTGTGTGACGCATGGAAGTATGCGATGTTGCACAGGTATGTGTGCAACATAGCATAGCCCCATGTGTCATAAAGAACCAAACAATTATTCAAAATATGCATTTATACATACGGCCCAATCTCCATAACGTCACTTAAGAAGCGCAGTTGTTCTGTATACAGATATGGCTTCTTCTTCAGACGACCATCCCCACAGCGGCCCTTGGACATAAGCTCCCTTCTAAACTGGTCTCTGCAGGTATTCCAGTGAATTTTTGCATCGTTGCCTATAAAAAAAAAATGATAATACTATTACAATTACAAAATAATTATGGGATGGTGTGAGGGTTATTGAAGGTAATAAAGTTTGGGTTGGGTGGAAACTTACAGAACTTGGTCCACTGTTTTTTTTTTTAGGCTGTTTCCCACTCCTCTGGGTGAAACTCCTTGACCACTCCAGTCCAGGCTTTCTCCTTCAAAATAGTATCGTTATACTCCTCCGGACGCTTGTCCCATATCACTGGGCGGTCCTGGATGGACAAAATGAGTGGCTCAACTTGTGCTTTGGTCAGGACCATGGTTTGGTGCTGCCTGAAGTGCTGGTGTTTCAAAAATAGGACATGTTGTATAATTTGTGGACAATTTCTATGGCACGGACACACCTCTGTAAATATACGGAAAGGTGTCTGTAGCCAATGGAAATTAATGGGTCCGCAATGTCATCCGTAACTACGGTTCCGTAATTACGGATGAAAACTACGGTCGTGTACATGAGGCCTAATGGATGATTAATATTAGCATCAGAGGAAACTACAACAGTTAGCAAAAGCAGCTTCTGTTTTGGCTGCCATTAGATTACAAAACAACTCCTATTCTCTGTAATATCGATGTTGATCCAAAATATCAATGTGAACAGGGGGGAATAATTACTCATAATTAGGCCAGGTTCACACGCGGTGGAAAAAAAATTGTACAAATCTGGCTGCGGATTTTTTCACAAATCCGCAGTGAATCCGCAGCAAAGTATGCATGTATAACACCACTCTACAATGAAAGGGGTGAAATCTGCTCTACAGATTTTTATGTATTGTGAAGCACTGGCTTCTAGATTTACAAGCAAGGAAGGTTAGGGATATATACACAGCAAATCCACGCACAAAGGAGACCTCATAATTAGGATTGCCACCTGGCCGGTAGACCACTGGCCCAACCAGTTTCAACATCAGGAAACCAGTGTGGTGAAAGTTTTTCACTGGCAATTGTACTTGCCGATGAAAAACTTTAACTGCAGTCAATGTCAGGAAATAAAACCTGACATTACCAGTGTTCCTTGTCGGTCCTGGAGTGTACATTATTCACGTGACCACTTTAACCATTTTTCTTCTTTTTTAGTCTGGTCTGAAGTCTGATCACGGGTCTGGAGTCACAGGGGCTCTATGTGCTACTATCTACAGGTGGCACTTTGTTGAACTATCTACAGGGGGCACACAGTGGGATACTATCTACAGGGGGCACTGTGTGGCACTATCTACAGATGGCATTGTGTGGCACTACCTACAGGGGACACTGTGTGTGGCACTATCTACAGATGGCACTATCTACATGGGGCATGATGTGTGGCACTATCTACAGGGGACACTGTGTGTGGCACTATCTACAGATGGCACTATCTACATGGGGCATGGTGTGTGGCACTATCTACAGGGGGCACTGTGTGTGGCACCATCTACAGGGGGCACTGTCTACAATGTGTGGCACTATCTACAGGGGGCAGTGTGTTTGTAACTATCTACAGGGGAAACTGTGTGGCACTATCTACAGACATTCATCTAATAACCTTTACCATAAAAGCATTGTAACTCCACGTGTAAAATCATACTCCATGTGTAGCTATACCCCAAAACTACACCAACTTTTTATTTGTGTTGACATGTTCAGTATTTTTGGGTGGGAACGGTGGCAACTCTACTTAGAATACATATAGAGTGAGGCCCCCTGCACACGACCGTGACAGCCACCCGCATTTGTGGGCCATGCTCCCATATAAAGTATGGGAGCACGGTCCGTAAAAAGTAAAAAATAGGACATGTCCTATCTTTTGCGGAGCCTTTCTACAACATGGACATCTTCTCGTTATTATAATCCACAAAGCAGGGATTATCACATAAACAACCTTCCCATATAATAAGAAGGTGGTCTATGTAACGACCATACCAAATGTTGTCACCTAAGAACAGATTTTCCAAATGATAAATAAACTGTTTGTAATGTCCGTGGCTGCGGGCTGTCACCTCCATCCTCCCCCTGACAGCCGCAGCCACGAGTCGGCAAGCGCTGGCCCCAGCCTCCTCCTCAGGAGACGCCAGCGCTCGCGTCCACTCACCTTTGCCTGTTGCCGTAGGGTGCATGGACGAACTTTGACCCGTGAGTACCCTGGACTATAAGAGGGGTCCAGCCCCCTAGTTCTATGCCTGAGCGTTGTTGTGTTCCCTATAGTTTGTCTATGTGATGGCTTCCTAGTGTGTTTCCTGTTCCAGTCCCTGTCCCTGTACCTATACTTGTTTCCAGTTCCTGTTCCTAGCAATCCATACCTTCCTGGTCTAGCACGGAGCTGTGCTAAAGACGTGCAGCACTACATCCACGTCTGACCTGACGTCCGCCTGCTACTTAAGTCCCAGCCGAGCCTGCCCTGCTGCTGTCTGAGCTGCCACCGGTACCTATAGAACTATAGATAATCACCTGCTCTCTGTTGGCCAGCTGCCTAACCGTCAAGGCGGTACGGCCCAGTGGGTCCACAGACCCTTCGTGACACTGTTCCTCTCACCATGCCATTTATATATTTGCAAGAGAGTGGGAGAACTTCGAGCCCACAGATATGATGATGACACACGGAGCTGTTAAGTGAGTTTTGCGCGCGCAAAACGCCGTGTTTTTTGCGCGCGCAAAAAGCACACGCTTGTGTAAATCCTCCCTAAGGGTCTGATTTTGGGTTCTGAATGAGTTTAGTTATCTGATCTTGGGTCTGAAGGAGTTTAATATCTGGTCTGGGGTCTGAATGAGTTTAGTAGTCAGGGGTCTCAAATGTTCACTGTGGCTTTAACTAAATTTGCATAAATCAATAGAGAAAACGAATATAAGAACCTTTGTAATATATCTTACTAGAGAAAATTGCCTTTTTTCTCCACTTATGACCCACTTCTTCTCCTTCCCCCTGCCTCCTGCACTGATCATTCACTCTCAATTCACTGTTAAAATCCATCTTGTCGGACTATCAGCTCACTGAGGGATCAGGTTACATGCTGCCATAGAAGTCTATGGAGAGGGGAGGGGTATAGATCTGCTCGAGGGAGAAAGATGCAGAGAAACACTTCAGCAGCTTTTTTTAAGTGTTCTATCTCACCTGAGTGCAGGAATCACAATTACACTGCTCAGTCCTGCTGTCGTCCATGCTGCTGGGCTGTTTCTGAAGGTGTGCTACAGATAGTAAAGAAAATCCAGCACTCCTATCTATGTGTGCAGTATATATAGAAGACATCATAGCAGCTAGTCTCTGCCCCCTCTGGAGCTGAGCTCAGGAAAAACTAACAATTAGAGCTAGAGCAGGGGTCTCAATCTTGGCTGGGTAAATTGGTCGCACATAGAAAAAATGTTGACGGGTCGCAGTACTTTCAAATTTGATACAATACAAAATTATTGTTAATCAATTAGTTATTTGAACTACTATAACAATACTACATTACTGTACTAATACTATATTACTATAATAATACTACATTACTATAACAATACTGTAACGGCCGCGTTCGCGGACTGCCGCCTTCTCTCACCTCCCGGCGGCCGCGACCGCAGACCTCACCGGAGAGTCAGCACACAAAGCCATACTGCCCTGCAGCCTCTCCTACGGTGCGCGCCCTCATCCCCGCCCTGAAATGGCCCACGTGCGCACCAGGTAAAAGTTTGATAATCAATCCCCAGATCACCCTGGACTATAAAAAGGGCTCTGCCCTTCCACCCCTTGCCTCAGCGTTGTTGTTGTACTCCCATGTTAGTCTAAGCAAATGGTCCCTTAGTTGTATCCTGCTCTCAGTGTTCCCGTATCCTGCTTCCTGTATCCTGTATCCCGTAACTGAGTTTGTTCCTGAGCTGAAATCTAGTGTTGGAGTCGTGTTGTTCCATCTGCCTTGATAAGTGTCATCTGCCACGTCCAGTGTCATCTGCCACGTCAAGCGCCATCTGCGTCAAGTGTCTGCTACACCGAGTATCTGCCAGAACGTCTTCCCAGGGTCTCTTACCTGAGAGACTGTTATTGACTGTCGTTTGGCCCGCTGCTACTCTGCTACGGTGGAGCAGCCTAGTGGGTGCACATACCCCACAGGCGTGACAAATACTACATTACTATAATATTAATACATTACTATAATAATACTACATTACTATAACAATACCACATTACCATAATAATACCAGTAGGTTTTAACTTACCGGAAATTTGTGAGTTTACTTCACGTGCTTATTTTAACAATCCAGTTTAAGTGTCGCTAAATTCAGTCTGGCGGCTCAGTTGGCAGCGTTTGGCATACACAAGATTGGGCAGCCCCTTATTAGATAGTGCCACAGTGCCCTCTGTAGATATTGCCAGTACCCTCTGTAGGTAATGCCGCAGTGCTCAGTGTAATCTGCCACGCCAAGCGTCATCTGTGCCAAGTGTCTGCTACTCCGAGTATCTGCCAGATCATCTTCCCAAGTACTCCTACCCCAGAGACTGTTATTAACTGTCATTTGGCTAGCTGCTACTCCATTACGGCCTAGTGGGTCCACATAACCCACAGGCTTGACAGTATGCTCAGGCCATGGTCAACCTAAGATAGCGATCCAGGTGATGCAAACAGACATGCGTGACCTCCTGGCACGCCAGGGTCAGCTCCAACAGGCAGTAAATTCGATAATCACCTGTTTGAATCATCCTACTGCACCTCCTCTAGATGCTTCCACTGTTCCACTACCTGTTACCCCGTCTTGCCTTCCCTGGGTCTACAATTTTGCTGCCTCTACAGCCTCACAACGACGAGGATCATAGGGCCTGTGGAGGCTTCATTAATCAATGTTTGATCTACTTTAGGTTACGTGCCCATCTCTTCCCCTCTGATGAGGCCAATTATTATTTCTCTCCTCACTGGCAAACACCATCTTGGAATGAGAGTACCAGTTGTTGTATTCCCACGTTAGTCTAAGCAAATGGTTCCTTAGTTGTATCCTGGTCCCAGTGCTCCCGTATCCTGCTTCCTGTATCCCGTGAGGGTATGTTCACACGGCTAATTTTCGGGCATTTTTTGGGCCGTAAACAGCCGAAAAACGGCCGAAAAATCTGAAGTGTTTTTCAAAACGGTCGCAAAAAAGAAGTGCATGTCACTTCTTGAGCCGTTTTTGGAGCCGTTATTCATTGACTCTATAGAAAAACAGCTCCAAAAACGGCCGTAACAAAGACAGCGAAAGACGCGAGTTTGAATAAAAAAAAACGGCTGAAAACAGCTCCGTATTTTCAGACGTTTTTAGTAAGCGTGTGCACATACCCTCACTGTGTTTGGCCCTGAGCTGTAATCTAGTGTTGGAGTCGTGTTGTTCCATCCGCCTTGCTAAGTGTTATCAGCCACGTCCAGTGTAATCTGCCACGCCCTGTGTCATCTGTCACACCCAGTGTCATCTGCCACGCTCAGTGTCATCTGCGTCAAGCGTCTGCTACTCCGACTATCTACAAGATCATCTTCCCAGGTTCTCTTACCCCAGAGTCTGTTATTGACTGTTTGGCCAGCTGCTACTCTACAGTGGAGCGGCCTAGTGGGTCCACATACCCCACAGGCGTGACAAATGCTACATTACTATACTAATACTACATTACTATAACAATACTACAATACCAGAATAATACCACTAGGTTTAAACTTACAGGAAATTTTCGAGTTTACTTCACGTGCTTATTTTAACAATCCAGTTTAAGTGTTGCTAAATGCAGTATGCCGGCTCAGTTGTCAGCGTTTGGCAGACACAACAATGTCAAGATTGGACAGCCCCTTCTTAGATAGTGCCATATTGCCCTCTGTAGATATTGCCACAGTGCCCTCTGTAGATATTGCCAGTGTCCTCTGTAGATAATGCCACAGTGCTCTGTAGATAGTGCCACACTGCCCTCTGTAGATAGTGCCACATTGCCCTCTGTAGATAGTGCCACACTGCCCTCTGTAGATAGTGCCACACTGCCCTCTGTAGATAGTGCCAAGCCCCCTTGAAGATATCACCCACCCTGTAGATAGCGAAACCCACCTCCCCATAAATAGCGCAATTGGGGCTCCCTCTAGGAGTGGAATCCCCAGCCAGAGCATAGGCCAGGGATTCCGCTGCTAGAGGGAACCCCTGATGTCATTTTCCATATATGGACAGTGACATCAAGGGCTACTCCTGGAGCGGAATCCCCTACCAGAGCGTTGGCAACGGGGATTCAGCTCCAGGAGTAGCCACTGACCTCACTGTCCATATAAAGACAGTGACATCAAGGGCTTCCCCGGGCACAATGCTTAAAGTAGTGTAGTGCCCGGGGAGTCCTCGGCGAGTGTAGGACCTCCCTCTGCTCTGAACTAATGTTGCAGCAGGGAGCTGATTGTTCCTTGCTTCAGCATTGGGTTCAACTGTATCTGCGTCCTGAGGGCGCAGATTCATTTGACAGCAGGACATACACCCGACCGCCCGAGACAGCGGGACAGAGCCCGGAATCTAGGACTATCCCGCTGATTCCAGGACGGTTGGGAGGTATGGCCCGGGGGGAAATGTAGCACTATGTACAGGGGGGCGTGGAGCAATATCTACAGGGGGGGTTGTACTATCTATAGGGGGCTCTGTGGCCATTGCTAACCTACCACCAACATACTGCGCAGTAATAAATCATGAAATTGAGAAAGTGATGGAAGAGAAATACAGTGTTAACTGTAAAATGTCACCTATGCTAATAATGTAGAGAACAGAACATACGTAACATTAAGAAAATTACAGTTATCTGTTTTTATCTTATCTCTACTTTGGGGAGAAAGATCCTTATGGCGTCCAGTATTTACAGTACATGTGTTATACTCCCTCACTGCTCTTTTATCAGCGTCCCATCATTTAAAGTTTATCACTCCCTTTGAAGTTAGTTGCTGGCATCTGGTCTTTAACAAACTGTAATGTATATTTTACATTTATGCGATACTCCTGCGATTTGAGAGTTTCCAAGTGTTAAGCTCACGCACTAAGCATTTATAAAGTTACTCTGCAGTTTTGCAGATCATATAATGGAGAACATGTTCAAACTTGCCATTTAGATGATAACTAATTCACTCCATCATCTGTAAATAGTAGAAACCAGCAGGATACTCATTTATATCAAGTACAGGCATAATGATCAAGTGTCACAGTGAGGCCCATTTACCCAGACCTCCAGGATTTGTTAAGCAATTTTGTCTTTTGTTTTTAACATCACTGAATTAAACCGCCAACCCTGCCTATGGTGAAATCTGCTTTTCTAAGTCATTGCATAATGTTACATATGGGTCCTAAGACAAATGGTTTTGCTTTGTTATGACTATAAATCTGATGTTTCTATAATTTTTTGTTCTGCAGTTAAAGAGTCTTGAACACTCTTGAAAAGTGTTTGCTGCTGAGGGCCAAACAAAAGATATACATACAAGCAGACCGAATTTAATATCCTGTGGTCTATAGGTAATGTGTTGGCTTCTGGTTTTAACAGATTTGCTCACGTTACTTCATGGCTCTGACCTGGTTACATGTCCCATACCATTTAGATAATATCTGTTTTGGTGGTAATGCACCAAGCACTGGAACAATGTCTTGTAACATCTAAAGTGGCAGATTCCTTTATTAACATGCACGTTCAGCTCTGCCAAATGTGGATGTTCATGCTAGCTGAGATTATAAACTGCTTGACAATAGGGAACAAAGATCACAAATATGCTGGTATAAATAATCAAATAAAGAGATATTCCGGTTCCAACTAATTAAAGTGTAGCTAAACGTTTGACAAACTTCTGACATGTCATAAAATTGGATTGGTGGGGGTCCGAGCACTGAGACCACCAATCGCTAGAACTAAGCAGCTGAAATGCTCCTGTGAGCGCTCAGCTGCTTCGTGTCTGTTCGGCTTTTTCCGTAAATAAATGTACCTGTGTATGGACTCAATAGAAAGTCTATGAGCCCGTACTCCGATACATCGGCTTTCCAGAAAAAGCAGAACAGGCACGAAGCGGCTGAGCACTCACACGAGCGCTTCAGCTGCTTCGTTCTAGTGATTGGTGGGGGTTTCAGTGCTCGGACCCCCACCAATACAACTTATGACATGTCACTATGGCATGTCAGAAGTTTGTCAAACGTTTAGCTACACTTTAATGTTATTTTTGTACAATAAAAAATGATACTATTTTCAAATATACTTTCTGTATCAATTCCTCATCGTCTTCAGGATCTCTGCTTGCAGTCAATCAATAGGATCTTTAATTTTTTAATCCCCGGGGTAAAACCCTGTACTAATAAAGTACTAAGTACTAAACTGTGGTGCACCTGAATGTCCATCACATGGCTAGGACAGATCTTTATCACCTCAGAGTTAGGTCCCATTCGCACGACCGTAAAAACGCCCGTACTTACGGGCCGTAATTACGGTCTGTAATTATGGAACCATAGACTTCTATTGGCCATGGGTACCTTCCCGTTTGCGTACGGGAAGGTGCCCGGGCCGTTGAAAAATATAGAACATGTCCTATTTCAGGCCGTAATTGCGGCATGGGTAGGCCTATGGAAGTCTATGGGGCTCCCGTAATTACGGGTGGCTACGTGAGGGTTGCTAGGCGACTTCAGGGGATTTCAATTTTTAAATAATGAGAAGCAGAGAAAATGGCGTCTGAGCGATCATGGGACCCTTTTAAGGGGTTTGGACATGATTGTGACATAATTTCCAGCCCCCCTTTTTTTACGGGTCCGTAAATACGGATGGAATACGGATGACAACAGACCATTATTTACGGGCACGGGTACGTAAATACAAATTAAAACGTGTGACGAAGGACCCGTATTTACGGCCAGTATTTACGGGAGGGAAAAAATACGGTCGTGTAAATGGGGCCTAAACAATGTGAGTTCCTGTTAAGCAGACACCTTTAAAAAAAAAACAAAACACATGAGGAATTGATACAAAAAAGCATATCCGAAAACTGTAAAACTTTTCAATTCACAAAAATTACAATTTATTTTTGAAAACCAGAATAACCCCTTTATATCTTAGTAGTTTAGTATCAGATATATGTCAAACTCTCAAATACGTGCAAAAACATCTGCATTTTTATTTCTGTTGTCACAATGTGAAAGTTGAGCAGAAAAAAAGAGTGACCCTACCCAGTTCTGGGGATTCTCCACAATGCTTTCCATGGTATACAATTCAATCTGTTCAAGACCACAAACATATCATAGTGGTGTTATCTGTCGCTTTGTAATCTTTATCTGATGGCTTTGTGATCAACCGTTCACATAAACTTCCCAACTCACCATATTGTGTCGTCTTTTTATTAGATTTTTTATGCATAAATCACAATGCTTAATTTCTGCTGAATATATGACCATGGCTTGTATTGCTGTGAATAGAACCTGATGTGCTTATATTACAGCTGATCTGTTGCTGGCTGAGCTTGTTACAATATCGGAGAGCTCACTGTTTCATGTAAAAGTTTTCTGATGCGTTGCAAAGTGAAAAGTGACACAAAGAATAATATACAGTATAAACAAATGAAAAGGTTATGTGACTTTCCACCAGAGGAGGATGAAGCCATAGCTTGGATTTCATCATAAAATTGGATTAATAGGGGTATTGAAGAAAGTCACTTGTGAGTGTCAAGTGTATGGCTCAAGCTCAAAGCATTTATATCATTGTTTTCACCGTTGTAGAAACTTGTTTGCAGCACTGTCCAGTTTACAAGCAATACATCCTGTTCTTGATATTCACACTTTCTGTAATTATTCCTGGATCTAATTACCTTAAATGAAATGTATTTTATTACATCCGCTTACATTCAAGATGTCCACAGTTATTCCGCACAGTCTAAAAGCCCAAGTATCCGGCAAACAAGCGTTCACATGAACGCTTGTTCCCAATCATTACCCTGTGTAAACGCTCGTTCATCGGCAGATCTGCTCTTTTATGCAGCAGAAAATATTATTGTTGTCGGCAGCCCATCTCCCTGTGTAAAGATGTGCTGCTGATATGATGGAAATGTATGAGGATGAGCGATCATAGTAATGATCGCTCATCTGCATGCATAACCAGGGCCGGCCTTAGGACAGATGGCGCCCCATGCGAAATTATCTTTTGGCGTGCCCCACCCCCATCATAACAAGAATGCCCCATAAAAAAAGTATAATGCCCCTTTAGTGCCCCCATACAGTATAATAATAATATTTAATAATATAATATATTATAACCCCTTCAAGACACAGTATTTTGTCCTCCAATTGTGCCCACACAGTATTATGCCCCCTAAGTGACACACACAGTATATTGCCCCCTGTCGTGCCCCTACACAGTATAATGCCCCCCTCCCCTGGCTGCCACACACAGTCCCCCCTGTAGATTGTGCCATACAGCCTCCCTGTAGACAGTGCCATAATCCCCACCTCCCCATGTACACAGTGCCATACAGCCCCCACTACCCCCTTGTACTCACCTAGGCCCCGTTCCCACGATGATCTGAGCTGCTCCACAATGCCGACGACTGGATCATTGCATAGGCCGGCGTAATCCTGTAGCCTAGTACAGAGTTTCCCAACCTTTTCGGACTCGAGGCACCCCTGGAAAAAAAATCAGCCTCCCCATTAACAGTAAAATGACAATCAGCCCCCACTCACAGTAAAATGACAATTAGCCCCCACTCACAGATGCCCCCTGTAGATAGTGCCACACAGCCCTCTATAGATAGTGCCACGCATCCCCCTTGCAGGTAGTGCCACACAGCCCTCTTGCAGATAGTGCTACGCAGCCCCCTTGTAGGTAGTGCCACGCAGCGCCCTTGTAGGTAGTGCCACACAGTCCCCTTGTAGGTAATGCCTCACAGCCCCCTTGTAGGTAGTGCCACACAGCCCCCTTGTAGATTGTACCCCCTTCCTTTAGATAGCGCCACTGTAGCTCCCTGAATGAGGGGGATCCCCCCATGGCCGAGGATTCAGCTCCTGAATGGAGGGCTCGATGTCTGTCCATATATGGACAGTGACATCAGGGGCAACGCTTGAAACTGAATTCCTGTCCACAGCGTTGCTGTCGCTGTGACCGGGGATTCCACTCCAGGAGAAGCCTCTGACGTCTCTCTGTCAGGGGCTTGTCCTAAGTGGAATCCCCGGTCACAGTGTTGGCAACACTATGGATGGGGATTCCACTTCAGGAGTTGCCCCTGATGTCACTGTCCATATATGGACAGAGACATCGAGCGCTCCATCCAGGGGCAGAATCCTTGACCACACTGGGATCCCACTCCTTCAGGGAGCTACAGTGGCGCTATCTACAGTTAGGGGGGGTACTATCTACAAAGGGGCTGTGTTGCACTACCTACAAGTTGTTAGTAGACAGCAAAGCAGGGAGATACCTCCCTGCTCTGCTATAGTGTTCAATAGTATTTGCGTCCTAAGGACGCAGATACTATTGAATGTGGCGTCGCTACCAATGTAGCAGTCACAGCGGCTGCTAGCCGCCGGCCATTGGGGGAGGCTGTCCCGACGGGCGGCACGGGCGCCCTCATGCCCAGTGTCGCCGCTAGCAGCTGCCATGGCAGCTACAGCGGAAGCAACGCCACTGAGAGAAGAAGCTCCCTGGCGGAAAGGCAGCTTCTGAGTCGCCGGGCGCTTCTGAAACACAAGCAGGGGAAGGGAGCCAGCGCAGCGCCCCGTTCCACCTGCTGGAGTGATGCGCCCTGTGCCATGGCACAGGTTTCACACACCTAAGGCCGGTCCCGTACATAACCAATCATTGCTCCTTGTGAAAGTAGCAAACGAGCGCCGATCAGCGAGCTGTCTCGTTGATCAGTGCTCGATTTCACGTCCTTTTACACGTAAAGATAAATTGGTCTTTTTACACGTAAAGATAAATTGGTCATTTTACACATAATGATAAATTGGTAAAAACAAACGATGATCAATGATAAAGCGAGTCATTAATGTACAAAAGTCATGTAAAATGACAGATGTTTTTTTCGTAGCTTTGATCGCTTTTGAGATAGCTTCCTTTTCCTCCTTGCCTCTTGTCTCGTCTGCTAACAACTAGCAGATGTCTGTTTACACAAGAATTTATAACACCGACAAACGATAATTTTTAGGCCGTGATAAACATTAGCTCTAAGACAAGCAAGCAATTTCTAGCCGATTGTGCAATTGCTACACTTGCCAAAGATTGACAACTTTTACTCGATCTTACAATATTTTACACGATATTCGCTGTGCAAAAGGCCCTTTAGGGTATGTAGACACAAGGCAGACTCGTGGCAGAAATATTTGAGATTGGAGAATCCGTTTCATGGGGTTGTTTCTTCCGCATGTGCATGGATTTTTGCAAGCCCCATTCAGATGTATGGGATAGTTGCAGAAATATCTGCAACAAATCTGCAGTGTGTGAATATACTCTAATATACTCTAAGGGCGGGTTCACACATGGCGGAATTGCACTTAAATTCCGCTGCGGACACTCCGCAGCGTTAATCCGCAGCGGAGCCGTTTCTACATTGACTTTCACTTTAATTTAGCAGTGTTCGTTTACACGATGCGTACAATTCCGCTGCGGAGCATAGGCTGCGGAGCGGAATTTGGTGTCCGCAGCATGCTCTGTCTGTTGCGGAGCAGTGGCGGACTCATGGCGGAATTTCTCCATTGACTTCAATGGAGATTCAAAGTTCCGCAATGAAGTCCGCAGCTGTCATGCACATGTCATGTGTGCTGCGGATGCGTCTTGCTTTTTTTACTTGACATTTCTTCATTCTGGCTGGACCTATGTATTTCTAGGTCTACAGCCAGACTGAGGAAGTCAATGGGGCTCCCGTAATGACGGGAGCGTTGCTAGGAGACGTCAGTAAATAGTCACTGTCCAGGGTGCTGAAAGAGTTACGCGATCGGCAGTAACTGTTTCTGCACCCGGGACAGTGACTACCGATCTCAATATACATGTATCTGTAAAAAAAATAGAAGTTCGTACTTACCGAGAACTCCCTGTTTCTGTCTCCAGTCCGGCCTCCCAGGATGACGTTTCAGTGTAAGTGACGGCTGCAGCCAATCACAGGCCAAGCACAGGCTGCAGCGGTCACATGGACTGGCGCGTCATCCAGGGAGGTCGGGCTGGATGCCGAAGGAGGGACGCGTCATAAAGACAACGGGCGGCAAGTATGAATTTCTTTTACTTTCACTAGGGAAAGTGCTGTCCCTTCTCTCTATCCTGCACTGATAGGGAGAAGGGAAGCACTTTTCCCGCAGTCCGCAGCAGCTAGTCCGCATCAATTTTCTGCACATTTTGTGCAGATCCGCAGCCGTAATCCGCAACCCGGATTAGGTGCGGCATTGATGCGGACAGTTGCGGAGGAATTCCGCCATGTGTGGTCATGCCCTAATTGTGCAGAAAAAATGGGGAATATCCTCCAGCTCACCTTGTCACAGGTATGGTATGGTGATCAACGCACGGATCCTCGTGTCGGCACACGCAAGGGAAACAGCAGAAAAAAGGGGAGTTGGAACCAGCGCTGAAGTGGAAAATCTGTTAAAAACGGGAATCTTCTTCCAAGTTTTAATGTTGCTTTGTTAAAAGCAATGGACAACGAAAAATAGTGGTGACGGGCAGGTAATGTCCAAAGTAAAGAGAGTGTTGAAGGAGATAGGCGGTAGCCTACGCGTTTCAGACCCCTTCTGCGTCCTTAGTCATGGCTTATGGAAACCATAAGCCATGACTAAGGACCCAGCAGGGATCTGAAACGCGTAGGCTACCGCCTATCTCCTTCAACACTCTCTGTACTTTGGACATTACCTGCCCGTCACCACTATTTTTCGTTGTCCATTGTTTTTAACAAAGCAACATTAAAACTTGGAAGAAGATTCCCGTTTTTAACAGATTTTCCACTTCAGCGCTGGTTCCAACTCCCCTTTTTTCTGCTGATACTCTAATTGTGCTTAATTTTCATTTTAATTTCAGTAAAGAAAATAACTTCACACTTGGTAAAATTATGGGTCTTCTTTATTAAAAAATTGTCCATCAGCCGTGTCTTATTGGGACATGTAGTGTTCACTTATAAAAGTATATGTGTGTGCATATATATATATATATATATATATATATATATATATATATATATATATATATATATATACCTTAGATAATCTGTATCTGGTGGTCCTGGAGAACCATTTTAACAGTCATGATACTGTATATGCTGGCTATTACCGTTTGATAGAATAGTATACGTTCTCAAAAGTATTTCTTGCTTGAAGGAGATTGTAACTTATTAGTTAAGAAAAAATAATTCTCTATATCATATGACAAAATACACAATTGGAAATAAAATCTATATTATATGCGCTTCTAATTGCATTGCTGCCATCTAGTGGAAGTTAGGTGTTATACGCAACAGATTGAGAATCTTTCTGGGAGTTTATAGCTCATTCCTATTCCTACAAACACTAAGAAAAGCTTGATGTATTGGCACATCTCTGGCTTTTTCAATTGCCCAGTCTAGCTGATCAATTCACACTTCAATGCAGCATCATTTTGATGTCTTTGAATATAGAACAATTGTTTTTTTTCATAAATAAAAGATATTAAGTTCTGCAATTTTCTGATATATTTTATGTATCAATTCCTCACGTTTTCTGTATCAACGCTTCAAGATCTATATGTGGTGCTATTGGATTCTTCACTGTTCACTTCTAGAGGGTGAGAATTTGTCATGGTCACGTGATGTTCACACAAGTGCAGTCACAAGTGGCGCACTTGCTTTGTATTTTCACATTGCAGACATGCACTGCGGAAAACATTATAATGAAAGCCAATGACAAAAATATTCCGCAACACAAATAGAGAAATCTGTCAGAGTATATATTTAATATAGTTCATATTTTTTCCAAAGGCATCCAGTGTAGTTTTCAGCAGCATTTTTTTTTTTGTGCTGCAGAAATGCAGAGCAAGTACGCCACCTGTGACTGCACTCTTAACACACACAGCTAAAACACAATCCACAGCATAGCACAGTAGCGGCACTGTGGGTGAGATTTGAACAAATCACATCCACACACAGTTGAAAAAATTAGCAGAGAAACCGTTCATAAATTGACTATCAGATTTTTTTTTTTTAATCCGCAGCATGTCAATTTATGCTGCAAAATCACTGCTCTTCTGTTGCTCTTCTGAAGCCCACAACAAATAGGCAAATGTTGTGATTTTTATGGCGGAAAAGCTGTGATTTCATTGCAAGCATCTCAATTCAGTAAAAAAAAACTTTTTTTGCTTGAAAAATAATAAAAGTTTATACTTACCCCACGATGTTGTCATAGTGACAGGATCCTCTGCTCTGAGTACAGCCCGATCTTCTGGGATGAAGTTTCATCCCATGTGACTGCTGCAGCCAATGAAAGACTGCAGTGATCACATGGACTACAAAGTCATCCCAGGGGGCCAGGCTGTACTCAGAGCAGTGGGAAGCAACGCCATCACAACGCCCGGGTGGTAAGTATAAACTATTTTTTCATTCCTGCAGTATTTCCGCAGCAAACATTCCGCCTGAAAAACGGATCCGCAATTTTGTGCATTTTTTTTGGCCAAATTTCATGCGGCTTCCAGGACAGATACGCTGTGCACTTTTACGCAGCGTAACCGCCCTTTGTGTCCTTACCCTTACAGTGACAGGACAGTTATCAGAGCTCTCCCTTGCAATGGGTTGTGCATTCATGTGAGCTTCAAATGACCAAGAAACAATGGTAAGTGATATAGCAGCAAGATTAAAGAAATATATCCTGCATATAGTCACATTTGTTTACCCCTTTATGTTTTATTAGGTTTTTGTTAAAACAGATTTCAAGAAAAAATTATTTTTTTAAATGTATTACATTTTCATTAAAATGGTTTTCTGCCTTCCACCTTCTGGGCACCTCTTCCCTACCACCACAAAGCCAATGCCACTTTCAGTTCCCCTCACCCTCAAAGAGCCCCTGCCACCATGTGGCCCTTACCCCAACAGACCTTAGCCATATTCTGTCCCCCTGCCTCCCACTGAACCACCACCACATTCCGTCCCCCTGTACCTGTCACGGAGCGGGTTAGTGGACCCACTAGGCCGTACCGCCGCAGCGGGGAGGCAGCTGGCCAAACAACAGGACACCCCAGAAATACAATGTCCCGCACAAGGGTACCTGAATAGTCCAGATGGTGGCCGCAGCTCTGGCACAGATGAGATGGGTGCAGCAGATGGCGCCAAACGTGGCGGATGACACAGGAGCCGCAAGTTGCGCCAGACGTGGCGGATTCCTCCGGACGTGGCAGTTAACATAGAACGTGGCGGATTCCTCCGGTACGTGGCGGATTCCTCTGGACGTGGCAGAAGACACAGGATGTGGCAGATTCCTCTGGACGTGGCAGATGACACAGGACGTGGCGGATTCCTCCGGACGTGGCAGATGACACAGGACGTGGTGGATTCCTCAAGACGTGGCAGAAGACACAGGACGTGGCACGACTTGATACTAGGGCAAAGCACGGGAAACAGGAACGGGAACAAGGTACGAGTAACAACAGGAACGGGAAACACTAAGGGACCATTTGCAAGACAGACTGGGAAAACTAACAACGCTCAGGCATCGAACTAGGGGGCTGGACCCCTCTTATAGCCCAGGGTACTCATGGGTCAAAGGTCGTTCAAGATGTCCGGTGCGCGCGCTACCCCTTTAAGAGCGGGGACGAGCGTGCGCGCGCACCCTGCGAGCTCCGGCGAAGGTGAGTGGATGCAAGCGCTGGCGTCTCCTGAGGAGGAGGCCGGGGCCAGCGCTTGCCGACTCGTGGCTGCGGCTGTCAGCGGGAGGCTGGAGCTGACAGCCCGCAGCCACGGACATAATAGTACCTTACAATCTACGCTACTCCTACCTCCTTTTTTGTCCCCCTTCCCCAACAGAGTCCCTGCTACCATTTGTCATCAATGCCCATGCCCCCACAGTGCTCCTGCCTCCTTGTCTCCCAGTCACATGTCCCCCACAGTACCCTTACCACCTTCTGTATCCCCCTAACAGAACACCTGACATCTTTTGTCTTGCATGTACCTGACCCCCTCACAGAGTGCCCCTGCCACCTACTTTTCACCTCTACTATAACAGAGCCCCTATCTCCTTCTGCACCCCTGCTCCTACAGAGCTCCTGCCACTTTATGCCCCCTTCCCATGCAGTACCCCTTCCGCATTCTGTGCCCTTCCTAGCCTAAGAAAGCCCTTTCAACCTTTTGTCTTTCATGTCCCTGCCCTCCCTCACAGAGCACCTGCCACATACTTTTGTCCACTCTCCCTCAAACAGAACCCGTCTCTTTCAGTATCTTATGTCCTCTCACAAAGCCCCTTCTGCCCTTTGTTTTAGTGCTGTATTTGCATAAATTGCACCTGCTGCCTCCACAGGATCCTTTAAATGTGGAGGCAGCAGGCTTACCTCCCAACTTTCAAGTATCACAAAGAGGGACAACTGATGCGGCGCGCAGTGACAATTTTTTTTATTTTAAGCCACACCTCTAATCCCACCCAATCCCCGCCCATACACACCGGATTCAGCCCACACAGTATCATGCTCCCATAGTGCCTCCCACACAGTATAATACCAAACAGCTGCCCCCTGTAACGGCTGCCACGCCTTTCCCCGCTGCTTCCATGGCCTTTGCTCCGGTTCCTGCACCCTCCATTCCCTCATGCTCGTCCTGAGCTCCACTCACCCGATCCAGACGCTCTGCAGGCTCTGGGCATCATCAGGTAACTGCATCTCTCACCTCCCTCCACAGCCATCATCATCTATGTGCGGCTGCAGCCACTAGAGGGCGCACGCACTGACTCTTCCCTTCTTAAAGGGCCAGCATGTGTCAAAATCCTAAGACTTCCTATTTAAGGACCCGTCTCCCTCAGATCTTTGCTTGTTCAACTAAGTTATCCCTGTGAGCTTCCCTGTACCCAGTTTTCCCTGTTACCTTGCCTTCTGCCTTTGTCTGGATTTCCCGTTGTGACCTCTGCCTGAACTTGTACTATCCTTGCCTGCCGCCTGCCTTGACCTATTGCTATCCATACCTGTAACGACGTCTGCTGCCTGTCCTGACTTCTGGCCTATACATCCGACTGCCGCTAAACCTGCTGTGCCAAGCGTTTCCCTGGGTTACTAGCACCATCTCCTAGACGACACAGAGGATCCACAAACAAACCGGTGAGAACCGTGATACCCCAACACAGTATAATGCCCCACATAGCTGCCACCATACAGTATAATGCCCTCATAGCAAGCACCATACAGTATAATGCCCCCATAGTTGCCACCATATGGTATACTGCCCCATAGATGCACCTATACAGTATAAAGCCAACACAGATGCCCCCATGCAGTATAATACCCATACAGATCCCCCCATGCAGTATAAACAAATTCCCCCATAGAGCAGAATGCCCACATAGCTGCCCCCATATAGTATAATGCCCCCTTAGCTGCCCCTAGTGCCAGTACCCTTCTAGATAGTGACACAATGCCCATGTAGATAGTGCCCATGTATAACGCACCAGTGTCCCATGTAGATAGTGCCCCTATATAGTGTCACAGTGTCCATGTAGATATTGCCACACCCCCTTGAAGATAGCGCCCTATGTAGATAGTGCCACACAGCTCCCCTCCCAGGTAGTGTGACACAGCCCCCCTCCCAGGTAGTGCCACAGAGCCCCCCTCCCTGGTAGTGCCACAGAGCCCCTCCCCCTGTAGTTATTGCCATTGGGACTCCCTCTAGGAGCGGAATCCGCAGCCAGAGCATAGGCCAGGGATTCCGCTCCTAGAAGGAAGCCCTGGTGTCACTGTCCATATATGGACAGTGACATGAGTGGCTAGTCCTTGAGCGGAATCCCCGTTGTTGACTCTGGCTGGGGATTCCACTGCAGGAGGAGCCATTTACGTCAATGTCCATATATGGACATTGACCTCATGGGTTTCCTCTCGGAGCGGAATCCCCGACCAGATCATCGTCAACAGGGATTCTACTCAAGGAATAGTCACTAATTGTGAAGCAGGGAACCATCAGCTCCCTGCTTCAGAATTAGTTCAGAGCAGACAAACAGAGGGAGCTCCGCTCTTTTCCACTCGCCGAGGACTCCCCGGGCACAGCGCTACTTTAAGAGCTGTGCTCGGGGAAGCCCTTGACGTTACTGTCCATATATGGACAGTGACATCAGTGGCTACTCCTTAAGCGGAATCCCCGTTGACGATGATCTGGCCGGGGTTTCCGCTCCCAGAGGAAACCCGAGTTCACTGTCCATATATGGACATTGACGTCAGAGGCTCTTCCTGGAGCGGAAACCCCGGCCAGAGTCGTAAATGGGGATTCTGCTCAAGGAGTAGCCACTGACATCACTGTCCATATATGGACAGTAACGTCAAGGTCTTCCCCGAGCACAGCGCTTAAAGTAGCGCTGTGCCTGAGGAGTCCTCGCCGCGCCGCGCGGAGGAGCTCCCTCTGCTCCTCCGCTCTGAACTAATTCTGAAGCAGGGAGCTAATGGTTCCGTGCTTCAGAATTGGCTTCAACTGTATCTGCGGGACATATCCCTGGCCGCCTGGGACAGCGGGACACTACTCGGAATCCGGGACTGTCCCGCTGAATCCGGGACGGTTGGGAGGTATGAGCAGGTGCAATGTATGCAAGTACAGCACTAAAACAAAACAATTTATGTCCCCAAAAAAGAAAAGCCATAAAATGTATGCGTTTATGAACTGTGATACGCATCATGTAGTTTATGCCATCAATTACATTCAATCAACTTGACTTATATAGGATGCACAATTAGAAAATTAAAAATCTGCATAGCGGAACATATATCAGACATAAATAAAAAAATATTTTAACACTACTGGCGCTGCAAATAATTTTATAGAGAAACATGGTAGTTCTTTGGAATTTTTTACGTTCCATGGACTGGAACTTGTGAGGAGACCTATCAGGGGAGGAAACATCTCTGAAATAGAGAAACATAAAATCAACCAGTTAACGAAAAAAAAAAACCCGACCCCCTTGGGGGCCGTGGGGTGGGCGGCATTAGAAAACTCTTAAATGGCACGGGGCACTTATCAATACAAAAACAATGGCACAATCGATTTTAAGACAGGATTTTTTTTCGCTGAGATATTTAACGTTAAAGTTGTCATCTTCATTATCGGCTACCGCCGGTGTTAGCATTACCCAAAATGTACCACGAGGGTAAAATCCTAAATGTGTGTGGGCACGTGTGCGTGTGTGTGTGAGCTTGGGAATGTCACATCAAGGTGACTTTAAATTACGTATTATTACAATCGGCCTCGGCGATACAAAATGGACCTGGTCTACGATTGTATCATGATTTCATGTGTACACATTTCGGTAGTCGCTTATGAATTTCAGAGGGTGCTAATTCGGAGAGTAATTTTCATTTTTGTACATTTCTATTGTCGCATTACAAAATGCATTTGACCGAAATGGAAAGGATCACTCTATTGATGATGATGGTATGGCGAAGAAAAAATAATTTCCTATACAGAAGTAGCGGCTTTATTCAATGCCACTTATCCTATCTGTGATCCAATTTCATTGTCAACTGATAAAAGAACGTTCATCATTTCGAAATAACAGGTTCAATTAAAGACGCACAAAGATCCGGAAGACCCAAACATGCTAGTAATGATGAAAAAGCTTTAGATGTTCTGCTCACTGTACATGATAATCCTCATACATCTGTCTCGAGTGGAGCACAACAAAAAATGATATCAGCACCACATCAGTCCATCAAATTTTGAAGATGCATCATTATCATCCTTATAAAATACTTCTAGTTCAGGAGCTATCCGTATGACAGAAGAGTGCAATTTTGCGAAATACAATGATGACACGATTTGATGATAATCATCAGATTTTCAACTGGACCTGTTTTTCGGATGAAGCTACGTATGAACTAAATGGTTCTGTAAATCGACAGAACATGAGGTATTGGGCAGACGAAAATCCACATTGGATGAGAGACAGTCATACCCAGTATCCTCAGAAGGTTAACGTTTGGGTTGGAATATTGCTCAATCATATTGTAGGACCATTTTTCATTGACGGAAACATAAATGCAGAAAATTACTGCAATTTGTTAAGAAACCAAGTGATACTGGCTATTCAAAATATTGCTGGAGAAAAGCTTTCTGCAATGTTTGGTATCAGCAGGATGGAGCTCCGGCTCATTTTTCTCTGCGAGCTCGAAATCTTCTGAACGATAATTTTCCTGATCAATGGATTGGTAGAAGAGGCCCGATAGAATGGCCATCGAGATCACCAGATCTGACCCCATTAGACTTTTTTTACTGGAAGTATTTAAAAAGTAAGGTCTATGAGACTAGGATGGCAAACTTAGACGAGCTACGGGAAAGAATAGTGAACATTTTGAATTCAATCACACCAGATGTTATAAATAACGTTATCGACACGTTTTACGTTCACTTAGGACACTGTAAATTTGTTGAAGGACATCAGTTTGAACATTTGATTTAATACAGTAATTATGTTTGTACTAATACACATAATACATGTCCTCGGTCTTGCTTTAGTTGGCCGGACAACACACACACACTCAGCGCAGAGAGAGTTTGGAGTCATTAAATACCGGGGGAATGACGAACCCCGGAGTCCTTATCTCGGGCTGTGTACACACACACGCACGCGCGCGCACACACACACCCACACACACAAAAGTGAGAGGCAAGGGGGACTCACGTTAATCTAGCACCCCGATGAGATGTAAATCCGACCGTGCGACCTCCGAGCGGTACATTTTGGGTAATGCTAACACCTGTGGTAGCCGATAATGAAGATGACAACTTTAACGTTAAATATCTCAGCGAAAAAACAATCCTATCTCAAAATAGTTTGCAGCAATGTTTTTGTATTGAAAAGAGCTTTCAAATGAGCCCCCACTCGACCCCCCATGGCATTTAAGATTTTGTGCCCCCGCCCACCTCACCGCCCCCAAGAGGGTGGGGTGTTTTTTTATGTTAACTGGTAGATTTTATGCCCCTATTAAATCCCACCAAATTTCAACCCTCTACCTCGAGCCGTTCAAAAGTTATGTGGGTGTTCCGAAACTTTTGGTGGGCACTGTATATATTCTAAGGGCAAAGCCACACGTGGCGGAATTGCTCTTGAATTCCGCTGCGGACACTCCGCAGCGTTAATCCGCAGCAGAGCCGTTTCTCCATTGACTTCCACTTCTATTTAGTGGGGTTCGTTTAGACGAGGCTGAAAATTCCGCTGCGGAGCATAGGCTGCGGTGCGGAATTTGGTGTCCGCAGCATGCAATGGATGTTGCGGAGTTGTGGCGGACTGGTTGCGGACTCATGGCGGAATTTCTCTATTGACTTCAATGGAGATTCTAATTTCCGCAATGAAGTCCGCAGCTGTCATGCACATGTTATGTGTGCTGCGGATGCGTCTTGCTTTTTTGACATGACATTTCTTCATTCTGGCTGGACCTATGTATTTCTAGGTCTACAGCCAGACTGAGGAAGTCAATGGGGCTCCCGTAATTATGGGAGCGTTGCTAGGAGACGTCAGTAAATAGTCACTGTCCAGGGTGCTGAAAGAGTTAAGCGATCGGCAGTAACTGTTTCTGCACCCTTGACAGTGACTACCGATCCCAATATACAGCAACCTGTAAAAAAAATAGAAGTTCATACTTACCGAGAACTCCCTGCTTCTGTCTCCAGTCCGGCTTCCCAGGATGACGTTTCAGTCTAAGTGACGGCTGCAGCCAATCACAGGCTGCAGCGGTCACATGGACTGCCGCGTCATCCAGGGAGGTCGGGCTGGATGCCGAAAGAGGGACGTGTCACCAAGACAACGGCCGGTAAGTATGAAATTCGTTTACTTTCACTAGGGAAAGTGCTGGCCCTTCTCTCTATCCTGCACTGATAGAGAGAAGGGAAGCACTTTTACCGCAGTCCGCAGCAGCTAGTCTGCATCAATTTACTGCACATTTTGGCCAGATCCGCCGCAGAATCTGCAACGCAGATTCTGTGCGGCATTGATGCGGACAGTTGCGGAGGAAATCCGCCACGTGTGGGCATGCCCTTAAGGTTTAAATAAGATTTTTTTTCTGCACCAAAAAACATTATAATAACTAATCATTTTTTCTATCTGCTTACATATTTGTATTTAAATTATAAATATAATATCAGCGCTAAATAGTATAAACATGTTTTTCTTTGTTTTCACCAGTTTTTTCCTTTATTTACATTATGAATTTTTTATATCTGTTTAAATGAGACTTTTCTGGAACGAAAAAACATTGTATCAACTAGTAAAAATTTGTTTGCTAACGAATGTATTCTACCAATGTTAATGAGCGCTAAATAATTTGAACACTAGTGCGTCTTTCAAACCTGTGTGGAGTTTAGAATTGTGAATATTTAGGATTGGCTAATTACGGTTTTAAAACACATGCATTAGCTTAGTGATTATACTATGATTAAGCACACTTATGTTCGAAACACGTCAGCGTCTTCACGCCTAACCTATGCGCTGATCTGGATTTTAATCATGATTTATGAATAAAGTGTATAATTTTTATGGATGTGCTGGAGAAAAAGGGAGCTCTGGCATGCAGTACTGCACTTTGATCACTAGAATGTGTTTTATACCGCACGCCTACCATGGAGCTCTGGCGCTGGAAATTGCTAGAAGATGACGCTGTGGAGAATCTGCCTAAGAGCTTGGATAGATGGACACTGTAAGAAGGCGCTGTTTAGTTACACTGAGACACTCAGTACAGTACATAAAACCATTCTACTGGTTTACAAGGAAATAAACACTATACTAACTACCAGGGACTATACAAAATCATCAGTGATTAGAAAAGGGGGGAGAAACTACTACTGGGATATCATAGACAAACTATAGACCAGGGGTCTCAAGCACGCGGCCCGCGGGACACAGAGCCGCTAGTATAGGCTCTGCTCCGGTACTCTGTGAATTTCCTGACATCGCTGTCCTTGAATGGAAAAGCGATGTCAGTGTCTTCCCCACAGCGGAGTCCTGGGCAGAGCGCTAGTATAGGCTCTGCTCCGGGACTCTGTGGAAATCCCCGATATCGCTGTCCATATATGGACAGTTTTGTCAGGGTCTTCCCCAGAGCGGAGTCCCGAGCAAAGCGCTAGTACAGGCTCTGCTCCAGGACTCTGTGGAAATCCCCAACATCGCTGTCCATATATGGACAGTTTTGTCAGGGTCTTCCCCAGAGCGGAGTCCCGAGCAGAGCGCTAGCATAGGCTCTGCTCCGGGACTCTGTGGAATCCCTTGACATCGCTGTCCATGAATGGAAACGCGATGTCTGGGGCTTCCCCGGAGCATGAGTCCCGGGCAGAACGCTAGTACAGGCTCTGCTCCAGGACTCTGTGGAATTCCCTGACATCGCTGTTCATATATGGACAGTTTTGTCAGGGTCTTCCCCAGAGCGGAGTCTCGGGCAGAGAGCTAGCATAGGCTTTGCTCCGGGACTCTGGAATCCCCTGACATCGCTGTCCACATATGGACAGCGATGTCTAGGGATTCCCCAGAGCTGGACAGTAATGTCAGGAGAACAGCTGGAGTCCCAGTAGTAGCGCTCTGCCCGGGACTCCAGCTCTGGGGTTGCCCCTGACATCTCTGTCCATATATGAACAGTGATGTCAGGAGCAGAGCTGGAATCCCAGGCAGGGTGTTAGAAGCGGCTCTGCTACGGGACTCCAGCTTTGGGCAAGCCCCTGACATCACTCTCCATATATGGACACTGATGTCAGTTGCTTCCCCAGAGTTCCGGAGTAAAGCCTATACTAGTGCTCCGCGCTGGGACATCGGCTCTGGGGTTGCACTTGACATCACATTCCGGTCCAGGAGGATCCCCTCACGTCACTGTGTATGAAGAGTGACATCAGGGGCTCCATCAGCAGAGGAATCCCTGGCCAAAGCGACAGCAACGCTCTGGCTGGGGATTTCACTCCTAGAGGGAGCCCCAATGGAGCTATCTACTGGGGGTGTCTGTGGCACTATCTACAAGGGGTGTGTGTGGCATTATCTACAGACGGCACTGTGGCAGCATCTACAGAGGGCACTGTGGCAGCATCTACAGAGGGCACTGTGACAGCATCTACAGAGGGCACTGTGGCAGCATCTACAGAGGACTGTGTGACAGCATCTACAGAGGGCACTGTGGCAGCATCTACAGAGGGAACTGTGGCAGCATCTACAGAGAGCACTGTGGCAGTATCTATAGAGGGCTCTGTGGCACAATCTAAAAAGTGGCTACCTAATTTTGACATTTGTGTGTCTGCCAAACGCTGCCACTGAGTTGCCAGACTGCATTTAGCGACACTTAAAACTGTAAAAGTGGATTGTTGAAATAAGCACGTGGAGAAATCTCGCAAATTTCAGGTAAGTTTAAACCTAGCGGTATTATTATAGTAATGTAGTATTATAGTAACGTAGTATTGTTATAGTAATGTAGTATTATAGTCATATAGTGTTATAGTAGTTCAAATAACTAATTAATTAACAATTAACAATAATTTTGTAATGTATCAAATTTGAAAGTAATGCGGCCCGTCAACTTCATTTTTTTTCTATATGCGGCCCACTTACCCGGCCGAGTTTGAGACCCCTGCTATAGACTATCAGCAAAAATTTAACTCGCATGACAGCAAATAATGGGACTGGAAAAAATTAACAACAATCTTCAGATGTCCCCATTTATCACATTAGAGGAAACTCCATATAATACATTACCTACAAAACAAAAAAAGTTGTAATAAACTACCCAGATATAAAGATAAAAAATTTATAAAGTTTATTTACGCCAAATAAAATAGTTTTACAAACAACATGAAGTAAATAAGAAATCAATCCAAAGAAACGACAGGTGCAAAAAGGAGAAAATCTGGACTCATAGTAAAAGCTGCTGTATACCCAAATGGAATATGTGAAGGCAAAACCTTAGCCCCAATGATATAACTCATCTACCTTCTGCTAAATGCAATGTGATAACAAAATGGTAAAATGGAAAGCCAATGAAATCAGGAAAGTACATTACCCATTGTTGACGTAATCATGGCCAAAATATAGTCGACTGCGCTATTGATTCTGTCAAAACAACGGAACCCTGTCACAACGGTGACAAACGGAAACCTTTAGCAACGTTTCCGTCACCATTGAGTTTAATGGTGATGCAAATGGAAGCTAAGGTTTACGTTTGCCTTTCCGTTCAGGGGTTAACCCAACGGAAACCTCAGACGGAACCCCTCAACGCTGATGTGAAAAGGCCCTTAATGGGAAATCATACAGACCTAATACTGAAAGTTTGCTACAATTATATCCAGTCCACTACACTTACTGCACTGCTCACAGAAATATGACAATGATAATATACAGTGAAGGAAATAAGTATTTGATCCCTTGCTGATTTTGTAAGTTTGCGCACTGTCAAAGACATGAACAGTCTAGAATTCTTAGGCTAGGTTAATTTTACCAGTGAGAGATAGATTATATTTTAAAAAAACAAAAACAGAAAATCACATAGTCAAAATTATATATATTATATTTGCATCGTTTTTTGAACATCCTTTTATTTTTCTAGGACGTTACAATACTTAGAACTTTAGCAGCAATTTCTCACATTTTCAAGAAAATTTCAAAAGGCTATTCTTAGGGCGGGTTCACACATGGCGGAATTTCACTTAAATTCCGCTGCGGACACTCCGCAGCGTTAATCCGCAGCGGAGCCGTTTCTCCATTGACTTTCACTTTAATTTAGCAGTGTTCGTTTACACGATGCGTACAATTCCGCTGCGGAGCATAGGCTGCGGAGCGGAATTTGGTGTCCGCAGCATGCTCTGTCTGTTGCGGAGCAGTGGCGGACTCATGGCGGAATTTCTCCATTGACTTCAATGGAGATTCAAAGTTCCGCAATGAAGTCCGCAGCTGTCATGCACATGTCATGTGTGCTGCGGATGCGTCTTGCTTTTTTCACTTGACATTTCTTCATTCTGGCTGGACCTATGTATTTCTAGGTCTACAGCCAGACTGAGGAAGTCAATGTGGCTCCCGTAATGACGGGAGCGTTGCTAGGAGACGTCAGTAAATAGTCACTGTCCAGGGTGCTGAAAGAGTTAAGCGATCGGCAGTAACTGTTTCTGCACCCGGGACAGTGACTACCGATCTCAATATACATGTATCTGTAAAAAAAATGAAGTTCGTACTTACCGAGAACTCCCTGTTTCTGTCTCCAGTCCGGCCTCCCAGGATGACGTTTCAGTGTAAGTGACGGCTGCAGCCAATCACAGGCCAAGCACAGGCTGCAGCGGTCACATGGACTGGCGCGTCATCCAGGGAGGTCGGGCTGGATGCCGAAGGAGGGACGCGTCATAAAGACAACGGGCGGTAAGTATGAAATTCTTTTACTTTCACTAGGGAAAGTGCTGTCCCTTCTCTCTATCCTGCACTGATAGGGAGAAGGGAAGCACTTTTCCCGCAGTCCGCAGCAGCTAGTCCGCATCAATTTTCTGCACATTTTGTGCAGATCCGCAGCCGTAATCCGCAACCCGGATTAGGTGCGGCATTGATGCGGACAGTTGCGGAGGAATTCCGCCATGTGTGGTCATGCCCTTACAGGTACCAGTTTAGTTCTGAAGTGGTTTTGAGGACCTTATATATTAGAATCCCCCAATAAATCACACCATTTTAAAAACTGCACCCCTCAAAGTATTCAAAACAGCATTCAGAAAGTTTCTTAACCCTTTAGGCGTTTCACAGGAAATAAAGCAATTTTACAAATTTTTTTATTTTTTTTTGCCGAAATTCATTTGTAATACAAAAAAATTCTGTAACACAGAAGGTTTTACCAGAGAAACCTAACTCAATATTTATTGCCCAGGTCCTGTAGTTTTTTAGGAATATCCCACATATGGCCCTAGTGCCCTAATGGACTGAAACACCAGCCTCAGAAGCAAAAGAGAATATACAGAATTTTGGGGCCTGCTTATTTTTAGATTATATTTTAGGCACCATGTCGGGTTTGAAGAGGTCTTGTGGTGCCAAAACAGTGGGAACTCCCCAAAAGTGACCACATTTTGGAAACTAGACCCCTCAAGGAATTTATCTAGGGGTATAGTTAGCACTTTGACCCCACAGGTATTTTGCTATATTTATTGGAGTTAGTCTGTGAAAATGAAAATCTACTTTTTTTCTGAAAAAAGATAGAAATTTGTAATATTTACAAGGAATAAAGAAGAAAATGCACCCCAATATTTGTAAATCATCTTCTTCCGATTATGGAAATACACCATATGTGGTAATAAACAACTGATGTTTGGACACACAGCAGGGCTCAGAAGGGAGGGAGCGCCATTTGGATTTTGGAGTGCAGATTTTGCTGGATTGGGTTTTAGTGACATGTCGCGATTGCAACGCTCTGGAGGGAACAAAACAGTGAAAACACCCCAAAAGTGACCCCATTTGGGAAACTACACCCCTCAAGGAATTTTTCTAGGGGTATAGTAAGCATTTATACCACACAGGTTTTTTGCAGAATTTAGTAGAATTAGGGCGTGAAAATTAATGTAAACATTTTTGTCCACTAAAATGTTGCATTTTTTCATTTTCACAAGGGATAAAGGAGAAAAAGTCGCCCTAAATTTGTAACGAAATCTCTCCCGAGTATGACTATACCCGACATGTGGTAATAATTTATTTTTTTAATAGAAATTAATTAACCTTTGCAGGACTGATCCTTTTTTGCTTTTAGTTTTTCACTCCCCGGCTTCCAAACGCCATAACTTTTTTATTTTTCCATGAATTGAGCGGTGTGAGGGCTTATTATTGGCAGGATGAGCTGTAGTTTTTATCGGTACCATTCTTTGGTACATACAACTTTTTGATCACTTTTTATTACATTTTATTTAGAGCTTTGGTGACCAAAAAACAGTGATTTTGGCGTTTTCAATTCTTTATTTCTTACGGCGTTCATAATGCGCTATAAATGACAATTTTACTTTATTCTGCGGGTCGGAACGATTACGGCGATACCATATGTATATAGTTTTTTTTATGTTTTGTATCGTTTGCACAATAAAATCACTTCTTTATAAAATAATTTATTTTCTGTGTCACCATATTCTGAGAGCCGTAACTTTTTTTTTAAGGTGTAAGGCCTTGTTTTTTGCGGGACGGGTTGTAGTTTTTATTGGTACTATTTTCGGGTACATGCGACTTTTTGATCACTTTTTATTCTATATTTTTGGAGGGGTGGTGACCAAAAAATAGTGATTCTGGCATTGTTTTTAGTTTGTTTGTTTTTTGCGGCGTTCAACATGCGGTAAAAATAACATTATAGTTTTATAGTTTGGGTCGTTACGAACGCGGTGATACCAAATATGTGTACTGTTTTTTAACGTTTTAATTTTTTCCCTATAATAAGAGACTTATTATAGGAAAAATATATCTTTTATTTTTACACTTTTGTAAAACATTTTTATTAACTTTTTTTTACTTTTTTCTTTACTTTTTACACTTTCTTTTTTTTATCTGCAGCTCTGATCGCTGCTAGAATACATTACACTACCTAGGTAGTGTAATGTATTCCAACTGTCAGTGTGACGTCACAGTCACTCTGACAGTTAGTATACAAGAACCTTCTAGATCAGACATGGGCAAACTACGGCCCGCGGGCCACATACGGCCCGTTAGGCTTTTTAATCCGGCCCGCCGAACTTGTCCAAGATATATCCGTCCTCAGCAGCTGCTAGTTCGCGCAGGAGGACGGATATATCCGTCCTGTGATCGCGCGGGTACTGACAGTTTACCCACGCGATCAGCGGCAGGAGCACGGCTGTTATACACAGCCTGGCTCCTGCTGCAACTGCCGGAATCGAAGCACGCGCCGATTCCGGCAGTTTAACCCATTAAATGCCGCTGTCAACAGTGACAGCGGCATTTAATGTGTTTGACAGAGGGGGGAACTCCCTCTGTCTCCCGATCGGCGCCCCCGCAAACCAATCGCGGGTCGCCGTCGGGTTTCCATGACAGCCGGGGGTCTAACAAAGACCCCCAGGTCTGTCTTCAGCATCTGCCTGTTAGGCGATGCCAGAGGCATGACCTAACAGGTTGCCTGTCAGTTTTACACTGACAGGCAATAATGCTTTGGTATACGAAGTATACCAAAGCATTATATATGCGATCGGCATATCGCATAGTGAAGTCCCCTGGTGGGACTAAAAAAAAAAAAGTAAAACCGTTAAATAAAGTTTGTGAAAAAAAAAATAAAAAAAATTACAGTCAAAGTCAAATAAAACTACTTTTTTGCCCCAAAAAGTGGTTTTATTTAATAAAACGGTCAAAACAAATCACACATACACATATATGGTATCCCCGCGATCGTAACAACTTGACCAATAAAATGAACACATTAATTAAACCGCCGGATGAACGGCGTCCAAAGAAAACGCAAAAAACAACGGCAAAATTCTCTCTTTTCTCCCATTCCCCCCATAAAAAATAAAATAAAAGTTCATCTATAAGTCCTATGTACCCCAAAATAGTACTAATGAAAACTACACATTGTCCCGCAAAAATCAATCCCACGTACGGCCACATCGACGGAAAAATAAAAAAATTACGCCTCTTGGAACGCGGCGATGCAAAAACAAGTAATTTTTTTCTAAAAAGGTTTTTATTGTGCAAACGTAGAAAAAACATATAAAACCTTTACACATTTGGTATCCCTGTAATCGTGCCGACCCATAGAATAAAGTTAACATGTTATTTACGCTGCATAGTAAACGGCGTAAATTTATAACGTGAAAATTAATGCTGGAATAGCTGCTTATTTTCAATTCTCTCCTAAAATAAAGTTAATAAAAGTTAATCAATATGTTATAAGCATCTAAAAATGGTACAATTACAAAATACAACTCGTCCCGCAAAAAACAAGCCCTTATACGGCTATGTCGACGGAATAAAAAAAGAGTTACGACTCTTGGAATGCGACCGTGGAAAAACAAAAAATAATCCTTGGTCATTAACGTGCAAAATGGCCCGGTCATTAAGGGGTTAATGTGGCGCGTATTTCTCTTTATTTCACTTTAATTTTCACTTCGTTTCACGTCACCATTAAGCCCTTCGGTTTTCAAAGAGTACAATATCAGCCGTCACTTTGCCACGAAGCATGCAAACTATGCTAGCAAGCAGTCAACACAAGAACGGGCGGCTACTGCTCAGAGGTTGGCAGCTAATTTACAGAGTCAACAGAACTTTTTTCTTGATAAATCACAGTGCGTATGTTATTTTAATCTATTTACATTTCCTTCTCCCAGTATCTGCGAAATAGTATGTAAATGCCATATCTTGCATATTCCTTGAGACAAATTTATTAACTGATAAGGGCTATTTTTCACATTTGAAAGACAGTTAATAAATTGGGTTGTAGTGTTCTTACTGTGCTATGAGGTTTGCACACACTACATTTAATGCTTTAGTATATCCGGCCCAAACACTCCCTCCAAATGCTCCTGGCCCGGCCCCTCTGTCAAATTTTAGAACCCATTGTGGCCCGCGAGTCAAAAAGTTTGCCCACCCCTGTTCTAGATGCTGGTTCTCATAGGCTTCCATACATGGCAGACCCGGAGGCCGTTGTCTGGCCCCCGGGTGCCATCACAAGCATCAGCAGCCCCCACAATTGCATGGGGGCTGCTGATGTGCTACAAACCCCCTACATGCGGAGTTCGCAATCGAGCCCCGCATTTAACGGGTTAATTGCCAAAATCAGCGGCAATGAGCCGCTGATCGGCAACAGTGGAGTGTCAGCTGTCAGGGACAGCTGACGTCCCGGTTCCCGATGCACACGTCACAGACACTGTCACCTATAGTGTGCATCGCGAACTGCAGTGACGTTCTGTCAGGAAGTTTATCAGGAGGCTGGTCCTGATAGGCTTCCGTACATGGCAGACACGGAGGCAATCGATCAAAGCAATCGATCAAAGCAATTAAGGGCTTAATTGCCAAAATCTGCGGAAATAAGCTGCTGATCGGCATACAGTAGAGTGTCTGCTGTCAGGGACAGCTGGCCTCCCATTTCCCAGTGCACACTGTCGCCGACAGTGTGCACCGGGAACTGCGCAGTAACTGTACATCCCCGTGCGCTAAGACACTGGCCACATGGATGTACAGTTGCGTCGTGGTGCGCCTAGGGGTTAAAAGGACTGGTCTGTTGCTCAGTGGTCCAAAGTCCTGTTTACAGATGAAAGTAAATTTTGCATTTCATTCGGAAATCTCGGTCCCAGAGTCTGGAGGAAGAGTGGAGAGGCGTCAATCCAAGTTGCTTGTGGTCCAGTGTGAAGTTTCCACAGTCAGTGATGGTTTGGGGAGCCATGTCATCTGCTGGTGTTAGTCCACTGGGTTATATCAAGTCCAGAGTCAACGCAGCCGTCTAGCAGGAAATTTAAGAGCACTTCATGCTTCCCTCTGCTGACAAGTTTTATGGAGATGCGGTTTTCATTTTCCAGCAGGACATGGCACCTGCCCACACTGCCATAACACCTCAGCAATACCACAGTTCTGATCGTCTCCATGCCACGCCGCATTGTTGCAGTAATTCATGCTAAAGGAGCCCCGACCAAGTATTGAGTGCATATACGGTACATACTTTTCAGTAGGCCTACATTTCGGTATTAAAAATCATTTTTGAAATTGGGCTTATATAATATTCACATTTTTTGAGACACAAAATTTTGGGTTTTCATTAACTGTTATAATCATAATCATCAACATTAAAAGAAAAAAATGCTGGAAATAGATCAGTAGTAATAGCAAGGAAAGAGGGGATGGGAGGAAACCTCCAGCTCACCAGCTCCACGCTCCTGTGTTCAAATATCGCCCGGATCTCCACGACGGCACACGGCAGGTAATGAGAACAAAAGAAAGAGAGGATCCAGCGATGCGTGATATAAGTGGGGAAACTCGGTTTCCACTTTATTGAAATATAAGCAAACAAAGCTTTAAAGAACACCAGGAGGAATGACAAGGTGGTAGAGATGGCAAATAGATGAAAGCCTACGCGTTTCAATCACTGACTGTGCTCTTAATCATGGCTAGGACATAGATCACTCTGTGTGTAATGAATCTATAGCATATATGAGTTTCGCTTTTTTAATTGAATTACTGAAAGAAAATTGATGATATTCTAGTTCATTGAGAAGGACTAGTAGTATATAAATATATATATATATATATATATATATATATATATATATATATATATATATATATATATATATATATATATATATATATATATATATATATATATATATATATACATATACATGCTCAAAAAGTGTAACTAAACAGCTGTGTAAGAATACTGAGTTACTGAAGTAGAATATTTTTCCCAACACTGCCTTGGAGCAAAATGCCTAATAAAACTGTACTGAAGCAGCAAATGAGTTAATAAGAATTAATTTTGTAATAAATGAACAATGACAAAATGATGACAAATCAGCATACTGTAATTATATCCTTATTTAAATATTTAACCAATCCCTAATGATCCCATAAAAAAGCGGAAGTCTGAATTACTTTTTAATGAAAATATTCATGAGATCATTACTGTCTGGCTTCAAGGCACAAGGAGCCAAGCCTGCTAGACATATAGCATTGTATTCCACAGACATTGCAAAACCAAAGGTTAGTGCTTGAAATCTAGATGTAAATTGTGTCCTGAAGACATTCTGCAACATATGCTAAGCAAGTGGTACTTTCTCATGCATATTTCTTCAAAGTTCTCTTGCATTTCTGAAAAAAGTGCTATTGCATACAAATAAGCTTCATATGTTTCTGCAGCGGTTTTACCTTCAAATTTAGTGAGAAGAATTGATTGTAGCAAACTTTATGTGTGGTTTTTACAGCTTTTCCGCTGCATAAACTCACAAACCACAACAAAACGTAACTTGCGTATTTTACTGCAGAATTTATGCTTCCCATTCAAGTCTATGGCCCAATCACGCAAAATCTCCAGTCAGAATACGCAGCATAAATTGACATGCTGTGGATTTGAAAGAACGATCTGCACAAATTTTCTGCGTTTGTTTTGCGCAGCGTGTGGCTGAGATTTGCAGAAATCTCATCCACTTTGCTGCCACTGTAAATGCTGTGCAATTTTTGCACAGAATTCTGTTGCAGAAATTCCGTAGTGTATCCTACCTGTGGGAACATACCGCTCAAGTGCATTCCATTTGCTGACCCCACTGTGCTGCAGTTTAGGCCTGATTTACACGAGCCTGTGCGTTTTGCGCACGCAAAAAACGCTGCATTTTGCGTGCGCAAAAGGAACTTAACAGCTCCATGTGTCATCAGTGTATGATGAGCGGCTGCGAGATTTTGGATGTTTGTAAACAGAAAAGCACGTGGTGCTTATAGGTGAAGTGCTTCCGTGCGGCATGCGTGGTTTTCACGCACTTATTGACTTCAATGGGTGCGTGATGCGCGAACAGCGCACAAAGATAGGACATGTCGTGAGTTTTACGCAACACACTCGCGCTACGCAAAATTCACGCACTGTCTGCACTGCCACATAGACTAATATAGGTGCGTACGACACGCGTGAAAAGCACGCTCGTTGCACGCGCGTATATTACGCTCGTGTAAATGATGTCTAAGAGTAAAGTTGCTGTGATGTATATAGGATTTACAGTGGAGGAAATAAGTATTTCATCCCTTGCTGATTTTGTAAGTTTGCCCACTGTCAAAGTCATGAACAGTCTAGAATTTTTAGGCTAGGTTAATTTTACCAGTGAGAGATAGATTATATTTTAAAAAAAAAAGAAAATCACATTGTCAAAATTATATATATTTATTTGCATTGTGCACAGAGAAATAAGTATTTGATCCCCTACCAACCATTAAGAGTTCAGCCTCCTCCAGACCAGTTACACGCTCCAAATCAACTTGGTGCCTGCATTAAAGACAGCTGTCTTAAATGGTCACCTGTATAAAAGACTCCTGTCCACAGACTCAATTAATCAGTCTGACTCTAACCTCTACAACATGGGCAAGACCAAAGACCTTTCTAAGGATGTCAGGGACAAGATCATAGACCTGCACAAGGCTGGAATGTGCTACAAAACCATAAGTAAGACGCTGGGTGAGAAGGAGACAACTGTTGGTGCAATAGTAAGAAAATGGAAGACATACAAAATGACTGTCAATCGACATCGATCTGGGGCTTCATGCAAAATCTCACCTCGTGGGGTATCCTTGATCCTGAGGAAGGTGAGAGCTCAGCCGAAAACTACACGGGGGGAACTTGTTAATGATCTCAAGGTAGCTGGAACCACAGTCACCAAGAAAACCATTGGTAACACATTACGCCGTAATGGATTAAAATCCTGCAGTGCCCGCAAGGTCCCCCTGCTCAAGAAGGCACATGTGCAGGCCCGTCTGAAGCTTGCAAATGATCATCTGGATGATTCTGAGAGTGATTGGGAGAAGGTGCTGTGGTCAGATGAGACTAAAATTGAGCTCTTTGGCATTAACTTAACTCGCCATTTTTGGAGGAAGAGAAATGCTGCCTATGACCCAAAGAACACCGTCCTTACTGTCAAGCATGGAGGTGGAAACATTATGTTTTGGGGGTGTTTCTCTGCTAAGGGCACAGGACTACTTCACCGCATCAATGGGAGAATGGATTGAGCCATGTACCGTCAAATCCTGAGTGACAACCTCCTTCCCTCCACCAGGACATTAAAAATGGCTCGTGGCTGGGTCTTCCAGCACGACAATGACCCGAAACATACAGCCAAGGCAACAAAGGAGTGGCTCAAAAATAAGCATATTAAGGTCATGGAGTGGTCTTTCCAGTCTCCAGACCTTAATCCCATCGAAAATTTATGGAGGGAGCTGAAGATCCAAGTTGCCAAGCGACAGCCTCGAAATCTTAATGATTTACAGATGATCTGCAAAGAGGAGTGGGTCAAAATTCCATCTAACATGTGTGCAAACCTCATCATCAACTACTAAAAACGTCTGACTGCTGTGCTTGCCAACAAGGGTTTTGCCACCAAGTATTAAGTCTTGTTTGCCAAAGGGATCAAATACTTATTTCTCTGTGCACAAATAAATATATATAATTTTGACAATGTGATTTTTTGTATTTTTTTTTAATATAATCTATCTCTCACTGGTAAAATTAACCTAGCCTAAAAATTCTAGACTGTTCATGTCTTTGACAGTGGGCAAACTTACAAAATCAGCAAGGGATCAAATACTTATTTCCTTCACTGTATATGCAATGTAATCCATTTGTACCGCGAGACACTTCTATATAGCATGATCACATTACTGTGAGATTGGCATGGTGAGTAATTTTGTGCTGCTGTTCTCTTATTTAGCACAAGGGCCTATAACCCCCGCGAGTAGTGTCTAGATGGACAAATCACAGGATTTCCACAAAAAGTAGGCTACTGGTTTAGTTCGCTCCCATTGTTTTCCCTGATTTAAACATTAGTGGCACAGGGTTAACAGGCAGCAGTCCCGCTTCCTCCAGATCAGTAGCTGGTATTAACGGGGCACTTTTACCTGGGTTTGATCGTCTGCTTTTGTGCTTACATTCATGGCCATGCATGAATTCCCCCCCCCCCCTTGACATAATTCTGGATCTGCCCCTAACTTCAACTGAAAACTAAATTAAAAAT
Organism: Rhinoderma darwinii; assembly: GCF_050947455.1. Classification (NCBI taxonomy): domain Eukaryota; kingdom Metazoa; phylum Chordata; class Amphibia; order Anura; family Rhinodermatidae; genus Rhinoderma; species Rhinoderma darwinii. Next base: position 180,699,292 of record NC_134690.1, read on the forward strand.
AATCTAAAAACAATGACCATCTGTTCTATCCAGTAACCATTATTATGCTTATGGATATCACTGGTTTACAGATGGATGCATAAAACCTATGTACACATAACTACTGTATATGTTTTTTCACGCAGTTCAGAAGTATCATGTGACCATTGTCGCATATTTCTGTGCAGCTGGGGAAAGTTCTAAAAGCAGCACCATATCCAAAAAATAAAAAACAAAGTTCACACCAGGCAGCTTTTTCGTGCATTTTATTTAAGCCAAAACAAGATTGGATCCAGAGGAGTAGTGCAACACTGGCCAGACACATAAGTTACTATTAACTGATATGCTTTATAATGATCATATTGCAACCCTCTGCATCTCAACAAAGGTACACTACGATACTATCTCTTACCAACATTACTGTATAGAATAGTAGTACTGATAGAGGAAGAAAAAATAGTTAAACATGGTAAATGTACGGGTCACAACGGCGATAGGTGGAAAGCAAGATAGGTGGGAAACATAGAAAGGAGCTCAGGGGACCCTGGTTTAAACAGTTTCTGTGTTTGGAGACCATGGCAGTATTGGCTAGGTACATGACTCATACATCATACTGCTCCAGATCATTTTATTGAATTAATATAAAGAATTTTTCATATAACAGAACACTTGAGTGTGAAAAAAGTAATCTGTCCAAATAACATGTTAAGATTAACTAAAGCAACACAACAGAACACAAACACCCTTGATACACACCAATATCATTACATATTTACACCAGACTCATGCTCGGAGGCATCTGTGGTCTGGAAGCCCATGGTCCTATTAAATATATTGTATGACTTTTCAAATGGTGAACAAAAAATACAGGTAGTCTCTCTCTCTCCAACTTCATAGTGAAAATAAGGAATTGGTGTCCAAGCAATCCTCAGTAAATACACAGCCAGACACATGGCTGGACTGGGACATAACAACAGCCATGGCATTTAACAGCACACATGCCACTTCCTGTTTGTGCCTGTTAATATTTTTGCCAGGTTGCGGGCCCACCCTCTAGCTATACAAAAACATTGTACATAGTTTCTGATACTCCTAGAAATGCTTGCCTTCCTTTTGTGCTATTCTGATATTTTATAAATCACTAAATCCCTCCAAACTTCTAAATAGGAGTAGCATAATTCCTCCATATATACTTCATATATGAATATTGACGTCATAAATTACATGCAACTAATGTCGTTATACAGTAATACTGATATATAAAGTCGACTGCATAATTTATTCCGTCAAAACAACGGAACCCTGTCACAACGGTGACAAACGGAAACCTGTAAATGCTGTAACGGTAGCTAAGGTTTCCGTTTGCCTTTCTGTTGAGGGGTTCCCCCGACAGAAAGCTCAGACGGAACCCCTGAACGGAAAGCAATGCTGATGTGCTAAAGTAGTGTCCTATAAGCAATAATAGCATGATTCCAAAATCAACCGTTTATACATACACACACTCAATCCCACCTAGGACCCATGCTGAACAATCACCACTCATACCTAAAAACCATGTCACACATGCGCCACTCACACGTCCCTTACGTCTAACACACATACATGCTGTACATGCGTCGCTCACATGCCACTTACATTTAGGACCTGTACATCATGTACATGCACCACTCCCACCTAAGAACCATGATACATGTAGGTGAGTGCTGTTGTAGTGAGCAATAGATACGACACCGCTGTTTGGATAACTTTTTACTGTAAACAATCAGAATCGAATCCCTTCTTTCTGTTTAAAACATTTAAATTCAGATAACAAATGTCTTCATCAATGGGCGCTGGAACACGGGCATGAGGAAACCACTGGCGGAAGGTTGGGACGTTGAAGTGCGCGGCTCAATGTCTGTTTCGTCTTCCCCGTGTGGCGAAGCCTCTGGTGCACTATCAAGACTATGGGATTTTTGCTTCCTTGTCCTCGATTAGGGGAAAACAAGTTGAGTACCTGTGCTCCTCAGCGCCGTCTCCCTCTTCCTTGGGACCGCGTCCAAATTCTGGCTGCTGCGCCTTAGGTCTTGGAGCTGCTGGGCTGCTGCCGGCTGGACTGCTACACTGCTGGGCTGCTGCATGGCTGGACTGATGCACCACTGGACTGCTGGGCCACTGCACGCCTGGACTGCTGGAACACTGCACGGCTGGACCACTCCACGGCTGGACTACTGCACGGCTGGACTGCTGGACCACAGCACGGCTGGACCACGGCACTGCTGGACCACTGCACGGCTGGACTGCTGGACCACTGCACGGCTGGACTGCTGGACCACTGCATGGCTGGACCGCTGCATGGCTGGACTGCTTAACCACGGCACAGCTGGACTACTGCACGGATGGACTGCTGGACCACTGCACGGCTGGACTGCTGGACCACGGCACGTCTGAACTGCTGGACCACTGCATGGCTGGACTGCTGGAACACTGTACGGCTGGACCACTCCACGGCTGGACTACTGCACGGCTGGACCACGGCACGGCTGGACTGCTGGAACACTGTACGGCTGGACCACTCCACGGCTGGACTACTGCACCGCTGGACTGCTGGACCACAGCACGGCTGGACCACGGCACTGCTGGACTGCTGGACCACTGCACGGCTGGACTGCTGGACCACTGCATGGCTGGACCGCTGCATGGCTGGACTGCTTAACCACGGCACAGCTGGACCACTGCACGGCTGGACTGCTGGTCCACTGCACAGCTGGACTACTGCACGGATGGACTGCTGGACCACTGCACGGCTGGACTGCTGGACCACGGCACGTCTGAACTGCTGGACCACTGCATGGCTGGACTGCTGGAACACTGTACGGCTGGACCACTCCACGGCTGGACTACTGCACGGCTGGACCACGGCACGGCTGAACTGCTGGAACACTTTACGGCTGGACCACTCCACGGCTGGACTACTGCATGGCTGGACTGCTGGACCACGGCACGGCTGGACCACGGCACGGCTGGACTGCTGGACCACTGCACGGCTTGGCTGCTGGACCACTGCACGGCTGGACTGCTGGACCACTGCATGGCTGGACCGCTGCATGGCTGGACTGCTTAACCACGGCACAGCTGGACCACTGCACGGCTGGACTGCTGGTCCACTGCACAGCTGGACTACTGCACGGATGGACTGCTGGACCACTGCACGGCTTGACTGCTGGACCACGGCACATCTGAACTGCTGGACCACTGCATGTCTGGACTGCTGGAACACTGTATGGCTGGACCACTCCACGGCTGGACTACTGCACGGCTGGACCACGGCCCGGCTGGACTGCTGGAACACTGTACGGCTGGACCACTCCACGGCTGGACTACTGCACGGCTGGACTGCTGGAACACTGTACGGCTGGACTACTCCACGGCTGGACTACTGCACGGCTGGACCACGGCACGGCTGGACTGCTGGACCACTGCACGGCTGGACTGCTGGACCACTGCATGGCTGGACTGCTTCACGGCTGGACTGCTGAACCACGGCACGGCTGGACCACTGCACGGCTGGATTGCTGGACCACTGCAAGGCTGGACTACTGCACAGATGGACTGCTGGACCACTGCATGGCTGGACTGCTGGACCACTGCACGGCTGGACTGCTGGACCACTGCACAGCTGGACTGCTACTGCGGGTGGCTGCTGGGCAACTGGTGCTGGTGGCTGCTGGGTGGCTAGTGCTGGTGGCTGCTGAGTTGGGGACTGGGTGCTAACTGCGGCCTCTTCCTTGGACAAACTCATCCTGCACGGGTCTTCTCTTCCCGCTCTGTCTTTCTCTTTTCCCCCTCTCCACAGTTCCAAAAGCTGCCTCTTCTTCTGCTCACCTCACACACGCACACACACCGATCTCCGCACTTTTTCCAGCATCCAGTCCTTTTCCCCCTTTTCTACGCGCCCTCTTTCACACCCCGCTTCACCCTCCGTCCTTCCGACTCCTCCTCTCCACCTGTCCCTCCCGTGGCTTCCTTCTTCTTCAGCACATGCGCGTGCACAGGGCACCCCGCAGTGAACTGCCATTGTCGTGACAACGACAATGCGCGTCCGCAACATCCGAACTTCCGGTGAGTCTGTCTGGTTACTGCGCTGTCTTCTCAGTGTTCCAGTGCCAGCCGTGATGACCACCCTTACATACACACGTACCACACACACCTAGGACCCATGCCACACGATTTCCCCTCTCCTGTAGGAGACACGCCACAAACACCTAGTGCACATGCTGCATATGCACCACTCACACATAGGACCAATGCCACCCTTAAACCCATGTTGCACACATGCCACTAATATCTGCAACCCATGCCACACAACAACCACAACCACAACAACCACTCAAACCTAGGCCCCATGCCAAACAAGAGCCACTCACACCTAGGCCCCTTGCCGCAACCACACTTCTTACACCTAGGACACACGTGCTGCTAACACAAAGTACCCATGCTGCACACACTCCACTCATGCCAGGTCCAAAGTTGCTGTTCTTGGCTTACAATACAGGAGACAATTAGCATTGCCATTATTTTTTTTCTCTTATCTAACACGGTCTGTGAAATCTCTTGGTGCAGACCCACCCCCACAACTAAGAAAAACAATAAACTTACTAATGGCGGGCTGGTGTGTGGGCTCTGCCCTTCTTGTAAAAGAAGCACTGCTTTCTCTCTGCCGCTGGTTCCTGCTTGATTATACAGAGGCAGCCGACCTCTTCTCCCCTTGCTGTCTCTCTGTGAATGCCTGATGAGCGACCACGTACTGATAAGCTTGACACCTAGTGTAAATAGGTTTTAGAACGTACAGTTAGCTCCAGAATTATTCGGACAGTGACCCAATCTTCATGATTTTGGCTCTACATGCCACCACATTTGATTTGAAATGAAACAACTGAGATGCAATTGAAGTGTAGACTTTCAGGTTTAATTCAAGGGGTTGAACAAAAATATCCTGTGAAACATTTAGGAATTGCAACCATTTTTCTACATAGCCTCCTCATTTCAGGGGCTCAAAAGTAATTGGACAAATTAACATTACTATAAATAAAATGTTTTTCTTTTAATACTTTGTAGAGAATCCTTTGCAGGCAATGACTGACTGAAGTCTGGAACCCATGGACATCACCAAACGCTGGGTTTCCTCCTTTGTGATGCTTTGCCAGGCCTTTACTGCAGCTGTCTTCAGTTGTTGCTTGTTTGTGGGTCTTTCTGCCTTATGTTTTGTCTTACAGTGTAGCTAAACGTTTGAAAAACTTCTGACATGTCATAGTGACATGTTAGAAGTTTGGATTGGTGGGGGTCCGAGCACTTCAGCTGCTACGTTCTAGCGATTGGTGGGGGTCTCAATGCTCGGACACCCACCAATCCAAACTTCTGACATGTCACTATGACATGTCAGAAGTTTGTCAAACGTTTAGCTAAACTTTAAGCAAGTGAAATGCATGCTCGAATGGGTTGAGATCTGGTGATTGACTTGGCCATTGCAGAATTTTCCACTTCTTTGCCTTAAAAAACTCCTGGGTTGCTTTCACAGTATGTTTTGGGTCATTGTCCATCTGTACTGTGATGCGACGTCCAATCAACCTTGCTGCATTTGGTTGAACCTGAGCAGAAAGTGTATCCCTGAACACTTCCGAATTCATCCGACTGCTTCTGTTTCATCATCAATAAACACTAGTGACCCTTTGCCTTTGGCACCCATGCATGCCCATGCCATCACACTGCCTCCACCATGTTTTAAAGAGGATGTGGTGTGCTTTGGATCATGAGCCGTACCAAGCCTTCACCATACTTTCTTCCTCCCCTCATTCTGGTACAGGTTGATCTTAGTTTCATCTGTCCAAAGAATGCTTTTCCAGAACTGGGCTGGCTTCTTTACATGTTGTTTGGAAAAAAAGTCTAATCTGGTTCTTCTATTTTTGAGGCTGATAATGGTTTGCACCTTGTGGCGAACCCTCTGTATTTGCTCTCATAAAGTCTTCTCTTTATGGTAGACTTAGATACTGATACACCTACTTCTAGAAGAGTGTTCTTCACTTGGCTAGATGTTGTGAAGGGGTTTTTCTTCACCATGGAAACTATTCTGTGATCATTCACCACTGTTGTCTTCCGTGGGCGTCCAGGCCTTTTGGAGTTCACGAGATCACCAGTGCGCTATTTTTAAGAATGTACCAAACTGTTGATTTGGCCATTCCTAACATTTGTGCTATCTCTTTTTTTCAGCCTAACGATGGTCTGTTTCACTTGCATCGAGAGCTCCTTGGGTGGGTTCACAGCAACAGCTTCCAAATGCAAATGCCACACCTGGAATCAATTCCAGACCCTTTACCTTCTTAATTGATGAGGATTAATGAGGGAATAGCCCATGCAGCCCATTAAATATCTTTTGAGATAATTGTCCAATTACCTTTGGTCGCTTGAAAAAGAGGCAGCTACATATTAAAGAGCTGTAATTCCTAAACCCTTCCTCAAACTAGGATGTGAATACCCTCAAATTAAAGCGAGAGTTTGCACTTTAAGCCCATATTGATTATATAACTGTATATTCAATATGTTTTGGTAAACACCACATTTCAAGTACACATAAGGGTAATTATGATCTATTTGATGTATTTTCTCGGGTGTCATATACCATCTCGTCAGGACCTTATAAACATTGTACCTCGAGTCTAATTTTGGTGCCGTTAGTATAGTTTTAATTTGCGCAGCTGTGAAAGCTTGTTTAAGGTCATCCTCCCAGGCCTAAAAACAAGGTAGAAGATGTGTGTCTATTGATCTGACAGACAGTAAGTATTTATAAGCAGTGGAGACAACTTTTTTAGGGGTATTGCGTACCAGAGCTAGAGTTTCAAACCATGTTGGTGTTCTATTCATGTCTGGATGCTTAATGATAGCACATAACTGATTTATAATTTTATTGTACGTCATAAAGTTAAATTTAGGTAGGTCCAAAGACTTACGTAGTTCCTGAAGAGAGGGCAGGACCCCTGAGTCTAACAGTGTGATACATGGTCTTGCTTTTGTCACAGAGAAAGTGTTAGGGAGGTCTCTAATTTGAAGTAGGGGTGAGGGGAAGGTAACAAGTGGGTGCGAAGTGTTGTTGGACCTCCATGTCCGAAAGGTGGCACTCAATAACACCTTTGTCGACATACCTGGAGTAGGAGGAGTGGCACAATTCAACACCAAGTACCTGAGTGGTAAAGAAAAATTTGCCTCTTCCACTTGGACCCAAAGCTTCTGATTGGGGTTTCTAAGCCAGTCTAAGACTCTCCCTACCTGCACTGCCCTATAATACAAAAAAGGATCTGGAAGTTATATTTCACCAAGTCTATCTGATCTAGTAAGACTTGTAAAAGCAATTCTAGGTTTTTTGGATATCCATATAAAGAAGGTGAAATGTAAAAATGTTTATTTCAATAGGGAAATAGAATTAGCAGCTACAATACACAGCTGACACTGCTTATCTTCCTGAGGAACAAGGTTCATGTCCAATCCATGTTTCCCCAACTCATAGGCTGCATTCAGATGAGCGTTGGTAAAACTTATCAGTAATTCTTCAAGGGACAACTGCTGATTTTACACCAGAGTTAAATCAGCATTGTGTCAGAGTGCGTTCCGTGTGTCAGTTTTTAGCGTTGGTAATCATCAATGACCATCTGTTTTTTCACTTCAGTGACAAAAAATGGACTGCTTTTTTTCTAGCATCTCTCAGCAAGTCATCAGGGAAAAACAGACCGCATTCAGATAGCATCAGGGTGCGGTCCGTTATTTTTTCCACTGACCCTTTGACTTGAATGGGAGAGTTCAACAGAGAATCATGCCAAAGTAATGCTGTAAAGCATTTACCAGACACAGCTTCTGTGTCGACGCCCGTGATTAATCAGTCTGCATCTGCTCCTAGGTCTGATAGAGTGACTCGATCTGATACCACTCAGGCTGGTAGGCTGAGGAGTGGGAGAATCTATCACAGCTTGGCCAGACGGAGCTAGCTCCTGCCCTCGGTGTATTTATGCCTTCATTTCCTGCTTTTCCTTTGCCTGGGATTCTGTCTGGTTTCCTGGCACTGCTGTTCCTGCTAGTACTATTGACCTCTGCTTCAATTTAACCCTGGCTTTACTTACTACTCTCCTGCTCTGTGTTTAGTACACTCTTGGCTTGACTCGGCTCGTTCACTACTCTTGTTGCTCACGGTGTTGCCATGGGCAACTGCCCCATTTCCCTTAGCTTCTGTGTACCCTCGTCTGTTTGTCTGTCGTGCAATTATTGAGCGTAGGGACCGTCGCCCGGTTGTACGCCGTCGCCTAGGACGGGCCGTGCAAGTAGGCAGGGACTGAGTAGTGGGTAGATTAGGGCTCACCTGTCTGTCTCCCTACCCCGACATTACAAAGGCATGCTGCGATTTTCTCTCTGTGGTCCATTCGGAAAATGGAAAATTACTTTAAAGAGGCTCTGTCACCAGTTTATAACTTCCCTATCTCCTACCTAATCTAATAGGTGCTTTGATGTAGATAACTACTGTTTTGTTTGGATGAAGTGATATCACAGGGTGATCTCGCGATATCACGCAGTGCTGTGAATCAAGCTGGCCTGGAATGAAGAGAAGTGTATGACGCTGATTGGTCAGCGTCATACACTTTTGTATACAATACCCACTTGGTGAATAGAAAAAAAAACGCCCAGTTGGGCATTTAGAAAAAATGTGCATAAATCTAAAAATGTTCATAACTTGGTCAATAATAAAAATTTAAAAAAATAAAACAGTAGTTATCAGCATCAAAGCGCCTATTAGATTAGGTAGGAGATAGGGATGTTATAAATTGGTGACAGAACCTCTTTAATGGGTCATAGTTCAGTCCATGTGCTGTAAATTCTACACTCAAACAGAACACGGACGTGAGCATCACTCAACTGAATAGGCCCCTTTCTCGACGGATCCTGCCAATTTTGAAAGTATCTGATGAAAAAATATATAATGTGCATGGTCAGCATTTGTCAGTTTCAGTCAGTTGTAGTTATACACCTTCAATAACTGTTGCCCACCATATCATTTGGCCAACAAAATAGGCCCTAGTTTGACTGAATGGGCCAGTATTGACACTTGTTCTCATCAAACTCAATTCGCCTTCTGAGAAATTTTATGATAGGACAATGCATGGTTGAGGGCATGGTCGGACTGGCCCATCAGAGTACTAGAGGTTTCTTAGGTGGGCTCAGGCTCTGACATAGTAATGCGCCACAAAGGTCCAGTAGAAGTCAACCCCATTTACAGATAACTTTGCAGCAAATGACTTGCTGCTAGGGTATATATTATGGCTTATTGATGATATGTTCTATTTATACAATAATCAGTGGCGGATTATCATTAGGGCGAAACACCTCATGCCCAGTGGCGTCGATAGCACCGGAGGGAGCCCTGGTGCCAGGACCGTACCTGTCATGAGACGAGGGGAGCTTCGCTCCTACTTAGCAGCCGTGGTCTCTGCTGCTTTAGAAGATCCCCCTTCAGCCCCCCATCCCTGCTCTAAAAATCTCTCCTTCTGCTGCTAGCTGTCGGGACATGGGGGAGGGGAGACTGTCGGCGGACTCTGGGTCGGGCTGTGAGCAGGAGAAGAGCTGCAGTGAAGACTCACAAATATCCTACATAAAATGTAAGTGCATGTGTGTTTACAATGTGTACTTTATATGTGTATAATGTGCATATTCATGTGTTTTTACAATGTGTACTTTATATGTGTATAATGTGCATATTCATGTGTGTTTACAATGTGTACTTTATATGTGTATAATGTGCATACTCGTGTGTGTACTTTATATGTGTATAATGTGCATACTCGTGTGTGTCTGTGATGTGTATAATGTGCATACTCGTGTGTGTACTTTATATGTGTATAATGTGCATACTCGTGTGTACTTTATATGTGTATAATGTGCATACTCGTGTGTGTACTTTATGTGTATAATGTGCATACTCGTGTGTACTTTATGTGTATAATGTGCATACTCGTGTGTGTACTTTATATGTGTATAATGTGCATACTCGTGTGTGTACTTTATATGTGTATAATGTGCATACTCGTGTGTGTACTTTGTATGTGTATAATGTGCATACTCGTGTGTGTACTTTATGTGTATAATGTGCATACTCGTGTGTGCGTGTATATGCAGTGAAGGAAATAAGTATTTGATCCCTTGCTGATTTTGTAAGTTTGCCCACTGTCAAAGACATGAACAGTCTAGAATTTTTAGGCTAGGTTAATTTTACCAGTGAGAGATAGATTATATTTAAAAAAAAAACAGAAAATCACATTGTCACAATTATATATATTTATTTGCATTGTGCACAGAGAAATAAGTATTTGATCTCTTTGGCAAACAAGACTTAATACTTGGTGGCAAAACCCTTGTTGGCAAGCACAGCAGTCAGACGTTTTTTGTAGTTGATGAAGAGGTTTGCACCCATGTTAGATGGAATTTTGGCCCACTCCTCTTTGCAGATAATCTGTAAATCATTAAGATTCCGAGGCTGTCGCTTGGCAACTCGGATCTTCAGCTCTATGTTTTTCTCTATTCTGAATTGGGGAATTGATTCATCCCCTGGTGACGAGTACATGGCCTGATTTTCTGGAAGTACTGGAGTGCTGTGTTCATCTATCTTCGGACTATATATATATTTCTGCAGCAATTCCGCAGAAACTAGCAGAAATCTTGCTGCAGAAAATGGTGCGTATTTTGCGGCGTTTTTCTCAATGTTGGGGGATGGTGACGTCTCCTCTGAAAAAACGCATCAACTCAGTCACTTTCCGCAGCAGGAATTGACATGCTGCAGTACCAGAAATACGCACCGCAGGACAAAATGTCTGGTTGGAAATTTTACGCAGCGTCAGGATCTCATTCACTTTGCTGCTACCGTATTCTTTGTATTTTCCGGGAGGAAAATACGCAGCAATTCCGTTAAGTGTGGACAAGCCCTAATACAGCAGTAGCAGAGTAGATTAGATGTGAACAATTCTCATCACACGCTGCGTAAATGATAAGTGGGGGAAAAAAAAGCTCAGAAATTGACCTGCGGTGCGGTTTTTTATTCCGCAGCATGTCAATTGTATTTGCGTAAACGCTGCTCATTTGTTTCGGGTTTTCCCCATTTAATTCAATGGGGAGGCAAAAGCTGCAACAGATAGCAGCTGTTATGTAAAAAAATTTAAAAAAAATAAAAATCTTATACTTGCCCAGAATTCTGTTTCTTCTAACGGGCTGGCCTCCTGGGATGACGTTTCACTCCATGTGACCGCTGCAGCCAATTACAGGCTAATCACAGGCTGCAGCAGTCATATTGGATAAAATGACATCCCAGGGCTGCACTGTAGCGACGCTGTGTAGCACTATATACAAGGGGGGGAGCGCTGTGTAGCACTATATACAAGGGGGGGAGCACTGTGTGGCATTATATATAAGGGGGAGTGCTGTGTGATGCTATCTATAGGGGGCTGTGTGATGCTCTCAACAGGGGGTTGTGTGTGTGTGATGCTCTCTATAGGGGGCTGTGTGACACTCTCTACAGGGGGTTGTGTGTGTGGCTCTATCTACAGGGGTGTGTGTGTGTGGCGCTGTCTACATAGGGGGTTGGCGCTGTGTCCCTGCACAGTGTGATGCTGTCAGTATGTAGGGACACATCCCTGTGAAAGGGGAATCGTAACACCCATTTGTTAATGCTTGTGCAAAAAGGTAGTGTTAGCAATAGTTACGGCGCGGCAGGGTGGCGGTGGAGAAGGGGGGCCCAAGTTTGGGTAACAGCCCAGGGCCCATGGTCTTCTTAATCTGCCACTGACAATAATAACTACAGAGTTCACAATATAATTAAAAATAAATATGTTCTGTATAGATGAGGGGTGGGGCTCTCAGAATTATGTCTTCTGGTGGGCACCAGGGAACAGCAGTCCAACGCTGGTAGAGGTTTTGAATTGCTAACAGGTATGACAGCACAGACAGGCAAATATATTTTTTGTGTAAAATGCAGTAAAGGCTAAAAAATATATGCAAAGTGACTGTAAGTAATAACAGGAGCAGTGTGAAATTACCAATTATACACAGTCAAACACAGAAGTAATTTGGCCTCGTCTCTTAATGGTAATCAATGGTAATGACATAGACGCACAGTGCAGTCATTATTCATGTTTCCAAGCAATTGTGTTTTGGAATAAAATAATAATCTTTGCTCCCATTTGAACAAAATTAGTTTTCTGTAATAGTAAGTAATTTACTGTTTGTTAATATAGAAACCTGAAAATGAACGGCAGCATGAAGAATATATAACAATCTGTTAATTATGCGGAGGAACAGGCAATGACACTTTATTCAGTCTACACTCGTGGATCTACATTTCAACTTAAAGGGAAACTCCTTTAGTTCCTCAGTGTCCCTGCACTCAAATATGTCAACAATATGTGCAGAAAAAAGTGGTTGATAGTAATCGAGGACCTTACTTCTGTATGACTGACGTTACACACTAGGAGCGCTGTAACTTTGATGGAAGGATTTCCCTTGGTAGAAGGTTGCTGTTTCCCAGTATTGGAGTCCAGAATATAATCTGATTTACTTTGCTTCTAAAAATGAGTTAGGTGGAGGATGGCAGGAGAAAATTTGTCATCTTGCTGAGGGGATTCTTCCAGAGCAAGCCCAAAGCACCAAATGCAGGTGAAAGTTGCAAAGCATGTCCCGGTAATTTATTGAAGTAATTTTCAATTGAATAGAAGTTTTTGTTCTATGTAAGGGCCTGTTCACATCAGCGGTTGGTTTCCGTTCATGAGTTCCGTTCAACCTTTCCATCGGAGGAACCGATAAACGGAAAGTCGAACGGAAACTATAGCTTCCGTTGGCATTACCATTGAATTTAATGGAAATTCTTCCATTGCAGTTTGTTACCATTGAAATCAATGGTAATGCAAATGGAAGCTATAGTTGCCATTCGGGTTTCCGTTCATCGGTTCCCCCAACAAAAAGGTTGAACAGAACCGATAAACGGAAACCAAACGCTGATGTGAACAGGTCCTAAGGCTGCAGGCAGAGACCGTATTAGTGATGGCTTGCACCTTTTAGAGCATGTTGACAAGTGCAACAGATGGAGGATTTTTGTGGGATTTTTTTTTTCCCCATTGACTACATTGGAAAAAAAACTGATGTACAGTGAAGGAAATAAGTATTTGATTCCTTGCTGATTTTGTAAGTTTGCCCACTGTCAAAGACATGAACAGTCTAGACTTTTTAGGCTAGGTTAATTTTACCAGTGAGAGATAGATTATCTAAAAAAAACAACTGAAAATCACATAGTCAAAATTATATATATTTATTTGCATTGTGCACAAAGAAATAAGTATTTGATCCCTTTGGCAAACAAGACTTAATACTTGGTGGCAAAACCCTTGTTGGCAAGCACAGCAGTCAGACGTTTTTTGTAGTTGATGATGAGGTTTGCACACATGTTAGATGGAATTTTGGCCCACTCCTCTTTGCAGATCATCTGTAAATCATTAAGATTTCGAGGCTGTCGCTTGGCAACTCGGATCTTCAGCTCCCTCCATAAATTTTCGATGGGATTAAGGTCTGGAGACTGGCTAGGCCACTCCATGACCTTAATGTGCTTATTTTTGAGCCACTCCTTTGTTGCCTTGGCTGTATGTTTCGGGTCATTGTCGTGCTGGAAGACCCAGCCACGAGCCATTTTTAATGTCCTGGTGGAGGGAAGGAGGTTGTCACTCAGGATTTGACGGTATATTGCTCCATCCATTCTCCCATAGATGCGGTGAAGTAGTCCTGTGCCCTTAGCAGAGAAACACCCCCAAAACATAATGTTTCCACCTCCATGCTTGACAGTGGGGACGGTGTTCTTTGGGTCATAGGCAGCATTTTTCTTCCTCCAAACACGGCGAGTTGAGTTAATGCCAAAGAGCTCAATTTTAGTCTCATCTGACCACAGCACCTTCTCCCAATCACTCTCAGAATCATCCAGATGTTCATTTGCAAACTTCAGACGGGCCTGTACATGTGCCTTCTTGAGCAGGGGGACCTTGCAGGCACTGCAGGATTTTAATCCATTACGGCGTAATGTGTTACCAATGGTTTTCTTGGTGACTGTGGTCCCAGCTGCCTTGAGATCATTAACAAGTTCCCCCCGTGTAGTTTTCGGCTGAGCTCTCACCTTCCTAAGGAACAAGGATACCCCACGAGGTGAGATTTTGCATGGAGCCCCAGATCGATGTCGATTGACAGTCATTTTGTATGTCTTCCATTTTCTTACTACTGCACCAACAGTTGTCTCCTTCTCACCCAGCGTCTTACTTATGGTTTTGTAGCCCATTCCAGCCTTGTGCAGGTCTATGATCTTGTCCCTGACATCCTTGGAAAGCTCTTTGGTCTTGCCCATGTTGTAGAGGTTAGACTCAGACTGATTAATTGAGTCTGTGGACAGGAGTCTTTTATACAGGTGACCATTTAAGACAGCTGTCTTTAATGCAGGCATCAAGTTGATTTGGAGCGTGTAACTGGTCTGGAGGAGGCTGAATTCTTAATGGTTGGTAGGGGATCAAATACTTATTTCTCTGTGCACAATGCAAATAAATATATATAATTTTGACTATGTGATTTTCTGTTTTTTTTTATATATAATCTATCTCTCACTGGTAAAATTAACCTAGCCTAAAAATTCTAGACTGTTCATGACTTAGACAGTGGGCAAACTTACAAAATCAGCAAGGGATCAAATACTTATTTCCTTCACTGTATTGGAAACCCCATATCATACTTACCAATATTTGTTTCAAACTAATAAGACATTTGGTAAAGGGCTGGTATAATGGTGGGGTTCACTTACTCGTGTCACCCACTATTACTACCTCCTTTATTATCAGGGTCACTAGGGTTATGCCTAGTTCCCCTACCTTTTTCTTATACTACTGTTAGTCTACTTGCTTTGCTACTAAGTGTATACGACTGCATAGTAAATAAAGGGTAATATTTATTAACATACAGTAATCACACTACATATAAAATACACCAAATACAGAACACAGTAACTGATCACCGTATAGTATCAGTATACCCCAATACATATAACAAGTTAATATATACTGAGTATACTCACACTATACGAAGTACAGTATAAACACGGTATCACTAGACTGTGAACTGACTTGTGGCAGCGTTTACACAAGACTGTGGACTGATCAGTGGCAGCATATACACTAGATTGTGGACTGGCCTATGGCAGTGTTTACACAAGAATGTGGACTGACCATTGGTAGCGTTTACACTAGACTGTGGACTGACCAACGGCAGTACTTACACTAAACTGTGGACTGACCAACGACAGCATTTGCACTAACCTCTGGACTGACATGCGGCAGCGTTTACACTAGCCTGTGGACTGACCAATGGCAGCATTTGCACTAGTCTGTGAATTGACCTGCGGCGGCGTTTACACTAGACTGTGGATTGACCAATGGTAGCGACCAACGGCAGCGACCAACGGCAGCGTTTACACTAGACTGTGGACTGATCGGCGGCAGCATTTACACTAGACTGTGGACTGACCTGCAGCAGCGTTTACACTAGACAGTGGACTGGCCAACGGCAGCATTTACACTAGACTCTGGATTGATCGGCGGCAGCATTTACACTAGACAGTGGACTCACCTGCGGCAGTTTTAACTCTAGACTGTGGACTGACCACAGCATTTACACTAGACTGTGGAATGACCACAGCATTTACACTAGACTGTGAATTGACTGCCGGAAGTGTTTAAACTAGACTGGGGTCTGACCGAAGCATTTACAGAAAATAATGCGATCTATGTTAAGGTTACCTGCAGCCACCGGTAGACTCAGCGTAGGACCTGACTGTGTACTGTTATACAGTAATATAGTATGTACTAATCTCCTATGCTCCCTCTAGTGAAAGCTGCAAGCAGCCAGAATTTTCAATTGTATGTGAATACAGCAGGCTCAAGGTTAAATAAAATCACTTGGGTGCCTTTGGCTCTTGTCTAAAAACTTAGGACAATTTTAGTCGCTATCTTTTGCCTTGATGTAGCTGTGATAGGGGGTCAGGTAGGGTCTGGCTTCCAGATGTGGGATGGGAGCCTCCACCAAATTTTTTGCCGTTAACCTTGATAGCTACTTGGCTTAATTCAGTCCCTACACTTCAGCCAAGGTTTTCACACGTGTATAGTGCTAGAACCATCATTACCTATTTGTAAGTTCCTTATTATTATTATTAAAGCTGCATGTTTATTAATTGAATAAAAAAGAAAATATTACTGGAAAAGCACGATAATGAACAGACAAATGAAGGGACTCATAAGTATTTTTTTTTTTTTTTTAAAGGATTCTTATTTGAAAGTGCAGCACATTGAAGAATAGAAGGAATTTTACTGCATTTGTTCTTTACATAAAATATGATTTTTTTTCTACAATCCTACAATCTACTTCATATAGATTTATTTTTTTTGAACATAAAGAAAATATATATATGTTGCTTCCAGCACTGTTACTCTAGAGACTAAGAATGTGATGAACAGCTAGTTTATGTAGAAATAGTACGTCAATATAAGGACAAAGGACGTGACTCTGACACGGTTTGGTATTTCTCATATACCATTGTGTTTACTTATAGGTCTAATGGGAAATGAAGAAATGTAATTTCCTGAGAACATGGCATTGCCTGCGAAAGAACCCAAACATCATTGGGAATTAAAGGGCTAGAGAGGTGTCAGGCCATTAAATTATTAAAATTATATACTGTATGAAGCATGATAATTTTTTTATCAATATCTAAGCATTTCTATTTCTACATATGGTAGTTAGAGAAATAATAATCCCTCTGCTGACCTCTCAAAAATATAATATTAGCAAGTAATTCAGTATAATATTTAATCCCACATAGTAGTTGTCACAACCTCCATAAGTAGTAAGCAAACCTATTGTAACGTCCGTGGTCGCTGACCACGAACTCCTTCCATCCAGTCGACGCCCTTCTCTCCAGAGATGTCTACACATACGGCCGTCCTGTTCCACAGTGACCACCAGGGTGCGCTCACGAGCTCAGTCCAGACTCAAGAAGCCAGAGCGCACGCATGTGGTAGATTTAGCTGATTGCTCCCAGAAGCACCCTGGGTTATAAGAAAGTCTCAGCAACTTCCTCCCACGCCTGATTGTTGTTGTCGTATCCTAGGTTTTTCATGCAAATGGTACCCTAGTGTTTCCTGCTCCCAGTGTTCCCTGTTCCTGTATCCTGTAGCCTGTATCCTGATCTAGTGCCGTGTTGAGCTGTTGCCATGCTGTGCTGTATACCACGCCTGTCCTGCTACTCCACGCCTGACGTCTACCTGCTGCCTAGTCCCAGCCAAGCCTGCCTTGCTACTATCCGAGCTGCCACAGGTACCCTATATGAACTATGGACTCTGACCTGCGCCCTGTTGGCCAGCTGCCATACCGCCAAGGCGGTACGGCCCTGTGGGTCCACGAACCCTACGTGACACCTATAAACAGGATCTTTTGAACCAAATGTATGTTTTGTTACTTTCAATAAAAATATCATATCAATAAATATATAAAAGATATACAGAGATGAACAATAGTGGCAAAACAATTATTATATGTTTGGCAGGTCTACTCTGTTTATTTGGTTTCCTCATTGCTGCAAGTTTTATCAACAAATATGTCTGCCTTTCAGATCTGAATTATTGCATATTTTTCACAATGAAAGATTTATAGCCCTATGCCCAGTGCCGCACCTGCCATGAGGCCAGGTGAGCCGACGGCCTCAGGCGGCACCACCTACCCAAACGGGGGGGCGGCATTTTCAGCCCGGGACGGACTGGATCGGGGGGAGGGGCCATGCAGACGCACATAGATAGCAGACGTGCCGAACGTCTGAAACACTCCTCCTCCTCTCTGACGCTGTATGCAGCCAGAGAGGAGCAAGTCTGCAGGAGGAGCGACGAGCAGCACGAGGTAAGTTCCTGCCTTGCTGGGACCAGGACCCGTGACGTGAGTATACTGCAAGGGGGGGTCTGGGCATTTTACCGACAGCAGAGGGCTCTATGGGGCTGGAATAATCCACCCCATAAAGCCCTCACATCACTATAATGGAAGGATTAGTGTGGGTGGGGGAGGGTCTGAGGGGAGGGTCTGAGCGTCTGTCTGACTGTCTGACTTACTCCAGAGAGCTCTATAGGGGGGGATTCTGCCCCCCCTTTAGAGCAGTCAGTCAGATGCTCAGACCCCCCCTAACCTTTCAGTATAGTAACTAGTCAGGGCTCTATGGTGGGGGGATAATTCCCCCCTATAGAGCCCTCTGCTGTCAGTAAAACGCCCAGACCCCCCCCCCCCCTTGCACTATACTCCTGGCTTTGTAGCTTTAGGCTTTGTAGCTTTCCTGTGCTTAATTAGCGTGGGAAAGCTACAAGCAGAGCTGTGACTGGTGAGTCTCACAGTCACTCCCAGTGCACACTGCATGCAGCAGCTGCGGCATTCAGTCTGACTGTGAGTCTCTGACCAGTCACCACCCACACGCAGCAGACAGACAGGAGAGACTAATAGTGCCTGTCGTTGAATAAACCCTCAACTACTACAGTTTCACAATCATTGACTATGAAGCTTTCTATAGTGTAGTGGTCAGCTTGTCTGCCTTACATATGGAGGTTGCTGGTTCAAATCCCAGTTGGGTTTTTTGTTTTTTTTAAATTAATATCTTACTTGTATTGGGCTTTGTTCACACTAGCAGTAATATACGTTTACCTCTCTTCCGTCAGAAGAAGAGAGGATCAATACGTTAAACGGAAAGCAACGGCTCCATTAGAATTACCATTGCTTTCAATGGTAATTCTTTTGTATCAGTTGCTTTCCGTTTGTCTCCGTTCGCTAGGTTTCCGTTCTTTTGAACGGAAATAAAAGTTCTGCAGACTTCACTTTTGTTTCTTTTAAAAAAAAATGGAAACTTAGCGAACGGAGACAAACGGAAAGCAACTGATACAAAAGAATTACCATTGAAAGCAATGGTAATTCTAATGGAGCCGTTGCTTTCCGTTTAACGTATTGACCCTCTCTTCCTCTGACGGAAGAGAGGTAAACGTATATTAATGCTAGTGTGAAAGAAGCCTTAGGGCCTGTTCACATCAGCGTTGGCTTTCCGTTCTGGGGTTCCGTCGGAGGTAACCCCGCAACGGAAAGTCAAACTGAAACCACAACTTCCGTTTCTGTCACCATTAGCGCAGTCGACTGCGCTATTGATTCCGTCACAAAAACTGAA